>NW_024870925.1:517500-942500 GCF_019054845.1 Dipodomys spectabilis
TGCTGCATATGTTCATCTTTTGTCCCTCCATTTCTATGCCCCCTTTAACTTTCTAAATAGAGATAAATGAAAAAAATAACAAAAATGAAAAAAATAAAGAAAAATATTAATTTGTTTGTTTCCTGGTCAGTGGCTATTTTTAGATAGGTTGTGTGTGTGTGTGTGTGTGTGTGTGTGTGTGTGTGTGTCTATACTGGGAGTTGAACTCAAGGAAGTGACCTTTAGCTTTTTTACTCAAGGCTGACACACTACAACTTGAACCAAACTTCCACTTCTGTGTTTTGAACTGTTAATTGGAGATAAAAGTTTCACAGATTTTCCTACCTTGCGTAGCTACAACCCACTTTCCTAAGTTATCAGCCTTCTAAATAGCTAGAGTTACAGCTAGATGTGAGCCACTGGTGGTGCTTGGCCTACCTTCTTTTTATTAAGTAGTTGAAATGTAAAATAAAGTTGCAACAGTAGAACAAAAGAAATCAACTTAACTTACGCAGCTTCATTAAGTTTTAATAATTTGACACATTTGATATGTAGAGAACAACATTTTCTGTAAATTCCCCTGAAATTTGGTTTTCATTTGGGTTTTTCCTCATCATGAACTTGATTTAATAACTTTTTAACTAATAAATATTGATGAGACTATGTCCAGAGGGTATTAATGTTGGGTTTCATTCTTGCCCATGTAATTGTAACCCCTCTGTACAGTATTTTCACAATAAAAAAAGGAAATGGTGCAAGCTAACACTTAAAATAAATTTGTGTGCTGGACTCTGATGACATATTCACATTCTTAGTCAGAAGGCATTAGTGCCTGTTACAAATCACCTAAGTCTGACAAAACCCAGACTCAGGCCTTGTGACTACTTTCCTCTATGTCATTCTCTTACAGAGCAATCCCGAGTCTCCAGTGACCATGACAGAGCTCTCCTGGACCCTCTCAGGCACAGTCAATATCACCACTCAGGTGTGTCACCTATAGAGTGATGTGATACTGGTGTCTGCTTCCTATGACAGAACAGCACAGGAATTGTTAGGTCCTTAACCTGTCCTCTGTACTGAGGGTTCCTCATTGAGCATTGAAAGCTAAGAATTAAGGAGACATTTAACTCTCTCTTCCTTCTGCAGGTTGTGGCTCAGCTTTCCTTCTGTTGCTGTCATTTTCTGTGGAAAGAAATTACCTAAGCTCTAGAAGCCATTTTGCTTATTCTAGGCCCTTAGAGTAAGTCTGGGATTTATACTTAAACAAAAAGATATGTAGTGATAAAAAAAAATAGCAAACAACGTTTTTTCTATTCTATTTATTATCAAATATGTTTTCAAATTCTAACTTTTTTTTATTCTGAATATGTCATACAGATGGGTTAGAATTACATGGGCAAGGTAATGAGTGCATTTCATATGAAGCATTGTTTCTTCCTCTTTTGTTTCCCCTTACCATCCCATCCCATCTCCCACCCACCCCCAACCCCAGCCGTAGTTGTAAGGTCATATTTCGACATAACAACTCGTACATTTCATTGTTGCAATGGGTCCACCTGTATCCCTAACTAAACGATTTTTTCCCATTCCACTCCACAAATTATAGCAACATCAAATACAGTGAAATCAGGGGTTATACCATGGAGGAGGGACATACAAAGCAACAAGGAAATCATCTTATAAATATGTTAGAAACCATCCCAAGAAAGAAAAAGCATTTGAATCCTTATCTTCAGGTTCATTTCATCTAACATAAACTTTTCTGACCTTTTCTTTTTGTCTCAAAAATATACTAGTTATTGCAAATAAGGGAAACCATGGGACTTATTTCTTTGGGCCTGGCTTACTTCACGTAACATAATTTTTTCCAAGTCTTTCCATTTCCTAACAAATGGGGCAATGTCATTCTTTTTGATGGAGGCAAAGAATTCCATTGTGTATATACCACATTTTCTTGATCCATTCATCTACCGAGGAGCATCAGGTTTGGTTCCATATCTTAGCTATGGTAAATAATGCTGCAATAAACATAGTTGTTCTGATAGCTTTAGTCTGTCTACCAATAATTCTTATTAGTAAGAGACACTTAATTAGCAGTCACTTTCTCAAACTCCTAACTTCATCAATGAGCTGTGTGAGAGAAGCCACAGCAAATGTCCTGGAAACTCCCCCCCCTCCCCCATCTAACTTCTTGCCCAGAAATGAGCGACTCTCTCCTAGGCCACCAATTTGAACAAAGAATACTGATTATATCTCAGATTAAATCCCAAAGCTATATACCAAAGAAAGATAAGGACAAGAGATTAGTTTGACTTGGGAACAATGCAGATCACAAAGAGGAGTGCTAAGTTAACAGAAACAAAAATAAATTTTCCTTCATTCATATAGTACAATAAAAAGAGCTACTTTTCTCATTATCACTTAATTTTGGGTATATATACTTAGTACTAGATTCTTGAAACTCCTTGAAAACTCTTTGACATGAACTCAGAAGTTCTGCTGGTGTCAGCTTGACATTTTATGTAAAAAATTTTTAATTTTTATATTTTTAAAAATCTGTTTTATTCAAAGATGCTATGCAGAGGGGTTATATTTACATGAGTAAGTTATATTTCTCATTAAAAAATTGTTACCCACTCCATTGTTGTTCTCCCTCTATCTCTTCCCTCGACTCTTCCTCCCCAAACACCCACAAGGTTGTAAAGTTCACTCCCGCCATAGTGTATCCTGAGTATCATTGTTGCAATGGGTCATCTTTAGTACTTCTTTCAGCATTTTGTTATTTCCCTTCCCTTTCCCCAATCAGATACATACATATATAGGATGGAGGGTACTAGAATCAAAGACAGGAATTGCCAGGGATAAAACAAATTTGAAAAGAAAAAATGAAATAAAGTAAGAAGAAAGAACTAGCTACAGTACATGGGCTACATCAAGGTTGACAACTAAACAAAAGAAGACCTGCTGTTTCAATATTTGGCATTCAATTAGCATCATTTTGCATGGTCATACATATGTTTATAGTGTTTGAACTATTATAATCCTCTGTCAGGACTAACAGACTAATACTAATTGTTGCAAATGAAGGAAATCATAGAGCCTATGTTTCTTTGTCCTAGGCTTACTTCACGTAATATGATTTTTTCCAAGTCTTTGCAATTACTCATGAAAGTGACAATGTCATTCTTTCTGACAGAAGCATAAAGCTCTATTGTTTAAATATACCATGTTTTCTTGATCCACTCATCTATTGAAGGGCAACTGGGTTGGTTCCATATCTTAGCTATGGTAAACAATGCTGCAGTGAACATAGTTGTGCTGGTATCTTTTTGTGGTCTAGTTTGAGATTATTTGGTTGAAGGCTGAGAAGTGGGATTGTTGGATTTTAGGGTAGTTTTATGTTTAGTCTTTTGAGGAACCTCCATACTGCCCTCCATTCCCACCAACAGTGTAGTAGTGTTCCCATTTAGACACATCCCGGTCAACATCTGTTATTATTTGTTCTCTTGATAATGGCTATTCTAACTGGGGTAAGGTGGAATCTCAATGTTGTTTTGATTTGCATTTCTTTTATGACCAGTGATGCTGAGCATCCCCCTTATCCTTTATAGAAGCAACATGATTACAGGTTTGTAGTGTTTCACTAGAGGCATAGAAACGTGTAATGTTGTGTGCTTTTAATTTTACATTCACTTTCTTGGAGCTCACACTGACAATAAAGGTTTATACTATTTCACTTACTGAAAAATAACTTATTTTCAAAAAGCATAAAAAACTCTTAGTCAGGGGTCCCAGTGAATACTAAGGAAAATTCTTTTTTTTAAATTGTAAATAGACAAATCTAAACATACATCGCACAAAGTTAGATATATAGATGGCAAATAAATATACAAAAATGCTCAGAATCATATTTGTCATCAGAAAAATACTAAGTCAAAAATTAATATGAATGAAATCTCAAACAGAATAAAAAATACCATTGAGAATATGAGGCAACAGGAATTCTATTTTTAATGTGAAAATACTGCACAGAGGGGGTGGGGGGGCAGGAGGAAAATTCTTTACTGAGAAATTTTTATTTGGTTTTATGTCACAAACATTTGTTGGATTTGTGCTTTTACCACCAAATATTCAACAAACCAAAAGCTATGTTGCCTCATTGGATTTTGCTTCAAAACTTAAAAAAATATTGTGACATAATTTTGGTTTAGTCTTTCAGGGGTTTTTGGCTTTTGGAATGTTAGTGGGCCAGTACTCTGGATTGAGCTGAGGGTCTGGAAATCTTGCTTCGATTATTTTACTCAGTGCTGTCATTGTGCCACTTGAACCACATCTCCAATTCTTGCTACTTAATTGAAGATAAGAATCTTGAGGATGTATTAGCTTGGGTTGGCATCAAATTGTGATCCTCATATCTCACCCTCCTGAGTAGCTAAGATTACAAGAATGAGCCAGACCCTGGATATATTGTGATCTCTATGAAACCTAAACAATGGCAAAAAATTCTGAATCATAAGTGTATGGTTATGTATTTCAAAATTTATAGAAAAATACAGACTTTTGTCTGTGTGTGTATGTCATAAATGTGCAGATGGAAATGAGGATGAATCTGCTGGTTTTGAGGAAAGATTTCACCTAGGGCTTTTCTCAGACTGGGCTATGCTGTACAGAATGTTTGAGACTAAAAGTGAGGTAAATGCTGTTATCAACCCATTCATCTACATCCCTTGCTAACATATGCATATCCTGTGGTGTTATCATGGTTTCTTTTGTGTATGAGAGCCAGTACTGAGCTTGAATTCAGGGCCTGGATGTCCCTTAGCTTTGTATGCGATGCTAGTACTCTACCATTTGAAGCACAACTCCTCTTTCTACCTTTTACTGGTTAACTGAAGGTAAGAGTTTTTTTTTTTTCTCAAGTTCGCTTTGAGCTAAGATCCTCATATCTCAGGGTTCTGAGTAGCTAGTTTTACACGCCTGAGCTTACAGTGCCTAGCTTTTCATTATTACTTTCACAAGCTAAGTGCTCACACACATTCCTTGCATTCAACAATCTCACATTTCACGCTATCTGACAATATGTGAAGAAAGATCTTTGAGTGCGTTTTACCAAATGGGCTTTTAGCCCCATTATCATCATTCTGGTCGGTAACTTACCCTTCAGTCAGTGAGTATATATTTCCTCTTTCACTCTGCCTTTTTTTTTTTTACTGGAACTCAGAGAAATATTTTTGATACATCTTTCAAATATTATCTCCCAAATAGGATATATTATTCGAATGTATTTGATAATATTTTAGGTGGAGGTGGTCTTGTGTGTCTGGATGTCTGTGGGCAGAGGCCGTCCTGCTGGGTTTCAGGCACAGAGCTGATGCTTCCTGTCTGCTGGTTGCAGAGAGGAAAGTTTTCTTCCTGACCAGGCTTTCTGTTGAGATCTTTTCATCTTAGACTTCTAATTAGCTAGGGTAACAAGAATGAACTACCACCAACTGGCTCATTTTAGAAGTATTAGTTGCATTTCATTCATTGTTTTTATTTTTCCTGGAAAGTTGATCTAGGCATCCTGGTTGTACCTCATGATAATGTGATTTGTATAAGAACTTTTGCCTCTGCCATTTCTGAAAATCATTTCCTCAGTACTAGATAAATGAAAACCCTACTCCTTGAGAGTATTATAGTTAGAAGGCATCATGTGCAAACTTTCTTATAGTCTCTGCTTTTGTAAATATGCTTTTTAATTGTAAAAGTACTGTACAGTGGCGACAGTTACATGAGCAAGGTAATGAGTATATTTCCTATCAAGCATTGTTACCTCCTCCTTTGTTTTTCCCCTACCATCCATTCCCTCCCACCTCCAGTACTACACTTCCTCCACTTCCCCTTTCCCCCTCTCTGCCTAAATTGTAAAGTTCGTTTTTCAACATAGTGTCTTGTACATCTCATTGCTACAATGGGTCAACAACCTTCATCTATAATTAAGCATTTGCTTTTTTTCCCACAAGATTGAGGACATCAACATAAAATACAGTGAAAACAGGGGTTATACCGTGGGGGAGGAACATGCAAAGAAACAAAAAAATCACATAACTCACGTTACGAGATTGGGTGGGAGAATGATGACTATTAAATTAATTGCCTAACTATTCTATAGTTTTTAATCATTAAGGTTTATTAACTCAAAGTGGGATTAAAAATATTCAGAATAGTGGACTTTCTCTTTCAAATTCATTGACGTGTTGGAGCAGTATTGGTGTGATCTCTGCTTTGAAGGCCTTTTAGAATTCTGCTGTAATCCATCTGGTCCTTGGCTTTTCTTAGATGGAAGGTCTCTTATTGCTCTTTCTATTTCAATGCTTCATATGGGCCTGCTAAGTTTGTTTTACTCATCTTGGTTTAGTTTTGGCATGTCGATATTTGCTAGGAAAAGGTCCATTTCTGCCAAGTTCTCAAACTTATTAGAATAAAGGTTTGAGAAGTATTCCAATAAATGTTCTGAATTTTGACTTTTTCTGTGGTAATGTTTCCATTCTAATATATGAGTTTAATTATTTGGATGTGTTCTCTTATTTTGCTGATAAGATTTGTTAGGGGTCTGTCAATTTTGTTAATTTTTCGAAGAACCAACTCTTTGTTTTGTTGATTCTTTCTATTTTTTATTCTAATTCGTTTAATTCTGATTTAATTTTAATTATTTCTTCTGTCTACTGTATTAGGATTTATCTTGCTGCTCTTTTTCAAGGAGGATCAGATGTCTCATTAAATTGTTGATTTCAGCTATTTTCAATTTGTTGATGTAGGGAATAGAAAGACTTGGAAAAAATTGTATTAAGTAAAGTAAGCCAGGCCCAAAGAAACATAGGTCCCAAGCTTTGCATTATTTGCAATAGCTAGTATATGTCTGAAAAAAGCAGAAATGGTCAGATAAGTCGATGTTAGGTGAAATGAACCCCAATATAAGGACTCAAATGGTTTTTCTTTCTTGCTATTGTTTCTAAAGTATTGATATGATGATTTCTTTGTTGTTTGTATGTCCCTCCCCCACGGTTTAACCCATGTTTTCACTGTTCTTAATGTTGGTATAATTTGTGGAGAAGGGAAAAAGGAAATAGTTTAAATAGGGGTAAAGGTGGACCCATTGCAACAATGAGTTATACAAGATCTTATATTGAAAAATGAACTTTACAACTTTGTTGTGGGGCAGGGGGAAAGGGGAGGTTGGAGGGGGAGATGGGAAGGAATGGGAAAGGGAAACAAAAGAGGACACAACACTGCTTGATAACAAAGGTACTCATTACCTTGCTCCTGTAATTGTAACCCCTCTGTACGGTATTTGCACCATAAAATATATTCAGAATGATGGAATGTGGCTAGTACTCATTTGATGTGTGTGGACAGATGATCAGAATTCTGATGATTAATAAAAATATATCTTCTAATTTCCAGTTGTAGACTACTATGCTAACTGGGAGGAGACATTGTTGATGCCAGGGCTTTGAAAGCTGGTAATGAAGCAGAATATCAGGGGAGAGTATTTGGGAAGGATATAATTTCCAAGGTTCATACGAATTATATTGAACTAGAAAGCTAAGTGATGAATGACTGAGAACCAAATTTTATTTCGTAGCTTGTTTTATGAAGTCCAGGGATTTGAACCTAGGGCCTGAGTGCTGTCCCTTAGTTTCTTTTTTCTCAAGCCTACTACTGTACCAGTTGAACCAAAGCTTCACGTCCATATTTTTGGTGGTTAATTGGGGATCAGTATTTCCAAATTTCCTCTTTGGGATGGCTTCAAACTTGATCCTCAGGTATCAGCCTCTTTAGTAGCTAGCATTCCAGTTATGAGCCACCAGAGCCCGGTTAGAACCACATTTTAAAAGTATTCTCTAAGTGAATCAGATGTGTCTACCTACTATTTGAGCACTTTGGATCCAGTGAGACATCAGATTTAGAATAACATCAGAAATTTTCTTCTTGTAGCCCACAGCATCCCATACCTATCTAATTTATTCACATCTTCATTTTTAATCTTTTTTCTTCATTGTACCTTTCTATTTTTACTTCACAAGGAAGCATGTCAGTGCTGTTTACCTTTTCTGAAGCAAGTGACATCCATTCCCATCAATAGGATTGTACTTGCTGATCTTACTGCCTGGAGTACTTGCTTCTAGATAATTGCATAGATGATGGCTCTCAGGTTAACTATCTCAGCCGCAGGAAAGTTGTTGCTACAAATCCACAAATGTCATGTCTGTGATTTGTAGAAATTATCATTATGATTTCTGGTTTCCTTTTCAGCATGGAATTGGTGAGGAGAGAGCCACATTCACTTCTGTTTCTCCAACACATGTAATAGTGTCTGGTCCTTAGTGCTCAGGAGCCTTCCATGTAGATCAGCCTTCTCCAGCTGAATTTATCCTAGCTTCTTTTTAGGACAGCTCTTCAAGCTGAAGTCAGGTGGCTAGCAGCCATTCTTTCTCATTCTTTGTGCCTTTCTGTGTCTCTGAGTCCACTTCAGGGCAAGATCAGTGCCTGACACCTATTTGCTGCTGTGGAAAAGTGGCTATAACTTCATAGAAGTTATTACCAATATTTAAGCTTTGTGAGAACACCCATCCCCACCCAATTTCTCCAAGCCAGGTGTCTCCACTGCCCTGGAGTGCATTCCACGATTCGGCAACCAAACTATCACCCACTCCCTGCTGCACTGTGTATATTTCCATTTCCTTTAAAAAAATCAGACATATATATATATATATATATATATATATATGTAATTATATATAATTTTATGTATCTGTAAGTCTTTGTCCATCTCACTTAAGCCCTTGCATATTTCTATGTATTTGCAGCTTTGGAAGGGAAATAAGGTTGAATTCAACATACTTAGAAACACTTTTGGAGGGAACGCCAACTTTCAATCTAATGTTCTACAGATGGTCATCTTGGTACAGGAACTGAGTAGACCGTCATAGAATAACAGGCTTGTCCTGATTTGTACTGACTTTCCTCTGGGGTTAGGGAGTATGATCCCACTGCATATGTGGCTCTGTTACACTGCAGGCTAGGCCTCCTCTCAAAATCTAATGCCATGGGGGTAAGAGAGAATAAAACTCAGAACCCAGCTTCCCAAATCACTAAGATTAGAGTCCTGAGTCTCATGTACTTAATTCAAAGCTGCTTGAGTATATATAATGTAGTGAATTTCATTATATTTACTTCATAGACAGATATACAAATATCTTTATATATTAATTCATCTATTTATAATGTTATATCTAGAAACATACAAATACATTTTCATGTAATTATAATCTGTTATATTACCACTTTCTCCAATAATGGCTTACAGTAATGTTTTGTGAAAAACATTAGTGAAAATGTTAAATGATCTTGTAGTATGAAAAATCATATTCAATCTTATATATCATATAATATACTATATATAATATAAAGAACATAACATGTATTTACATATAACTGATTTAATTATGGTTTTTCCTTCCTGATTTTGTCCATCGATGTAAGCCTTCTTTCTTCTATTGATGATGGCTTTTACTTTCCACACAGGTATTTCCCATGTATTTTGACAAATATTTTCCATCCTAATTAGATTTTTGATATTATTGGAGCCAAATGTTTCTATATTTCCCAAAGCACAATGAATATGTATACAGACTTGAACTCACTGTTGGAAGGGAGTTTCACATACCACTATAAGCATTGTAGCATTTTTCCCAATTGACAGACAGCTTTCTAGGACATCTGATCTCTTAAGTCTAGAGATTTTTTTTTGATGAAAAAATTTTTATTGTGAAAATACTGTACAGAGGGGTTACAATTACATGGGCAAGATAATGAGTACATTTCTTATCAAGCATTGTAACCTCCTCCTTTGTTTCTACTTCCCATCCCTTATCATCCTCCCCATGTCCTAGAGCTTTTGCAGCCACCTTATCTCCCCATGCAGGCATGCCCTGGCTTCCTTGCCACTCCCTGTGCATTTAACAGTTCCCATTATATTCAGTAGGCTCTCTTGTACAGCCCCCTGTCACTCTGTGTTTTCCCACACACAGAACACATGTGCATGGTGCTTTAGATTGTAGGTTGAAAAAAAAACAAAATTAGGGTTCCAAAGGGAGGTGAAGGGTAAACAAAGGAGGAGGCTGCAATGCTTGGTAAGAAATGTATGCATTATCTTGCCCATGTAATTGTAACCCTTCTGCACAGTATGTTCACAAATAAAATAAAATTAAAAAAATTGTATAACATAAACGTTGACATTTTAATAACATTAGAAATATAAATAGAATGAACATCTTACAACAATCAGAAACAAAAAGAAAAATAAAGATTTCCCAGGAAGAGGGGAAGGAATCTCTAAATCTAGAATGGCCTCTAAGTTATCTTCAGGCAGAAATTCTGCCTCAGAGTCCTCAAAGGAATCTCATTAAAGACAGGATTTTCTTCCTTAGTGGAAGGAGGGACAGATATTAATTTCTCAATTGGATTTTATCCACTGCATCAGGACAGATTGGTCTGGATATTCTGTGAGGATAGATTCCCTTTCCTCAACTGAATTTAGATTTTGGACCTCACTTATTGGTTTTCCTGAACATAGACTGGGATCATTTCCATTAACACACATTTATTCTGCACACTAAGACCAGTATTTTTTGACTGGTTTGGAGGCGATCTAGGTGAATTGTGAACATCAGTGGAAGACATCTTCTTCTTCTGTGGTATGTGCAGGTACACCTGCATCACATATGGGGATCAGAACCAGTGGAATGTCCACAAGACTGAAAACCTGTTTTGGCCTTTCTACAAATTGAAACAACCCTCTATGTTCACATGCTCTCTGGAATCCAGTGATGGCTTCCAATCTCCATCAGTCACTATAAGCAACATCTCTGGTGGGTTCTTTACCTGTATTTCAGCAGGAACTCCTCTACGGTAACGCAAACCTGAGAATGGAAATAGGTACAGGAACCTTAGAGTGGACTCTAGAAGTTAAGATATGACTAAACTTCTATGAAGATCTAATGGGGGAAGCTGTAGAACTTGAGTATGGACTGAATACTGATGAGAGGCTATCTCCTAATGAGTGGCTTCGTCCAATTTCTTTCAAAATGAGAAAAGACATTACCTAGCAGAGAATATCCATAAAAGAACATTTTGCCAAGCTGGGTAATACTAAGGACTCTTGGCCAATCAAGCCCATCCCTAGAGACCCAAGTGTCATCCCTACTAACGAGCTCTGAGACATCTAAACAAGGACTTCTTGCTCTTTTTCTTGGTCTCACGGGTCATGCGTTGCTCCAGTGGGTCCAGAAGAATATGTAAGTGGAAGAGGAGGTCTGAAATCATCATGCTAGGAGTCCATCCACATAGTGAAGATGGAACAAACTATTGCTGACAAGGAAAATAAGAGTCTGCCTTCCCCATCCTAAGACTTCAACCATGGACCCTTTCTGTCAGAACTTGCAATTTGGCAGGACTTGCATTTTGGGAAGTGGAAGAGACTCCTGCAAGAAAGATGTTCCTCAAAACCAAAGGACGACATTGCCCCATTTGTTATGAAATGAAAAGACTTGGAAAAAATTATATTAAGTGAAGTAAACCAGGCCCAAAGAAACATAGGTACCACGGTTTCCCTCATTTGTATTAACTAGTATATGTCTGAGACAAGCAGAAAAGTTCAGATAAGTTGATGTTAGGCAAAATGAACGCCAAGATAAGGAATCAAATAGTTTTTTTTTTCTTGCTATTATTTCTAACATATTTATAAGATGATTTCTTGTTGTTTGTATGTTTCTCCCTCCATGATATAACCTGTCTTTTCACTGTATTTATTGTTGGTATAATATCTGGAGGGAAAGGAAAAAAGAAATTGTTTAATTAGGGATACAGGTGGAACCATTACAACAATGAGTTGTACAAGACGTTGTGTCGAAAAACGGACTTTAAAACTTTCGCATGGGATAACAGGGGTGGGAGAGATGGGAAGGGATGGTAAGTGGAAACAAAAGAGGAGGCAACAATGCTGGATAAGAAATGTACTCATTACCTTGCTCATGTAATTGTAACTCCTCTGTACGGAATTTTCACAAAAGAAGTAGTTTCTCAAATATAATCCTCCAAAACTCTCCCTGTGATAGGCAAAGGTTTTTCCCCACTGGATCTGACTTGCTACACACAATCCTCCCTGTCATCCATGAGAGTCCACAACCACAACCACATCCACTACTGTGTAATCTGCTATCCACTAAAGTGCCAAGCCTCAACCTCCTGGTGAAAATCACAACTGGTGTACAAAGCTGACTTTGATTCAGAAAACTGAAAGATACTCATTTTTCAAGGACAGAACTTCTCTTCGTGCCAATGTCCACTTACTTTTTCATTTGTTCATTTTCCTCTCAGTTATGGTAGATGGATCTGTACCAATGGGACGAGAGAAGGAAGTTAACTCTACGCTTCTCCTTTTATGAACAGGACATACATAGGACTAGCTAAGTCCCACATGGTAATGTAAACATGACAGACAAAAAGTGGAGATATCTATAGAGTTTCATGGAAATTCTGTGAAGAGGCTTATATGCACCTGTCCAAATAAATACACAATGGCTTATGCCTGAAATACTACTAATCAGGAGGGTGAGATCTGAGGATCACAGTTTCAACCCAGTCTAGTCAGTAAAATTCTAAAGACACATATTCAATTAACCAGCCAAAGGCCAGAACTGGATCTGGGGCTCAAATGGTAGAGTGCTATCTCTGAGCACCCATGGGACAGCACTCAGGCCCCAAACTCAAGTTCAAGTTTTGTCCTTTCTTTCAATTCCTTAAAAGGCCTCCAAGATAGTGATTTCCTAGGCGAGGGTGGATGTTGGGTGCCACTGGCTCATGCATTTAGTCTTAGCCTTAGCAAACTGTTAAGGCTCCACTAGCTTCTGAGGAAAATGGAATATTCTGGCAGCCCAGTCCTAAGAAATTAGCCAGGGTGTGCACTTCTTTGTCTCAAGCCAACCTCCTGTGATAAGGCCCCAGTGAAACAGTCTCAGAGAGGTGCCAAGTATTCCAATAATCTGCCAGGGGGTCTCATCAGCTGTGGGTTTGAGGGAGGAGCACTTACTTTTTAAACAAAAAAATCCAGCACCTGCTTAATTGTCTCCCACTGTCTATAGTGGTGGAGGAAGTTTCCAACATAGAAGAGATCACCTTTCTGGTAGGCACGGACCAGGTCCATCACTAGCATTTCCAACAAGCCTGAGTCCAGACTCCATATATTATAAGGAATATACAGGGTCTCGGCTGACTCCTTGTCACATTAAGTTGGTAAAAAGAATGAATCTTTCAAAAATGGAAATGGAAGTACACTTCAAATTGAGTAATTGTAATAGAGTGGATTGAAAACTACACAGTAAATATTTTCTCAGTATATACATATAAAAGCACA
This sequence comes from Dipodomys spectabilis, assembly GCF_019054845.1. Classification (NCBI taxonomy): domain Eukaryota; kingdom Metazoa; phylum Chordata; class Mammalia; order Rodentia; family Heteromyidae; genus Dipodomys; species Dipodomys spectabilis. Next base: position 530,936 of record NW_024870925.1, read on the forward strand.
CAAGAAGAATGTTCTAGTATATGCTAGGACGAGATTAAATAGGTTTCCTGTGATGGTTATACCTTACCTGAGTTGCCTTGTGCTTCCCTTGGTTTCTTCTTATAACATGGGCTGGGACACTGGATTTGTGGTTTGGCACTGATCCAATGTCTGCAGCTTCAAGTGAGGCACTCACACCTCTCATGCCTGAGACCTGAGTTTCTTGAACTTTGAAAACAATTCTTGTTCTTGAGCCACAGGCCAGTGACTGTCTTGAGCTGACTGTCATTTAACAGTTACCTGGTTCTCAGGACTCTATATTCTATCCATTGTGAGGGAGCTAGTGGCTAGTGTCATCTCTCAGGGCCCAATGATCTAAGCTGCTTGCTTACATAAGACCATCCCAAAGATAAAGTGGAGACTTAAATCTCTCTTCCCACATCACTATATACGTATGTGGACATTGTCAAATCCCAACAACCTCAGCTAGGACTAGGAACACTGCCTTGGGCAGATGAAAAATGAGTAAAAGTTCTAATGGTTGGAAGGTGAAGATGAGTGGAAGAAGTATAGAGAACAGGAAATCAATACTTGTGAAAGTATGTCAGATGTGAGGATAGTGGTAGAGGACATGTATGTCTGAGATTAAAAATAAGAGACATGAGGTGAACCCAGGAAAGCACAGGTGGAACTGGGGGGTCCTGTGGAGGCCAGACCATGTAAGACTGTGCAGGTCACATCAGAAGCTAAAAAAGAACAGGAAATCACTGGGCGGGGGGGAGGACGGAGAGGGCACAGCAGTCTGAATGCCACTTTGGCATTCAAGGTGAAAATGCAGGGAGCCACGTGACAGCCGGATGACTGTGCTTTTTGAGGTAAGGTACAAATCACACAGGGCAGAGGGAAGGATTGAATTTGGGAGAGAGAGTCACAAAGGGAGCTCCATGGGTGACTCTTAGGGTTCTAGTTTGTGGGAAACCACTAAGAAGGCTCAGAGGCTTTTAATGAAAGTAATTTGCTAAATCCTGGAGATGTGGAGTACAAGGAATATTTGGGATCAGGGGAGGTGTCCAGAAGTATACTGAAGGAAGGATTCAGAGATAATTTCTGGAGCTATACCTGACTGTTTAAGGCACAGGATACATAAGATCCTACAAACGGGCTCTGGAAGAAGAGAAGCTGAAGGAAATGGCATTTAAAAAGACATACAAGACAACAATGAGCCTGCAAAGGAGAATCTGAGAGGCAGAAGGAAAACCAGTACAGTGATGTCAGAAACCATTGAGATGATATGTTTAAGAAATCAATAAAATTCAATGCTTCTGAGAACCAAGAAGACTCAGGTTGAAACATCCATTACATCAGGAGACATGGTTACAAATTGCAGAAGGACGAGAGGGAAGGAGTGAAGTGAGGAATGAGGATGTGGTATGGAAATTAAGAAAGAATGCACACAACTCAGAAAGTGGGACGCATGAGAGAATGGAGGGTCAAGAGAAGAGTCAGCAGATTTCTGAGTGCCAAGCATCAGTAGCTCACAACTATAATCCTAACTACTCAGGAGGCTGAGATCTGAGAACCACAGTTCAAACCCAGTCTGGATACACAAATCCTTCAGACTCTTATCTCCAATTAACCAGTAAAAAGTACATAACTGGAGGCATGGCTCTAGCAGATGGTGCCAGTCATGAGCAAAAATCCAAGTGAGAACACAAGTCCCTGAGTTCAAGTCCCAGCACCAGCATGAGAATGACCGTGTTTAAAATGTTGATTTCAAGACCAGAGCTGGGAAAAAGAGATGAATACAGGTGGGGAGGGGGGAGCCAGAAGTATGAAACTTCTATGAAGTAGAGAGAGAAAAGACCAAAAGCTTGAAGAGCTGTGAGAAAATAGTCTTTTACCAGGAGGGCAGGAAGCTACAAGGTGAGTGTCTATAGATAGGTTTGTACCTTTGACAGTGAGAAAACTGTGAAGTTCCCATCTGATGGCTCCCACCTTGTTTATGACACAAAGATGCACAGGAGAATGAAAGAGGAGGTGAGAGGAAAGAGGGAAAGGGTAGTGTCAGAGTTCTGAGCAGACAAGAAGGAATAAGCTGTAAAGGTGTTAAAAGTGAAACATTGAAATGGATTGCTAGGTGGAACTGAGGGATCATTTCAGAATACTGGGGGTCAAGACATGCAGAGGTTTCAAATGATTACAGTGCCTGCCTGTGGGTACAGGCAGGGAGGACAACTGTGAGGAGTCATCCAGCTGGGGTTTGGCTAAGAGAGATCCCACACGAACTCCAAAAGACAAATGGACTTAAGGTACAAACCTGAGAGATATGGACCAGACACCTAAGCTACAAGAAGAAAAGAGAGAAAATAAGGACTTGGGGAGAGTAACAGGGACAGAAGTAAAATGAGTTGAACAAGCTATTGATGGAAAGAGGTGGGTAAAGAACAGTACATTTGAACTTAACCCATTAATTTCATTAAAGCCCAATAGAAGTGTACACAAGTGGGTCATGGTGTATGTTAGCTCTTCAGAAGACTGAGATCCAGAGGATTGCAGCTTGAAGCCAGCCCAGGGAAAAAGTCTGTTAAACTCCATCTCCAAAATAACCAGCAGAAACCAAATGGTATAGCACTAGCTGTCAGCAAGCTGAGCAAGAGCTCAAGGCTCCAGTTCAAACCCCAGTACTTAAAAAAAATTAAATCACTCATTAGCAATTGTGTAGATTTTAAGTCAAAGCCCAGCAAAACAAGAACCAGGAAATGGGTGCTAGTAAGAGGGGAAGGAGTGTGGGGAAGCAAGGGGAGAAGGGTAGATGAAGGGGGAAGGGTGGAGAATGCAGGCAAGAATCCATACCACAGAATAGACAAAAAGGGGATGTGTGAAGATGTTGACATGGGGACACAAATCCAGATGCAAAGAACACACAAACTGCTTTGTTAAATTGCAAAACATTCAATAAATAACCTAGAATTAACATAAGTAAAGGAAGGAGTGGTTTGGAGGATTGGGAGAGAATGCTGAAAGGGTAACATTGATCAAGACACACTGTATTCATAAACCAGCGGTTTTGTACAACTACTTAAGGATAACAAAAATATTTTTAAAAAGGAAGCAGAGAATGACTATGGTCATACTGATGCCATCTACTGTTAGCCAGAAAAAAATGGGAATGCAAGTTGCAGAACCCAAATAAGATGACTAAGTTAAAAAAAATTACTCATTAGATAGTGTGAACTAGATTGCTCCTTATTAATACGTTAAGAAGATGTATGAAAACATTACAACCCAATAAGGAAAATATGCGAAACTCCCTACTTGGCTGGAGACTCCTCTTCCAGGGCACCCAGGGTCTCTTCGTCCTCTGAGGCTACTTCCTTTGGAACTGTTAACTCCACAACACTGAAAAACAGCAAAAGACTCTGCAGTCATATGAATGCATTTACATCAATGTTTTTACAAACATACAATCACAAAAACAAATTTTAATGACCCATTTCTTCTTTTTCCATAAAAAGCAGTATTAGGGTTTGAACTTAAGAGCATTGCATCAAACAAGATTTTCCTACTTATGCTTCCTACATAGCTGAGATTACAGATGTATACCCCCATGCCTGGCTTGTTGATATTCAGTCTATTTCCCCAGATAGCCTCAAACCATGATCCTCCCAAGTCTCTAGAGATTACAAGTGAGAATCATTGAGCTCAACATTAGTGTCTTCTTTTCTTTTTTTGGGGGGTGGGGTCCGGTTTTGGGGCCTGAACTCTGGGCCTGGGTGCTGTCCCTCAGCTCTTCAGCTCAAGGTTAGCACTCTAGGACTTGAGCCACAGCGCCACTTCTGGATTTTTTGTTTTTGCTTATGTGGTGCTGAGGAATTGAACCCAGGGTCTCATGCATTGTAAGGCAACTGCTCTACCACTGAACCACCTTCCCAGCCCCTAGTGTCTTATTCTTAAGGGTTTGCTTTTCGAGGAGTTCTGTATAGATACAGCTGCCACAGCAAAATAAATTTCTTATCCATATAAATTTTCAGAATGTGAAAAGTTATTTTATAAATAGAAATTTCCATAAATAATCTAAAACTAAGAATGCTATAGGTCAGGCACCAATGGCTCCTAGCTACCCAGGAGACTGAGATTAAGAGTCACAGTTCAATGACAGCCTGGGCAGGAAAGTATGTGAGAGTCTTATCTCCAGTTAATTATCAGAAAACCGGAAATGGAGCTGTGGCTCAAAGTGGTAGAACACTAGCTTTAGTGCATTAGCCTAGGCCCTGAGTTCAAGCCCTACAATAACCAAGAGACAGAGAAAGAGAAGGGAGAGAGTGAATGGACTATAAATGAATCAAAACTCTTATTATCGTAGAAAATTCCAGCTACTTAAAGGAACCATAAGCTGAGTACACAGTGTTCATGCCTGTAACCCTAGTACTCAGGAAGCAGAGGACTGCAGTTTGAAGTCAGCCCAGGCAACAAGGTCTGTGAGACTCCAGTTAATCAGCACAAAGGAAGTGGATTGGTGGCTCAAGTGGTAGAGCACTCAAGTGGTAGTCTTAATGACCCAGGTCCTCATTTCAAGCACCATGATTAGCATGAGAGACAGAAAGACAGACAGAGAGAGAGAGCACACCATTAATACTCTTTTGTTTCTTTATTCCATTCCTGGGGCTTGAACTCAGGGCCTGGGCACTGCTCCTGAGCTTCTTTTACTCAAGGCTAGCACTCTATCACTGGAGACACAGCGTCACTTCTTGCCTTTTCTGTTTATGTGGTACTAAGTAATCCAACAAAGAGCTTCATGCTTGCTAGGCGAGCTCTCTACCACTAAGCCACATTCCCAGCCTCAACCCATAAATATTCTTAAACTACAAGTATTAAAAATACTCCCTAAAAAATAAGACTATGTTGGGCCTGGCACCACAGTAAAAGGTAAAAGACCAAGAAACCAACAAAATTCTGGTGCAGTGTGCACACTTGTCACATCAGCTACACAAACATGGGAGCTCTTATTTGGTGGGCTGTGGTCAGGGTAGACTGGGCAAAATGCTACTTTATTCAAACAATGTTGAAAAAGGTTTGGGGGCATGACTCAAGTTACGGAACCTCTGCTTGACTAGTGCAAGGGCCCTGAGTTCAAACCTAGTACTACCAAAGGAAGAAAAAGACCATCCAAACAAGTTCAGAAAATGGCAATAAGGTAGAAATATATTTTACAAAAAGGATCACATATGATTATAAATATGCTGGTAATAACTAATCCAGCAAAACAAGACTTTGAATTAATTTATATCGTATTTCATTTTAATACACCAACTACAGACTGGAAATGACAGCATAATGAAAATTTAAATTTTAATTCACATGACCTCATTCTTTTCCTTTCTGTATTGACATTTATACTACTTGAACATTACATTTTATGAAGCCCCAGAAAAAGAAATATTGGTAAATTGTTAACATCCATTTGCAGAATTGGATGTGTGGTTCAAGTGACACAGTGCTTGGTCGAACAAGCCAACTTCAATTCCCAACACTGCTGGGAAAAAATTACAGTCACATATGGAACCCAGCATTTTTTTCTACCTAGGTCAGAAAAAAAAGTTTTGAATGATGGCTTTTTAAGGTTTTAAAGACATATAAATTAAAATGCATTAATAAAATACATCTCAACTTAAATATTTTGTGTTCTAAGCATGTAGAAACTGCAATCAATTTTTAAAAACGCTTAAAATTAAAGGAAGTACTCTTAAGGAAGGGACCCAAAGGTGCAATGAATGCCTCTGTGCCAGTGAACATATAAAATAATATTTATCGAATGAATTCCAAGAAATGGCAACAAGTTTTCAACATTTTTCACATTGTTGATGAAGATGGTTGTTTTTGCTTTTTGGCCTTTGTTTCTTGTTTGTTTGTTTTTTTGTCTGTGTGTTCCTTTAGCTGTCTTTGGGGTGTAGGAGGGCACAAAGAAATGGAAGCACCAGGGCTGAACAAAGGCAGCAATGGTACTCAGTAGACACTATCAGGAAAATGATTTGTACATCTATACAATTTGTAGGTAGAGATGGGGGAGGGAAATGGAGAGACAAAGGAAGGGGTGAAATTACCCCCAAAGAAATATATTCATTATCTGCTTATGAAATAGTAACCCCCCCCCCCGGACATCTCTTTAATAATTAAAAACAGGGACTGGGAAGGTAACTCAGTGTTAGAGTGCTTGCCTTTCATGCGTGAGACCCTGGTTTGGATTCCTTAGCACCACATAACCAGAAAAAAAGCCAGAAGTGGTGATGTGGCTCAAGTGGTAGAGTATTCACCTTGATCTGAAGAGCTGAGGGACAGCGCCGAAGCCTAAAGTTCAGGCCCACGTTGGACCAAAAAAAAAAAAAAAGAGAGAAACTCTTATTACAAAGCCCAGGCTGCATCCTACAACCCTCCTGCTCAACCCCAAGTTTTAAGATTACAGGTATGGATAACCATACTTAGCTGGAACAGTTTTCTGGTAATACTGGGATTTAAAAAAAACTCAGCCCATTAAGCTTTCTAGGCTTGTGCTGCATCAATTAAACCATACACCTAACCCAGGGCTCCAACTTTTGAAAGCCCTTTGGAGATTCCTTCAGTGACACCCAGGTACATACACCCCCGGGGAAGGCAAACACGGAATTTTGGGCTCTATTACACTTGCTCACTTAACTCAGGCCCTCCTAGAGACATTGCCAGAAGACTTAGTGGAGCCACTGGTTTAGAGTAGAAATTCCCCATAGGAGAGAACACTGGGAATTTTTAGAGGCACTTCTGTTTGACACAGAAGAGCAGTAGCCTGTGCTTGTGCCTGTGACTGACACATGGTAGGTAGAAGCTGAACACCCCAGAGTTCACAAGCAAATTCACAGAAGCCACAGACCAATATAACAGTGGGAGCTGAGGCCCCTGTGGGCAAGCAGCCAGCATCTACTCCATCCCTCCTCCTATGCATGATCTTTGTTTCTTCAGTCCAACTACATTGAACACATCTCTGCCTCTCTCACTGTTATCCAGGGGATCCTAATTCTAACTTTCACCTTCACCAACCTTCAGCTGCCACTTCCATGCCAAGTCTAAGCCTCTGGCAGAGTAAGGTAGACCTACCCCATAGGGATGACAGGTGTGTCAGGGGCCCAGGCACATCCACTCCATCTTTCAAGAGCACTGACTATATCCCAAAGAAATTTCACTTTCTTTCTCTTTACACATGCCAAAGCATGATAAACTATGTGCTTCCACCTCCACCTCAAGGGGTCTTTAATGAGGAAGAACAAGGAAGAATGAAGGAGAAGAGAAATGGAAGAAGGCAAGACACTCATTCACACTTGGAGCCCAGCTTCCGCAGCCTTGTCCTCTGTTTCTCACTGCCACTCAGGGAGCTCCATGGAAAAAGGAACAATAATATCTGGGAAAGACACTGCCAAAGCCAGGCAGCCGACAGGATACAGCCAAAGCCAGGCACCAGGCCAACAGCCCTGTGGTCATGAGAGCCCCTCTCTGATACAGCACTACGTCTCTGGTGCCAACTCGCAGATTGCATACAATGAACAATGAAGAACAACACAGTTTAATTCAGGTTCCAGAATCCCCTGCCTCTACCAGCTAGGCCACAAATCCTCAGATATTTGCATCAACTAAAGACTTTTTAAGATAAAGTTTGCCAATTTCTTAAGTGACCAGTAATCACACAACTGTCAACTATCACTCATAGAAATGTTTTAACACCAAAAAGAATATAGAGGACTTCTCCTCAGAAGACAGGGCTTGTCAAGAAGGGTACTTTACAATACAGAGCTCTAAGGAACACTTACTCCATCACTAATCAGGCCAGTTCACAGAAACCTCTTCTGTTCCCTTGCTCATCTGCTTTAGGACGTCACTGCAGAATGGCTCCAGACATGGAGGGGAAGGTGATAGGAAGAGGAGCTGAAGGCAAAGCCAGGGAGAGGTATGGTACAGTAGTCAGTGCAGTGGTACCCAGGACAGCGGAGGACCCCTCCCCTCCTACAGGCCCAGCGACCTAGTCTCAACTGGGACTGAGCCCACACACCCCAACCCCAGCCCTAGAATCTGGACTCCTCCAGAAGGCCTGCCCACTTTGTAAACATTCCCAAGAACTTGAAGTTAAACAGAACTCAAGTCAGGGCAAATGTGTAGTTGGAATCACTGCACAGTACACAAATGGTCCCCATATATTGATGCAGTGAAATGCCCAGTACTGCTTCTCTGCCCTGATTTCTCACAGTGCTGGTGGAAACCTAGGCTTACAAAATATCCTCCTCATGAAAGAGGAAGACACACTGATGCTCTTCCTCCCAGTCTCTCCAAGAACGTCATCAGCATCCACTAGTCCATGTGTGGGAGCACAATGTTGAGCATTCAACCAGGAGGAGAGCAGTCACTAGGAGAGGATATGTACCAGGAGGAGAGCACTCACTCACCAGGAAATGAGCACTCATGAGGAAAAGAGCACTCACCAGGATGAGGAAACCTTTGTTACAAAGACATACAGCATTCCCTGGCCTCCTACAATCACCCCAAATATGTCAGTATACCAGGATGAAATCTGGAGGACAGATAGCTGTCTCAATGACATAGGATGGGAACAAGCCCTACTTAGGCCAAAGTGTCTCCCTAGACATCACCCTTAACAGTCTATCCCTCTGGGCTGCTTACCTGAGCTATTCAGGACTTGACCAGGTCTCTCTGTGCCCAGGTATCTACCCAGACACCTCACAGGGCACACACAGTTCACATGCCTGTTCTGCTGCTACTGCATCTGTAGAGAACCTGGAACAGAAGTGGAAAAGGCCTTCCATTGTCTAAAAAATGAAGTTCAAATTCCTCATGCTGGAAAAGATGGTAGTGTTTCTCCCCAAGTCTTCCATGGCCAACATCCTTCTGGAAGGCAAAGAAAAGTCAGAGCCAACCTCCCACACCCCATCAAATGTCGCAGACAGTAGATTTTTGAATAACCTCTTCCCCTAAATGCCCTGTGAGCCCACAGGCACAATCTCCACAGTTATTTGAGCCAGAATTGTCAGTTTCCAAAGGGAAATGAGGCATACAAGCATATCACCAAGTCCATGTGAGAGCCGGCCTGCATGCAAGCACAGAACGGGCCATAAGAAGAGATGGTCAGGGCTGGGAAGGTGGCTTAGTGGCAGAGCGCTTGCCTTGCATGCATGAGGCCCTGGGTTCGATTTCTCAGCACCACATAAGCAAAAAAAAAAAAAAAAGAAGAGGTGGTCAGCAACCTGGAACAAACCCCACAGGATCACCCACAACAAGTATGTTCTCTGGAAGTCAGAAACAAGGCATGTAAGGGCAGGATAAGGGCCGTGGTTAAACATGAACAACAGCCAGTCCACCACTCCTTCTGACTTACAGCTACACATCCAAGATCAACAAGCCTCACAAGAACTAAACCTCAGATGAAGATTAAGGACATTCCAGCACACAGGGAAGTCTTCAAGATTCAAGGATATATACACTGAAATGTTTCTAATCCAAGAAAGAGAATTAGAACAATGATCAAAGCAAAGGAATTCATACTGCTGACGCACTGAATGGTATTACCACTTAAATGGTATTACATCCTAAAAATGGCCACAACAAATAAAAATTGACACAAGGATCAATCTTCCCAAGAAAAGTGATTTTTGTTATTGCTGTTTAGTCAAAGGCAATCTTGTATGCTTAATTTATGGCTCTCTGTTAACAGAAATGGAAAAAGCCAATCTGGGGCATAATTCAAGCTCAAAGCAGGCTAAACAGAGGTAGAAGTAGAGAACAAAGAACAGAGGTAAGGTCAGATGTATAAGGTCTTGCAACCATTGTAGGATCTGGTCATTCCTTCCTGCTATCTTTGATAAATCAATGAAAACATTCAGAAGGCAAAAGAAGGTAGGCTAACCAGCAAGTTTAGAGTAAAATACAAAGAATCTTGCCCTAAAATCTTCTTTCACCAGGATATTTCAAAAGATTTTAAAAATTGGACTACTTTGAGTAAGATAGCTCTTTCCTGTAATCTCACGTCTTTGGGAGACATAGGTAGAAAGAAGGGGGAAGTGAGAACCTATCAGAAAAATAAAGCAGAAAGAGCCAAGGTGGGAGGTGTGGCTCAGAGGTTGAAGTACCTGTATACCAAGGGCAATGCTCTGGGTTCAAACCCCAGTACTCCAAAAAATTAGAATAAATAAGCCAGGCACCCCATAATCCAAGCACTCAGGAAGAAGAGGCAGGAGGACAGCTAGTCCAAAGTCCAGCCTACGGCACACAGCAAGAACTGTTCTCAAGATAGTTAAGAGAATAATGTGTTTATCTCTGAATTCCCCATTTAACAAGGGCTTTAGCATCAGTTCCCCATACACAGCACAAAAAAAAAATGAGAGGAGAAGAGAGGATGGCCGCATGAATGAATACATGTATGTGGTCAGAGGCAATGGAACTCTGTCACCCTGCCCCCCCCACTTCTAAGCCTAAATCCATTCAATTGTCATGACAGGATGGGAACCACATTTTCAGTCCTCCTCTCCTACACAATGTTGACACCTTCCTAGGGTAACCTACCAGAACATAACAATATATGTTCAACTCCTGGGAACCTGATCCCTCCAGTCTAGCAACGAGGTGCCAGGGCAGGCTGCACATGCACATCAACTCACATATCTTGTGGCTGCTCCTGTCCACTGCCAACTACCCAAGGCATTTCCTCAGCAGCACACTGGGAGTTAGGCACACTGCCCCCCTAATGTGGCACAGAAATGAGCCCAGTGTAGCAATGACCTCAGGAGGAAAGTGAGTTCAAGGATGGCCTGGGATTGATTGAGACACTGTCTCATTTCTCAAAAAAAAAAATGTCTTTCAGAGAAGATATGGCCAGGAAGCCTGCCACAGCCTGGCCACACCAATACCGTCATGAGTCTACCTACTTGAGAGAAGCTCCCAGTGGGCCACCCTGAACCCCAAGGGAACTCCTTCAAGGTGGAGTGCACAGCTCAGAACATGCTGAGCCTCTAATGGGGGTAATGCAAATGGCAGCGTGTCTGGACAGACCAGGTCTAGGGGCTGAGGTCCGGACATGGTCTGGGTGAGGGGCCAAGAGCCAGCTGGCTGAGGCTGGGAAAACCCCAAAGCGAGAGGCCAAAGTCTGCCAGCCCTGGTTTTAGGGAGGTCAGGGGCCAAGAGCCAGAAAGATACTCAAGGCAACCTAGGCAGAGAGGCTGGGATCCAGATAGGGTCTTGGACCACCCAGGGTGAGTGGCCCAGGGCTGGCTGGCAGGATCTGCAGGCATCTCGAGATGAGTGAACAACAGGGGCCAACAGGGGTCCCCAGGCAGCTGGGCTGAGGGGCTGAGGGCCAGGCTGGGGTCTCAGGCAGCTGGGACAAGGGGACAGGGTTCCCGGGAAATCTATGAGGAGGGGTGCAAGGCCAGTTGGATTCAGGAACAGCCATGCCAGGTCCCAAAGTCAGCCTCTTACTTTCCTTCCCAGGACCAGTACTCTACTGCAAGCACATGCCCTGTTCTCCATGTATAGTCCACTGTGCATCAATACTCCACTGCATGTACATGTCATGTTCTCCATGTACAGTCCACTCTGTGTAAATACTCCACTGTGTGCACAAGCCATGTTCTCCGGGTACAGTCCACTGTGTGTAAATATTCCACTGTGTGTACTTGCAGTGTTATTGGTGTACAGCACACTGGTGTAAATTCTCCACTACATGCACAAATTGTGTTCCCTGTGTCCAGTCCATTGTGTGTAAATACTCCACTGTGTGCTCATGCCATGTTTTCTGTGTACAGCCCATGATGTGTCAATACTCCACTGTGTACACATTTCATATTATCCGTGTACAGCCCATGTCATGTAAATACTCCATTGCAGTTACATGTGGTATTCTCTGTGTACAGTCATCCGCCAAGGAGTCCTTAGGATGCTTCCAGCTTCATTGATTATGCTGAACAATGTTGTATGAACATAGGTGTGTCTGTCCCAGCCTTCTACTGTTGGCATTCACTTGGCAGATAGAGGTGCATAACACCTCCCTGAACCGCCATTTGGGGAACAAGCCTCTGCTCTGTAAACCTCTGGGACACTCTACACACATCACCTCTTGGAATCTAGCACAATCATAGAAGTTTCTCTTTAAGTATTTAGCCCACTTATTTATTGGGCAGTTGTTTCTTTGAAGATTTGTTGTTGGGGGATTTAATTTTTTGAGTTCCATGTATATTTTAGATATGAGATCCTTGTCTCTTGTAAGGATAGTGAAGATCTTCTCCCAATCCGTGGGTTTTCTATTAATCTTGATAGCTATGTCTTTTGCCATTCAGAAGCTCTGCAATTTCATGTAATCCCATTTGTCGAACCTTTCTTTGATTTGTTGGGTTTCTGGGTCTCTATTAAGAAAATTTCGAGGAAGTGGCGCTGTAGCTCAAGTGGTAGAGCGCTCGCCTTGAGTTGAACAGCTGAGGGACAACGCCCAGGCCCAGAGTTCAAGCCCCACGACCGACAAAAAAAAAAAAAAAAAGAAAATTTCGGCCTGTGTCAAGGAGTTCTAGGGTTTCTCCTATTCCATTCTGTAATGTTTTCGGGTTGTCTGCTTTGACTCCTAGGTCTATGATCCATTTGGAGTTGACTCTGGTGCAGGGAGATATATAAGGATCTAGCTTTAGTTTTCTACAAGTAGTTAACCAATTTTGCCAGCACCATTTACTGAAGAGACTGTCTTTCTTCCATTTGATTTTTTTAGCTCCCTTATCGAAGATTAGATGGCTGTAGGTCTGAAGGTTCATTTCTGGGTTTTCAGTTCTATTCCATTGGTCCTGAGGTCTGTTCTTGTGCCAGTACCAAGCTGTTTTGATTATTATGGCTTTGTAGTAGAGTTTGAAAATTGGTATTGACATTCCTCCAGTACTGTTCTTTCTTTTGAGGACCGTTTTAGCTATTTGGGGTCTTTTATTGTTCCATATGAATTTTTGGAATTGCCTCTTCTGTTTCCTGGAAAATGAGGATAGCATATTGGCAGGTATCACATCGAACTTGTAGACAGCTTTGGCAAGTATTGCCATTTTTACGATAATGATCTTTCCAATCCAGGAGCATGGGAGTTTTTGCCACATTCTAAGTTCTGTTTTGATTTCCTTTTTCAAGTTTTTAAAGTTTTCATCATACAGGTCCTTCACTTCTTTGGTTAATTCCTAGGTATTTTATTTTTTGTGGGACTATTACGAATGGAGTTGCTTTCCTAATTTCAGCCCCAGCTTTCTCATTGTTGGCATACAGAAAAGCCATTGATTTTTGAGGGTTAATTTTATACCCTGGTACTTTGACAAAGTTTTGAATCAGTTTGAGTAATTAGGGAGTGGAGTCTGTGGGATACTTTAAACACAAGATCATGTGGATGGCCTAGACACATGAAGAAATGCTCAACCTCCATAGCCATAAAAGAAATGCAAATCAAAACAACATTGTGATACCACCTCACCCCAGTTAGAATGGCTATAGTCAAGAACTCTAATAACAACAGATGCTGGAAGGGATGTGGACAGAAAGGAACTTTACTGCATTATTGGAGGGAGGGAGTGTAAACTTGTTTAACCACTTTGGAAAGCTGTATGGAGGTTCCTCAAAAGACTCCACACAGAACTCCCCTATGACCCAGCAATCCCACGTTTGGGCATTTACCCAAATTATCTCAAACAAGGCCACACTAAAGCTACGAGCACGACTATGTTTAGTGCAGCATTATTTACATAGCTAAGATATGGAACCAAAGAATATGCCCCTCAGTAGATGAATGGATCAACAAAATGTGGTTGATATACACAATGGAATTCTAAGCCTCCATCAGAAAGAATGACATTGCCCCATTTGTTAGGAAATGGAAAGACTTGGAAAAAATTGTATTAAGTTAAGTAAGCCAGGCCCAAAGAAATTTAGGTTCCATGGTTTCCCTTATTTGCAAAAACTAGTATATGTCTGAGTCAAGCAGAAAAGGTCATATAAGTTGGTGTTAGGGAAATGAGCCCTAAGATATATGTTTAAATGTTTTTTTTTTTCTTTTGGTGATTGTTTCTAACACATTTATAAGATTACTTCTTTGTTGTTTTTATGTCCCTCCTCCACGGTATAACCCCTGCTTTCACTGTATTTGAGGTTGTTATAATTTGTGGAGAGGAATGGAAAAAAACCAATCGTTTAAATACGGATACAGGTGGATCAATTGCAACAATGAGATGTACAAGTCGCTATGTGGAAAAACGAACTTTACAATTTTGGTGGTGGGGGAAGAGGATTGGGTGGGAAGGCAGTGGGAGGATGGGAAGGAATGAGAAGGGGAAACAAAGGAAGAGGCTAAAATTCTTGATAAGAAATGTACTCATTATCTTGCCCATGTAATTGTAACCTCTGTACAGTATTTTCACAATAAAAAAATTAAAAAAAAAACAATGTAGCACAATCAGTCCTCTTCATTTTTGTCACTTTAATAAATTTGAAATCTATTTTGATACACTTTTCCCTAATCACTGGCATTGGGCATCTTTTCCTTGTACCTCTCATGATATCCACCGGGCTTTTTGTGACCCTGAATGTATTTTGCCTAATTTTTACCTTGTTTGTAATTGTTACTTTCAAATAGTTTTACAGAAGAGTTTTGATTTAACGTGTCCATTTATGTGCACAGCATATCTTTTACAATCATTCTCCCTCCATCAGTTTCACTTCCTCCACCTATCCCAAACCCACCTATCTCATTCATTTTCCATGTTCCATTTTCACATATATATATTGAGACTGTTATGTACATTCTCCCACCATTCATCTCTCTATTCATTTACCCTATTATTAGCATCCACCTGCTCTAGTCAGCAAACTTTTCAGTTTCCTGATATTCATTTTTGTTAAACTATTAGCTTTTTGATGGAGCTATGCCATGGAATCTCACTCCAGCCTATACCATACTTAGTCAGTTTGGTATGGCATACACACACACACACACATGTATATATGTTTATGCTCTAGATATATGTCATGTCAGCTTAAACCATACTTTAGTCAGTTTGGTAAGACCTGTATGTTTGTTTTACATATAAGATCCACATGTGCTCCATGCACTAGTGGCTCATGCCCATAATTCTAGTCACTTGGGTTGCTGAGGTCTGACTGTAGTTCAAAGTCAGTCAGACAAGAAAATCTATGATATTGTTATCTCCAATTAAACATCCAAAAGCTAGGAATGGAGCTGTAGCTCAATTTATAGAGGGCTATCCTTGAGTGAACAAACTAAGGGACAGCACCCTGAGTTCAAGGCCCTGTACTGGCAACAAAAACCTTAAAAAAATATTTGCATATGAGAGAAGACATGAGCTCTTTTTCTTTCTGAGCCTGTTGCTTCACTTCAGATACATCTATTGCCCAGCAACAACAACAACAAAATTCCTCTGTTTGTGATTGTGTGTGTGTGTGTGTGTGTGTGTGTGTGTGTGTGTGTGTGTATACAATGGTCCTATAACTGGAACTCAAAAAATTAAATCCCACAACAACAATTCCTCAAAGAAACAATTGCTCGATATATTGGGCTAAAGACTTAAAGAGAAAATTCTCTGAAGAGGAAATAACAATTGCCAATAGACACATGAAAAAATGCTCAACCTCTCTAGACATAAAAGAAATGCAAATGAAAACAACATTGAGATTCTACCTCATTCCAGTTAGCTATTTTTTTTTCCATGGCTGAGGACGGAACCCAGGGCCTTGCGCGTGCTGGGCGGGCGCCCTTCCGCAGGGCTAAAGCCAGCCCCCTCAATCCAGTTCGAATAGCTATAATCAAGAACTCTATCTGATGAAGGCATATAATTACATTGTGTGTATATACCACATTTTCTTGATCCATTCATCTACTAAGGGGCATAGGGGTTCGTTCCATATCTTACCTATGGTAAATAATGCTGCAATAAACGTAGTTGTGCTGGTAGCTTTAGTATTGTCTTGTTTGTGGTCATTTGGGTAAATGCCCAAAAATGGGATTGCTGGGTCATAGGGGAGCTCTATGTGGAGTCTTTTGAGGAATCTCCATACTGCTTTCCCAAGTGGTTGAACAAGTTCACAATCCCACCAACAATTGCCCCAGTTATTAAGAAATGGAAAAACTTGGAAAAAATTATATTAAGTAAAGTAAGTCTGGCTTAAAGAAACATAGGCCCCATGGTTTTCCTTATTTGCAATAACTAGTATATGACGAAGACAAGCAGAAATTGTAAGACAAGTTGATATTAGGGGAAATGAATCCTAAGATACATACTCAAATGGTTTTTCTTGATTGCTATTGTTTTTAACATATTCATAAGATGATTTCTTTGTTGCTTTTGTATGTCTCTCCCCGATGGTATAACCCCTGTTTTCACTGTATTTGATGTTGGTATAATTTGGGGAGGGGAAGGGATAAAACAAATCATTTAAATAGGGATACCGGTGGGCCCATTGCAACAATGAGATGTTCAAGATATTGTGTTGAAAAACGAACTTTACAACTTTGAGGGGGGAAGCATGTGAGGGCAGGGATTGTAAGGGAAACAAAGGAGGAAGCAATAATGCTTGATGAGAAATGTACTCACCTTGATCATGTAATTGTAACCCCTCTGTACTATATTTTCACAATATAAAAACTTATTAATAAAAAGAACTCTAATAACAAGAGATGCTGGAGGGGATGTGGCCAGAAGGGAACCCTACTGCATTCTTGGTGGGAGCGTCAACTTGTTCAACCAGTTTAGCAAGTAATATGGAGGTTCCTCAAAAGACTCCACATAGAGCTCCCCTATGAACCAGCAATCCCACATTTGGGCATTTACCCAAACGATCACAAAAAAGGCCATACTAAGTCTACAAGCACAACGATGTTTATCTCAGCACTTTTTACCATAACTAACATATGGAAGCAACCCAGGTGCCCCTCAGTAGATGAATGGATCATGAAAATGTAGTATGGAATGGAATTCTATGCCTTCATCAGAAAGAATGGCATCACCCAATTTGTTAGGAAATGGAAAGGCTTGGAAAAAGTATATTAAGTGAAGTAAGCCAGGCCTAAAGAAAAATAGTTCCCATGGTTTCCCTTATTTGCTATAACTAGGATATATCTAGAACAAGTAGAAAACATCAAAATCTATGTACATATGACCATATAAGATGAAGTTAAGTGAACCCAAAGATAGTGGTTTTTCCTTTCTTGCTATTGTTTCTAACGTATTTATAAGGTAATGTGATTTTTTTTGTTGCTTTGTATATTCCTCTCCCATGGTATAACCCCAAAACACTATGTGGAAAAACAAACTTTACAATTTAGGCAGGGTCTGGGGAAAGTGTAGTTGTGGAGATGGGAGGGAAGTGATGGTAGGTCCATAGATTCTTAATTTTTCCAAAACCTTCATCATAAAGGGGTGTTGGGTGTTGTCGAATGCTTTTTCTGCATCTATTGAGATAACCATGTTCTTGTCCTTGCTCCTGTTGATGTGATGAATAATATTAATTGATTTGCGTATATTGACCCAGCTTTGCATCCCTGAAATGAATCCTGTTTGATCATGGTGGATGATTTTTTGGATGATTTGTTGAAGTCGATTGGCCAAAATTTTGTTGAGAAGTTTTGCATCAATGTTCATCAAAGAAATGGGCCTATACTTCTCTTTCTTTGAAGAGTCCCTGCCTAGTTTTGGGTGAGGGTTATGATGGGTTCATAGAATGTATTCGGTAGTGAACTTTCTCTTTCAATTTCATTGAAGAGTTTTGAAGAGTATTGGTGTGAGCTGTGCTTTGAGGTCCTTGAAGAATTCCGCTGTAAAACCATCTGGTCCTGGACTTTTCTTAGATGGGAGGACTCTTAATGCTGTTTCTATTTCAATGGTTGATATGGGCCTGCAAAGATGGTTTAACTCATCTTGGTTTAGTTTTAGCATATCAATATTTGTTAGGAAAAGGTCCATTTCTGCCAAGTTCTCAAACTTAGCATAAAGTTTTGAGAAGTATTCCCCTATAGTGTTCTGAATCTTTGTTGTTTCTGTGGTGATGTATCCATTCTCATCACTGAGTTTATTTATTTGGATGTGTTCTCTTCTTTTTCTGATAAGATTTGCTAAGGGTCTGTCAATTTCGTTATTTTTTTCGAAGAACCAACTCTTTGTTTTGATGATTCTTTCTATAGTTTTTTGGATTATAATTCATTTAATTCTGATTTAATTTTAATTATTTCTTTTCATCTACTGGATTTGGGTTTATCTTGCTGCTCTTTTTCAAGGAGGTTCAGATGTCTCATTAAATTGTTGGTTTTAGATCTCTCCAATTTGGTGATGTTGGAACTCAAAGCTACAAATTTGCCTCTGAGTACTGCCTTTCCTGTGTCTCAGAGGATCTGGTAATTTGTGTGCTCATTTTTGTTGAATATCATGAAAATTTGAATTTGCTTTCTAATCTCTTCCATGAACCACTTGTGATTCAGCAGAGGGTTGTTCAACCTCCATGTGTTACCAGACTTTCTTTGTTGGCTTTTGGGGTTCAGGTGTAATTTAATTCCCTTGTGGTCAGAGAGAATGTAAGGTATAACTTCAATGTTTCTGAATTTGGACTGGGAAGGGATGTGAAGGGTAAACAAAGGAGGAGGCTGCAATGCTTGATAAGAAATGTATGCATTATCCTGCCCATGTTATTGTAACCCCTCTGTACAGTGTGTTCACAAAATAAAATAAAATAAAATACACTAAAAAAACTTCAATGTTTCTGAATTTGGACAAGTTTTCTTTGTGGCCTAAAATATGGTCTATTATAGAATATGTTCCATGTGCTGCTGAGAAAAGCATGTGTTCTGATACTACTGGGTGAAATACATCGGTAGATGTCTGTTGAATCTAGTTGATCTATGCAGTTGTTTCGATCTGCGGTTTCTCTCTTGAGTTTTTGCCGAGTTGATCTATACAGTGGGGAGAGTGGTGTGTAAAATCCCCAACAATTAATGTCTTTGGATCTATGTGGGATTTGAGGGAATGTAGCGTTTCTTGGATAAATTTGGGTGCTCGGTTGTTTGGTGAATAGATATTTAGAATTTAAATATCCTCCTGAAGGAGAGATCCTTAATTTGTATGTAGCGACCTTCTTTATCTCTTCTCACGAATTTTAATTTAAAGTCTATTTTATCTGATATTAGGATTGCAACTCCAGCCTGTTTATGGGGGCCGTTTGCTTGGTAGATTTTGTTCCAGCCTTTAACATTGAAAATGTGTTTGTATTTATGGGCAAGATGTGACTCCTGAAGGCAGCAGATAGAAGGATCTTTCTTTTTAATCCAACTAGACAGTCTATGTCGCTTAATTGGAGAATTAAGTCCGTTAATGTTGAGAGATAGGACTAAGAGATATTTGGGAGTTCCTGCCATGTTATCCACCTTCTTGGGGGCTCCAAAACTGGATTCTTCCTATGGTTCTTGGATTCTCAGTTTGGATGCAGTTTCTTGACCTTGTAGTCTTGTTGGTTTTCTATGTGTAGGACATCTTTAAAAATCTTTTGTAGGGCTGGTTTGGTGGAGATGTATTGTTTCAATTTTTCTTTGCTATGGAAGGTTTTTATTTGGCCTTCAGTTATGAAGGAGAGTTTAGCTGGGTACAGTATTCTAGGTTGATAGTTGTTTGTTTTTAGGGAATGGCATACATCATTCCAGGTTCTTCTTGTTTTGATTGTTTCTGCTGAGAAATCTGAGGTGATTCTAATTGGTTTCTCTTTATAGGTGATTAATCGTTTCTCTTTGACAGCTTTAAGGATCTTTTCCTTGGTCTGAATTGATCCTGTGTGGATTATAATGTGACTGTGGGATGTCCTATTCTGGTCTGGTCTATTTGGAGTTCTAAAAGCTTCTTGTATCTGAATAGGCCTATCTTTCTTCATGTTTGGGAAGTTCTCTGCTAGGATCTGTTAAACAAATTTTCTAGAACATTAACTTCTGTTTCTAGGTGCTCGTCTATGCCCATTATCCTTAGATTAGGCCTTCTGATGGTGGCTTCCAAGTGTTGGATAGATCTATCATATTTTTTGGACTTGTCTTGGATGGTTGTATGTTCTTTCTATGTAATATCTAGGCTGTCTTCAATCCCCGAGATTCGATCTTCTGCATGGTCTAACCTGCTGTCAAAACTTTCTACTTTGTTTTTTATTTGTTTTCCTTCTAATTGGTCAGCTTTGATGGCTTCAAATTCTTTGTTGAAGCTTTGTTTTAGATTTTGTATGAACTTCTGTACTTCCTTATTTTGGTGTTCAGTGTTTTTGGGGAGGGGTAGGAAAAATCCTGTATCTCCCTTGTGTCCATAACCAGCCTCTTGTTGGAGTCTCTGGTCTACTTGTGGTGTTTGATTTTCCTGTGGCTTGGTTCATTTCTTATATCAGTTTGTTTAAACAGGCAGAAAAATGCTCTGCTTTACCCAGGATTTTGTGATCCTCCTCCCAGGTTAGTTCAATGGGAGGGAGATCTGCTTTGAGTATCAAAAAAGAGGGAGATGGCTTTTCCCTCAAGTTTGGAGATGCTGTGATGTGGCTAGGTTCTGGGTAGAGTTGAGGCCTTTCAGCAAACAGTAGCTTTTCCCGGGGGCTACCAGAGCCCAGCCTGGAGCCACTCTCAGGGTTTATGTTTACTGAATTACAATTGATTGTCAAGGCTGCTAAAGGGTGGGGCAGCCTCTGGCTCTGATTACCCAGTGAAGAAATCCACTCTTGGGGCTGGCGCCTGAGCTGGGTGACTTTTCCCTGAGTGGAGCTGAGTCTGGCAGGTCAGGTTAGGTTCTTGTGACCTGCTAAATGACTCTAACTTTCTTCCAAGGCCTGAGGTGGAGCTAGCAGGTTCGACGAGCTTTGTCAGTATCCAAGATGGAGATCTCCGGTACTGGGGTGGGGGGAAGGGAAGGGTGGCCTTCCCTCCTTTGCTTCCTGAGAAGGAGTGAGGACGTTAGGCTTCTACTCACGCCGAGTCTTGGTTCCTGGATCGTCTCTGGTCTGCGAACTGCTGGATGAAGATGTCTGCTCCTTGTCGGTTCTTGCTGGTGTTGAGTAGAATCTACTCGCCCACCATGTCTGGCTCCTTCTTCCCGGACTCTCTGTATTGCAGGTATGGCGGTTGGGGCCACCGATGCTTCCACAGCGGCAGCTGCTGGCAAGTGCTCAGATCTGTCTCCTTGCCTTGATTTTCCCTCTCTGGCCTAACTCTCTGTCCTGTGATGGCACACATGGTGTGATTCTCTGGCTTAGGACTGTTCACTGGAACTCTAAAACTGCTTTCTATGCTAGAGCTTGTTTAGCCTCCAGCTTCTCCTCCGCCATCATCCTCAGAATATGCCAGTGGTTTTTCTTAGACAACATGACATAACAGAAGCCAGGAAGTGGGAACTTAGGTACTGAGTTGTGTCCCAAGTGGTAGACGGCTACTTGAGCAACAAGCTGAGTTGTTTGTTGAGTTTGCTGTTTTTCCCTGGTTATTACAATAAAAGGGACCTGCATTGGCAGATCCTAAGACAGGCAGAGCTGGTACTCAGTCTTCACAGGGCAGCTTTTTATCTTACCTACAACATTCCTTGCAAACCCAGGATCTTCTCTTACCCCCTATTGACCTCGTGCTCACTCGCTCCACATTTTTAATGTTGCTAGTGAGAGAGTGAAATAAAGGAAAACTAGAGGACCAACATGTTCATGTCTCAAGAACCCTGGTATAGAGCTCAGAACCAGATTGCACAGTTCAGCCAGGCATCAACATGCCACCTCACTAGGGGGCAGCCGATGAACTGCACAGGGAATCTTAGCAAATGAAATAATAAACTGGGTCCCAGTAGTAAAAGGGGCACTCTCTGCTCACAGTAGCACTGTCAGTGTAAGGCAGAGCGATAGGGATTTTATGGAAAGGGGCAGAAAGTGTTGCTGCTAGGCAGAGCGAAGGCCCGGCTTGCTTTGTCTTTTCTTCTTCCGGTTGGGGCTGACTACCCCCTCAAATGCACCCCCTGGCC
The DNA here is from genome assembly GCF_019054845.1 of Dipodomys spectabilis. Taxonomy (NCBI): domain Eukaryota; kingdom Metazoa; phylum Chordata; class Mammalia; order Rodentia; family Heteromyidae; genus Dipodomys; species Dipodomys spectabilis. Next base: position 552,976 of record NW_024870925.1, read on the forward strand.
CTCTTCCCACCCTGTGCCCTTGGGCTCATAAATTCCTTCCCAAGAGTATTTTCAGGATATAGAGTTCAGGATGCACCTGCTGTGTGTGTGTTTGGTTATGTCTCCCTAAGACATACTAACATTTTGGTGGCTACAAAGGAATAATTGATGTCCTCATTGATGTTATTATAATCCAGTAGTTCCAACCAGGAGTACTTCCTTTGTTCCCTCAGGATGCATTAGGCAAGATGTAATCACTTTTGATTGTCACGGACTTGTGGGAGGAGGGGAGCTGCTGGATTATCTTGAAGTCTGAGACAATGCTCATCATTTCCATTAGATGCAGTCAGACATTGGACTTTGAATAAAGAGTATTCTGAAAGTACAAAACAACATAAAAAAAGAAATGTACTCATTCCGTTTCCCATGTAACTGCAACCCCTGCCTACAGTATTAAAAAAAAAAGTTCATCATGCACTGTAGCAGGTGAAGCACTGGTTTTGAAGGACAGAAACATTGCAGGCTCCAAGCCCATAACCCAGGGTGATGCAGTCTATAGTCTGGAAGGGAGGCCAGAAATACTCTGTGTGTGGCCTTCCTTCTCTTGGGGCCACAATGTAACAGGAAGAGGCAAAAGTGTGTACCTCAAACTTGGGTATGCAGTTACAATCATATAAGCCCAAAAACCCACCCTGGGATTGTTTCCCAGATATGAGGAAAAAGGCCCACCTGCCGCAAAATTGGGATATCTAGGATGACAGTACATTGGCCTAGAGGGAGGAACCATCAACATGGAAGACCACAAAGTGAAGAATAGGTAATTGAGCTCCCCCTCGGGGCAGTCTTACAAGCCCTGGTCTTCCTTCTCCTGGGTCTAATGCTGCACCTGCCTGGCAACTCTGGCACCACCTGCATGCATTCCACTTAACACATGTACACATGCATACAATCTCTCACCAGCAATTTGTTCCCTCAATGGTAGAGTGGAAGGGCAGCCACTATGTCAAGTCATGGGCATGAGAAATGTTGGTTGGAGAGGACAGTAGCATCCACAGTTCCAGTCCTATAAGCTTGGGCTACAGAGATCATAGTTGGTGGAGAAGTCAAGTGGGGGAGGAGAGAAACTCCAAGATCTGACCTCCCTTCTCTTGGTCCCCTAGAGCATCTCCAGGTAAATCTGGCATCATGTCTGTGTGTTCGTGTGAATGTGTACACAGGGGCACAACCCTTCACCCAAGATTAGTTTCTAAGTAGGGGTGATGTGGCCCACTTACCTTGAAACAGGGGCATGTGGGATGGCACTGTCACCTGGGAAGACACAGACCAGAAAGACGGAAATGTACCAGGTGAGGATGAAGAGGTTCATGGCAGAACCTCTTTGTTCTAGTTAAAGCTGTAGTGGTTGGTGATTGTGGCAGCATCCCCAGCTCTTGTCCAATAATCCCCAGCTAAACAGACCACAGGTAAGAAAGGAGGTGGGGCAGATGGTATAGAAGCCTGGGAAGAGTGGCTGGGACCAAATTATCTTTAAAAAAGGCTGTTCTGAAATACCTCCCACAAGGGGAAGAGAAATGAAAAAGCAAGGAATGAAGGAGAGGGGCTCATGTACCTCATGGAGTTATCTGAGAATAGCTCACACAGCTGGGCCCACATTGAGCAGTAAGGTCATGTGGTGAAGCTGAAGGTCCATCAGGTTCCCCCAGTGGCTGTTGCAGGCATAACACCGCTTGAGAGAGGGAGGCAAGGGCTACACCTTCAGCCCCATAAATGCCAGTGGACATGGGGAAAACAAAGAACCCAGAAGCTCTACAAGCCATAGCTGGGAGGAGATGAGGGGCACACTCTGAGCCATGGTCTTCCTTCTCTGTGGCCACCACAACTGGATTCAGACCATTCTGGCACCACTTCTGTGTGTTGTGGGTGGACACATGCACATCCTCTCACCTGAACATGTTTTCCCAAAGAAGAGGCTGAGCCAGGAGGTGGACATGGAAAAAAGGTGTTGGGTAGGGCAATAGGTTCAGAGGTGAGTTGGGATAAGGGCGAGAAGGGAAAGGGCGACAAGCAGGTAGGAGTTAGGCCCCACTTACCTTGATTCAGGGATGTCCAGGGATGGTTCCTGCAGATGGGTCCAAACTGACCAGGAAAGTGGAGGTCCTCCATGGTAACGATGAAGAGGCACCAATATTAGCTCCAGTACCAGCAGATGCAGTTGAAACTGAGCAACCAAGCATGCTACAAGGCCATAGGTGAAATTGTGGACAGGGAAGATTCTGATTCTCTGATTTCCTTCTCCAATGACTGTGACCTTGGTTCAGTCCAATTGCATCATTTACCTATGTGCATGCCCACGCACATCCCATCAGACAGGAGGGGTTTGGATGGAGAATGGGTGGGAGTGGGTGGCAGGGGAAGGAAGGGATGGGGATGGAATGGGGAAACAAAGGGTAGAGGAGGAACTGGGGTGAGGAAGCATAGTTTGGGGTGGGCAGGAGAAACAATTGGTTGTGGGAAGACGTGGAGGAGCAGATAGGTAAGTGCGTAGTGAAGAAGGGCACACTGGTGGAGAACCTAGCAATAGAAAGGGGGAGAAGAAGACGAGTTCAGCCCACTTAATATTTAAGAGCCCTGTCCCAGGGATGGCTCCTGCTGGGGGGGCAGAGGAAAGAATGGAGAATAGGGCAATGGAGAGTGGCAAGAGGACTGCGGGTCACTTACATTAAATCTGGGTCTTTGGTGTTGGCTCCAACAGTTAACTCCACAGTGGCATTGCAAGTGGAGTTCCGCTGGCTGGTGAAGCCTAAGAGGCACTGGGGGATCATGTCCCTGCAATAGATGCAGCACCAGTTGGGAGAGGTGGGAGCTTCCTCAGCCCCAATGCCTCCAGCAGTTTCTTCATAGCAAGAGGTGACTACTGAGGCCATGACTAGGAGGGGATAGGGATGAACTCTAAGCCCCTATTTTCCTTCTATGGAGGAGGTTCATCACCTCACCCACGAATCTTCCTACACTGAGAAGGATGGGGCCGGGTTGAAGGTGAGGTTCTGACCAACGGGGGTGTGGAGGAGGCGATTGGGGGCATTGGGTCACCATTACCTTGAAACTGAGTCTTCCAGGGTTGACTTTGGCAGCTGGGTCCACACATCTCTAACCCAACAAAGGTTTGTGGGGCACTTGAGGTTCAAGGAACTGGGCACGGTGGCCCATGCGGTGAGGTGCCAGGTGGTGATGAAAGAGGAAGCCTGGGAGGGGATATTGGGACCTAGGAAGAGGGTATGTGCACACTTCAGTTGAAACCTGGCTGAGACGGGAGGCTCCCACAGGGGAGCAGAGAAGAAAATTGAAAAGAGAGAGGTTTAGGAAGGGAGGCTCTCTCACCTCAAATCAGGGCCATCATGGGATGGTGCTCCCAGATGGGCCCACCCTGAGTAAAAGGTGGAGGTCCATGCACTGAAACCAAGATCTCTCAGGAAGGCGCAGCACTGGTTGAGGAGATGGAGGCGAAGTCTGCATCTTTAGCCCTGCAACTTTCAGTGAACTCAGGTAAACCAGAGAGCCCTGGGGCTGGCCAGGCCTTAGCCAGGCATTGAGGAGGGGCAGACTCTGAACTGGGCCTTCCTTCTCTGTGGCAGCAATACCTCATGTTTGAAACATTCTGGCACCTGGCATTAAGTAGTGAGTGCTGGGCATGTGCACATTGCCCCTTCCATGCATGTGTTACCATGAGATGGGTGGGGCCAGGCAGTGAGGGGAGAGAATTGGGACCGGAAGGGGTGGGGCTGGAAGGGGTGGGGCCAGAAGGTGGGGGTGGAGGTAAAAGTTTTGGCTGTGAGAGGGGCTGAGTCAGAAGAATGAATGGAACCCTGAGGGGTACCTGGCCTCAAGAAGGGGACTGTCCAAAAGGGGGAGTAGGGCACATAGCATGGTGGTAGGCTGGGGAAACATGGGGTGGTGATGGGCCAGTGGGTGGTGGTGGAAGGTGATATGATGGGGTGGAGAGGTAATGGACAAGGAACCTAGCAGAGTGGAGGAGTGGATAGGGGAGCAAGAAGAGAGGTTAAGCCCACTTAACTGGAAACAGGGCTGTCCAGTATGGCTGTCTCCATGTGCTATGCTGTGTGCTATGCCCATCTGTGCTCTGTCAGGGGTAAGCCCAGCTGGTTAGAGTCTTCATGCCCCACTACCCCACAATCTAGACTAAAGGAAAGAAACTCCATCGAACTATTTATCTGGCAGGGCAAAATTCTCTGGGGCCCTAGGAAGAGGTTTATAGTGAAGACCTGTTGGTAGAATGGGCCACATCTGGGGTAACAGATTCATATCACCCATACCTATGGGGCAGAGTTAATGTATAAAAGGCACTCAAGTGATAGGTCCTTTTTTTCTTTTCCTTTCTGTTTTTCCCTTCCTTTCATTTACCTCTTTGTTGTTCCAGTACTGGGGCTTGACACAGCTTCTAAGGCCTACAGAAGTTCCCTGCCCAAGGGCCTATTGTTGTTCACCTCCTAGACCTGCATCTTCCTGATCCCTGACACACCCAGGTGCAGGTACCATGGCCAGACGCCCACTTTCAAGACAAGTAGGCCCTGCCAGCCTTCTCCCTGGAGGAAACAACAGGAGGATTAAGGGGTTTGTGCTTTTGTTTGTGTATTCACATGAATATTTCCTTCCATCAGTGGGACAGTTCTAAGTACTTAAAGTCTTACTGAACTTCATCTATAAATCATTTGAAAATGGAGGCACGGGAGCAGGAAGGGGAAAAACACCCAAACAAGAAAACAAAAGACATATCCCACAAACACTGGATACATACAAAGATGACTGAATGAAGGCAAGTAGGACTCAACCTAACAACATTTTACCAAATGTCTTATATTTGAATGGTGAGAGCTCCACTGAGGGAGATGTCAAAGAAACCAGACTTTATGTTCAAGGATGCTGTCAATATTTAATCATTTGCTCAAGAACGGGAGATCAATTACTATGGTACTTCGATTTTGTTCAATCCAATTACCATGTTATAAAAATAGCAAGCTGTAATGATAAAAAGAAAATAAGGCTCCTGTACCCAGCACCAGTTATCTTTAGTTTACTTCCAAGCCATATACATCACAACCATATCCAAAGAATGCAAGTAAGGGAGGTAAAGAATTCTGATACATATCAGGAGAGTTGGTCCATGTTTCAGGAGTTTTGCTTGAAATCTTTTTCACTTTCTGGGCTTTGCCTCCTATCTGATTTTGTATCTTCTTTTCTGTTAACCAGGATTGAACCCAGGATGTTTCATTAGCTAGGCAAGTACTGAACTACAACCCATCCCCAGAACATCTTTTGAAATTCTCACTGCATCTGAGTGTAGGATGGAAAGAAAATAGTTTATTCCAATGTATTGGAATATTTCAGTCATTTGGGTTTTGAATAATTTAGTTCGATACAGTCATAGTCTAGAAATAGACATGCTGGTAGAAACTGATGATAGGCTTTCCCTCACTATATAGCTGTTGAGGGGAAGGGCTTTCCATACAGCATAACCTTAGAAACTTAGTGGTGATACCTTCAACATCAACTCATCAGGGACATGAGTTTAACCCAAATGAGTTGCTGTGGTGTGAAGCTCCCCTCAGGTTCCTCCTTTTCCATCTTGCATGCTAAATTCCATACTAGCAATCTCCACCATGCTAAGACTGACTGCTTAGATTTGTTTGTGAGTGAATGTATGTGTCATTCTAGACAACTTTAACATTAAGTGACATAAAGAACTTTACCACAAAAGAGATCAGTTCTCTTGCAGAGATGATTTAAGATAATTTTTCATATCTTGACCACAATTCTCCTTGTTTAGGCCAAACATCATAACTTGAACCAAAATGATGCTATGGCAAAAATGATCATATAATAGGGTTTCCAAATACAAACACAAAGTTTTTTTGCTTAAGGCCAGCCAATATATTCCCAGAATTTTTACCGGTGTTTTGACCATGTGAAAAATTTACTTTTGGTCATGAGGAGTGAACTCTGGGCCTAGGCACTGTCCCTTAGTGATTCAGACCAATGATCTTGAGCCACAGCACCACTTCCAGCTTTCAGGTGATAAGGGTCTCACGGACTTTCCTTCGTGGGCTGGCTTTGCACCACAATCTCATTTCTCAGACTCATGAGTAGCTAGGATTACAGACGTGATCCACCAATGCTTGGCAAACATGTAACATTTTTAACCATGATTGAAAATGGTAATGAATTTCTTTTCTTAAGTGTATTTCTTAAAAACAGAAATATTTTTAAATTCTCATGCACACTTCCCATTAGGCAGTTCAGATGATGTTTATGTGTGATGGTCTTTGAGTTTGAAATTTGTCCCTGGATGCTGTCCTCTGTCCCCATCCCCTTTTGTTTTTGCTTGCTCAAGGTTAGCACCCTCCCACTTGAGACACATCTTCCAACTTTTTAGTTTTCAGTTAGAGATAAAAGTTTCTCTTTTTCCTGCCTGAGCTGATTTTCAACCATGATCCTCAGATCTCAGCCTCCAGGGTAAGTTAGCCACTTACATTTAAATCTGGTGATCTACTGAGTGTTTCCCTGTTATCTTTTGTGAAAATACACTCCCACCAGCATCAAAATTGAAGAACAAGTTGTTGTTATGATACTCCCAGCCCAAAGAAGATACTTAATATACTTAATTTAAATGCTAAGATACAAAATTTGGAGTTGTTGAAAGACTGAGTCTCTTTAGTGTCATTTTGGGAAATGTAAATCAAATATTCAGAGCATTACTAGATAAAAAGAATAAAGTAGACCTGTTTTTATGAACTATTAATGAGAAGAACAGTAGTTTTTGTGTCATTAGTGTAGCCTACTTGAAACATTTTCAAAGTACAGGTGTTCAGGTATATTTTCTGTGTAGTAATCACTGAATTCTAAAATTCTTTGTTTTCCTCAGCATCTTTAGTTTTTCCTCAACAGATATCTCAGTTGAAATATACACTTTGGTGCCAGGGGTCTTCTGTAGTTATTTTACATTTTAGGAAAGTAATTTTAGGTTTTTAAAAATCAGAATAGCTAATAATGTTAATCATTTTCTGATGTCCTTCAGATTTCTCCACATTTCATTTTTTTGGTTTAATATGCTATCAGTATATTTATAGGATATGAAGTTTGATTTTAATTTTGGTATTTGTACTGGTATTGGGGCTTGAAATCAGTACATTGGTCTGTAACTAATGCCAGCCTTGATGGCTCCTTCCTGTAATTCTGGCTAGTCAGGAGGCTGAGATCTGAAGAACAAGGTTTAAAGCCAGCCTGGTCAGGAAAGATCATGATGCTCTTGTCTTCAATTCATGAATGAAGAGCCAAAAGTGGAGTGGGACTCAAGTTGTACAGCATGGGGCTTGAGCAAAGAAGCTAAAGTGTACTTATGTGTAGTTCCTAAAGGATTGCTCCCAAGTCCTGAGTTTAAGTACCAGTGCCAACACACACACACACACACACACACACACACACACACACACACACACACACACACACATACACACACACACGTATTCACACGTTTTCTCTGTCCCCAAAAGCAATGTGGTTCTCTTTATGTGTCCTTGAAATCCACTTTGCTTTCTTTTTCATTCGGTTCTTGATGTTTCCACAGGGAGAGCAATGGCTGTGACCTAAGTCCTGGCTGCCTGTGATTCTGCTGGGATGACCGAGGTCTGCCTTATTGAGCAGTGAGACCCTGAGAACTCCATAAATCACATGGAGGGAAACATACGAGAAGACATGCATTCAGGTAATTCTTCATTCTATTTTCCTCCTGCCAACGGTTTTTCTCTCTGTGTAGGGTGAGTTCCTTTTCTTTCCAGGTAAAGCTGAACATTGTATGGCTTTCTGTGTGTACCCACATGCGAATAAGGCTTTTGTAAACTGTCAGCCATGGCAAACTTGCTTTTTTTCTCTCACAATTAGTGAGTTTCTTGGCAGCTTTGATTGTTCTGAGAAAAATGGAATGTTCTAGAAATTGTCATGAGATGTTTATAAATGTAGGTCAGAATTTATAGTTCTTTTGCTCTAGTGAATTGAACAACAGCTATATGAATTTATACATAGTCTTTAGTGAACTTATTTCTATGGTATAGATGAATTTTTGGATATGATATCCTTATGGAAGTCCAAAGGTATCTTTAAGTCCGTTGCCCACATTAAACAGAAACTCAAAACACTTTAAATTTTTTAGCTTTAATCAGAGTCTTCTATTGGGATATAGGATTTTAAATGCTACAATAAATTAATTTCATTTGTAGGAAAAGTGACAGAAAGGAATGTACCTGAAGATATAGCATAAGTTTTCCCTTTTGATGAGTTAAGAAGTTTAAGTTTAATTTCAGCTAAGCTATTGTGAGAAATACCAAGATACACATCCAGTTTCTGTGATTAATTATATTAAATTAGTAGGAAAGGTACTTTGTTTGCAGTAACAATTACAATATGATATATAGAAAAGTGTGTTACCAACACATTTGTCTAATTGTGTAGTCTAATATCTTTATGCTGGTGTTATAGAATGTTAATAAATTTCTTCAAGCACAAGGAAAATGTTTGAGAGATGTTAAAGTTTTACACTGAGTAGAGAAAATGCCAGATGGTCTTCAGTAAATGCTTTCATTTTTATATTTTTGGTGTTTTTTTGTGTAAGTACTGGTATTGGAGTTTCAAAGTAGGGTCTGGTGTTTTTATTTTGCTTTTGCCTTAAGGCTGTTGCCCTACTTCTTAATCCATACCACCATTTCCAGGTTTTTGCTATTTGTTGTCAATATGAATATCACAGACATTGCTGCTTGAGATCCCTTTGTATCTGGATCCGCAGATCTCAGCCTCTTATGTAGCTGGGATTACAGGTGTGAGGCACCAGCACTCTGAGAGATGCACTTATTTTGTCATTTTATGTGGCAAATTATCACAAATTTATTTGTTTGCCCACTGGATACCAACTATTGTAAGATGTAAGTTTGGGCTGGTAGTTTGGGTGTAGTTTGTCTCTAGCAGCTGCTCAGTTTCTAGCAGGAGGTCACCAGGCTATAATCTCTCATGGAATGTGGATATCTCTTCCAAGCTTAAGAGATGCCTGGTACTGTTTATGTCTTGTGATTTTGAGACTGTTGTTTCTGCTTTCTGGTCACCTATCATACAGCCACTGTTGTCAGCTCCTAGACACCTCCATACTTTCTAGACAAAAGTATTCACCTTCCTGTTTGATTTATTCTGTTGGCATCACTAACTTCTATAAAGGCTTTAATTTGCACTCAATTCTTGGAAGTAACTCATACCCAACTCTTGTGGGAACAATTACATTTGTAGAATCTCTTTAATTTTTATATCTACCACAGCATATTGTGGGGTTATCCCCTGCCCAGATTGGAACATAAAAGACATCCTAAGGGTCTGATTTGTTGTGTATCACCTGATACACATAGAAAGCTATTTATTAGCTGGGCACTGGTGGCTCATTCCATTAATACTAGCTACTCTGGACGATGAGACCTGAGCTTCCCAGTTCAAAGCCAGCCCAGGCAGGAAAGGCTGAGAGACTATAATCTCCAACAAACCACTCAGAAAACTGAAAGTGGAACTGTGGCTCAAGTGGTAGAGCACTCACCTTGAGCTGTAGAGCTGAAGGCCAGCACCCAGGCCCAGAATTCAAGCACCAAGGCCGAAAAAAAAGTGGAAAAAGCTATTTATTATTTTAAGTGTACTCAATTTCAGTTACTGGTAGTGTTGAGTTATTGGTTGATTTTAACTAACAAAGTATGGAATTTAAGAAAATGAAAGATAGTTCTTTGGGTGGAGTGGAAAACAATTCGGCAGTTATAGGGAAAGAAAAGCAGTTAGGAGTTAAACTGAGGACAGATTCAAGAGCAGTGACAGTGGCTTAAGAAATGGGACAGAGGTAAATATGTTAGACATATTTTAAAAAGAGAACATGTGCCTGGGAATGTGGTTTAGTGGTAGAATGCTTGCCTGGCATGCATGAAGCCCTGGGTTCAATTACTCAATAACACCAAAACAGAAAAGTCATGTGTCACTGTGGCTCAAGTCATAAGGTGCTAGCCTAGTGCAACAAAGAAGCTCAGTGATAGTGCCCAGGACCTTAGTTCATGCCCCAGGATTGCCAAAAAACAAAAAGAGAGAACATGTCAATAATGGATGAGGGACGGATCCAGAGACTGTATTTATCACAGAATTTTTCCTCTATTTCAAAATCAAGACATCATTCCAGAGGGAAAAATGGGGCATAAAAGTAATACAAGATTCTTTTTTACTGCAACTGTCTTGTAGAGATAATTCATTACACATAATTGTGACTTGCAATAGCACAAGAGCTGATTGTAATAGCACAAGTGCTGTCTGGAGATTTTGTATGGGTGCTGGCCCTGAGACTTGATAAGAGGCTAGGTGCTATTCCTATTTTTTCCCTCAAGAATATTACTCTATTTCTTAAGCCACACCTCCACTTCTGACTTTTTTGGTGATAAATGGAGATAAGAGTGTCATGGACTTATCCTGCCTCACCTGGCTTAACAATATTATCCCCAAATCCCAGCATTCTGAAGAGCTAGGATTACAGTCGTGAGCTATTAGCACGCAGAGAAGCATTTCTTTTTCAGTGAAAGGAATTAAGAATACAGATTCTTCAGGAAGATTCACCCAAGGTACTAAGTAAATCACCAAGACCAGTTCCCATGAATATACACCACACACACACACACACACACACACACACACACACACTCACTCACAAGCACACACACAAACCCACATAAGCATCTCAGCGGTATGTATCTCTTTCCCCAAAAGAACAGTATATTCTAAGGGGCAAAATCTGATGTCACAGGCATGTAATCCCAGGAAGATGGGGTACTGAGACTGGCTTGAGTGAATTTAGCACAAGAACCTATATGAAAAGCAAACTGAAAAAGAGGCTCAAGTGGTAAATATCTGCCTAATAAGTGTAAAGCCCTCAGTTTAATCCTCTGGTCCATAAAAAGACAAAAAGAATAGCATCTCTGTCCATTTTGTCATGGTTTAACAAAATCCTTGAAGTTTTATGCTTCATAAGGAATAGAAGGTCTACTTCAATCACAATAGTAGTGTCTAGCAAATCTAAATAGCATGGTAGCACATGGGACAAGGCCCCTTAGGTGCATCATATCAGAGAGGATCTCGGCATCATGGCATGTGCAAGAATGACAGGGAATAGGGGGCATAGGCTGTTTTCAACAACTGTTAACAATGATAATGTTAGTCCCTTGAGAGTTGATGAGATGGCATTAATCCATTCATGAATGAAACCTCTCTTAGAGGTTCACCTGCTTACACTGCTACATTTAGAAGTTAACCTTCAGTGTGAGCTTTGATGGTGACAGACCATCAACATGCTTCTGACAGAGGCAGGTGAGACCATTGGAAGCCGAGGACATTCATACAAGTAGGCACCTTGGACAACTGCTTCCATCTCTTTAATTCTGATATTTGCTGTATTTGGGGCCATCTCACAGCTAGGATCCATCCAGTACATGTCTGTTCCTTGTGCCAGCTTCAGTTATATTGAATGTGATATAAACTGCTAGACAATGGGAGAACAAGGATGGAGATGGGCACAAAAATAGAGGTTTGTCATTCTTCATGGCACTTCATTAACATTAATAGATTCATATAAGTATGTCATTAGAAAGCTCTATGTCGTTATCCGATACTTACATAGAGCGATGTAATAATTACTGTATGACCCATAAAGGTACCTTGTAGAGCAACCTGGTTACACATAATACAGACATTATGAAAACAAAGGACGGATAAAGAACAAGTTCTGGCCCACAAAATTAATTGTCAACTTCAGAGTCAAAGCAGACACCGTAAAGCGTTACTGGAAGGAATAGGAGAAACCCTATGTCTCCTTGGCACAGGCTGAAATGTTCTCAATACAGACCCAGAAACACAACAAATCAAAGAAAGGTTGCATAAATCGGATTGCATGGAAGTGCAGAGCTTGTGCATGGCATAGGACATAGTTAGCAAAATATACACAAAGCCCACGGATTAGGAGAAGATCTTCACTAGCCATACAACAGACAATGGTCTCATATCTAAAATATGCTTGGAACTAAAAATAATTAAATCTTCCAACAACAAATCCTCAAAGAAACAACTTCCCAATAAATAAGTGGGCTCAAGACTTAAAGAGAAACTTCTCTGAAGAGGAAATAAGGATGGCCAATAGGCACATGAAGAAATGCTCAACCTCCCTAGCCATAAAAGAAATGCAAATCAAAACAGTATTTAGATATCACCTCACCCCAGTTAATATGCCTATAATCAAAAACTCTAATAACAACAGATGCTGCAGGGGGCGTGGATAGCTGTATAGAAAGCGGTATGAAGGTTCCTCAAAAGACTCCACATAGAGCTCCCCTATGACCCAGCAATCCCACTTTTGGGATTTACCACAGTGATCACAAACAAGGCCATACTAAAGCTACCAGCACAACTATGTTCATTGCAACATTATTTACCATAACTAAGATATGGAACCAATCCAGATGCCTCTCAGTAGATGAATGCATCAAGTAAATGTGGTATATACATATATATATATATATATAATACACACACACATATATATATATATAATACACATATATATATACATGTATATATATGTATACATATACACATATATATACATGTGTATATATGTATACATATATATACATATATGTGTGTGTATATATATATATATATATATATATATATATATATATATATATATAATGGAATTGTATACCTCCATTAGAAAGAATGACATTGCCCAATTTGTTAGGAAATGGATAGACTTGGAAAAAATTATATTAAGTGAAGTAATGTATGCCCATAGAAAGATAGGCCCCATGGTTTCCCTTATTTGCAATAACTAGTACATGTCTAGGACAAGCAGAAAAGTTCAAAAGCTATGCACATATGACCAGATAAGATGAAAGTAAATGAAATGAACCCCAAGAGAGGGACACAAGTGTTTTTTTTCTTTCTTGTTATAGTTTCTAACGTATTTATATGTGATTTTTGGTTGCTTTGTATGTTCCTCCCCTTTGGTATAACCCCTGTTTCTATTTTGTTTGATGTTGGTGCCCTGCATCTTCTATATACACTTCTCTAATTTGTGGGGGGTAAGGCAAAACACAAAATGCTTAAATAGGGATACAAGTTTGCCCTATTGTAAAAATGCGTTGTACAAGACACTATCTTGAAAACGAACTTTACATCTTTGGAGGTGGGGGGAGTAGTTGTGGAGGTGGAAGGGAAAGGATGGTAGGAGAATAACAAAGTAGGAGGCAACAATGCTTCATAGGAAATGTACTCATTACAGTGCTTATGTAACTATAATCCATCTGTACAGTATTTTTACAATAAAAGACATAAAAATTAATTTAATATATGGTTATGAGCCAATACTAGGATTTGTACTTATGGCCCTTCCACTTATTTTCACACTTCCAACTAGGATCTTTATCTGTCTTCATTTTTTGTTTATCTTTTTGTCAAGGATAAATCTAATAATACTGTTCCTTAATTTTTGTATAAAATAAGTTTTGGAAATTTTACAGAGTTAAATGTTTTATGTAACATTCATCTTCTTACTATCTTCAAGTTTCTAGTTTTTCTTGGAAGTTAAAGACAGGCTCTCTGTTGCATTTATTAGGAAATCTTCTGCTTGGCCCCAGTCTATAATCTTAGATCCTAAGAAAGCACTGATGAAGAGAGTATTTGCTTGATTCAAAAGCAGAGAATTCCATGAAACTCCATCTCCAAAAATATTTAAATGTATGAATGTATAATATATTTAATATTTAATATATTTGTGAAATATACACATAGGTACATATTGTATATCTACAGAAGGTGGGCACACTGAAACAATTGAAGGCACTGATTTAATTTCACTGCTGTCATTCCACTTTAAGACATTTTTTATCAAAAAATTGATAACCATGGTTTCATTAAGTGCCCTGTCCAATATTGATTTGTGCATATGAGGCAGGTTGTTCTCATGTCACACATGAGTCCAAGTATAATGGGGTTTAGCTCATTATATAATGGCTCATCAGGACATAGGAAATATTCCTCAACTTGGTTGAGACAATCTCCATTGTTTGTTCTATACTGTGCCTCTGCTTTGGGTCGGCAATTTACAATTTCAAAATGATATTTTGTTCTTTTGGAGCCAAGTGAATGAAGAAATGTATGTGACCTCCAAGACAATTACTTGTATTTGGCTAAAATTCTTATATTCAAATGGGAAATTTCCCATCCCCATAGAATACAAATGAGGACTACCATGCACCAGATGTCTACTTTGCAGCCATTGTAATTTTCATGTAGGAATATTTTATAGGGACAAAATTTAAGTACCAATTATGTCCTTCAGCAACTACCCTTGGGAAATTCTTATGCCCATGACAAAGTCACTGACCTTCACATTGCTTGTCATCAAACACGATGTTATCAGTTTAACGTCTCCGTGTTCATTTCTATATTAGTTAATGTAATGCACAGTCCTCACAAACTGTTTGAACAATCCCCTGACTTCATTCTTGAATAGGTGGTATGGTTTTCAAATTTATCTCAGGAGGTTTCTGAATGGCCAGTTCCACTGCCAGGTATTGCTGCTCTTCCTTCTCCCTCACCTGGTATGACTTGATCATGTGTGGGTGATGGAAAATCTTAATAAAGACCACCTCATTTTAATTTTTTTTGTAGGCCCTGGGCCTTGAACTCTGGGCTTGGGCACTTTCGCTGAGCTCTTCAGCTTAAGGCTAGCATTCAACCACTTGAGCCACAACACTATTTCTGGCTTTTTCTGTTTATGTGGTGCTGAGTAATGGAATCCAGGGCCTTATGCATGCGAGGCAAACCTCTACCACTGAGCCACCTTCCCCGCCTTTCCATCTCATCTTTGATCTGACAACTGTTGGACTCTCCCTTCAGGATTATTTTCACTACCACCTTACTGTCTATGAGGTGGTGCTAGGCCAATTTTACATATCCATAGCTACCATAGTCAATGATCTCCTGCTTAACACTGTATTGTTCATGGAAATTCTCCTCCTGCCATAGCCAATGATCTCCTTCATATTGTCTTGTTCAGTGAAAATCTTCTCTGAAGAGCTAGAGGATATTTCACTGTGTTCTCCCATCTTTCTGGCAAGGAGTAAATCTAGCTAACCTTAGCTAAGAAAATAAAAAAAAAACCCAGAGCAATAACCAAGAGGAAATACCCAAACCCAAAGAAAACATAGCCACCCTCGAACACACACACACACACACACACACACACACACACACACACATACTCACACACTGAAAATTGTCAACATAGCACTGAATCCAGCAGGTCACTGGCAACTCCCAGCACTGTAATGGACTGCAGAGACCACTCACAATGGCTGTAATGGACCAATCCCAGCTTGGCATGAACCCATTGGCTCTTTTGGTATTGAACCTGTAGGACTGTTGTCAAAGTTTTCACAGGGATGCGAGGCACACAGAGTGATGCCACTGCTGTTGCCATGGCATGGTTGCAGGAATTGCCAGGGCATCAGCCAATGCTTTCTGACCTAGGTGGCTGCCAGGTTCTAGTGTTTGCCCCCAAAGATTTTGCCCTTCAGTACTACCCATGTGCTCATGTCTGCTCCTGCTTGAACCCTGGTTATGTGCAGGAGCCAAACATACACCAACCAGTGGCTTCCATTCAGCATATGTTCAGGTCTTGGAACTTACTCCAACAAATTAAAAACAAAGTGAACTCCTATGTATTTCTAGTTGCAGGGGGCACATGACAAAGAGTCCAATTGGAAACTTTCACTGAAGTGGATCCAGATTTTTTTCACTTGACAAATAAAAATAAAAATTCAAACAAGAAGTTAAGGCATATGAGGAGTCCCTATTTGTTGAATTAAAATACCCTTGCACAAATGTTTAAAATAATATTAAAGTCTTTATTTGTCAAGGACTTGATTTATTGTTGGCACCACACAATAGATTATTTCTGGTCTTTAAAAAGTTGTAATATCAGAAATGGCGCCAATGGCTCATGCCTGTAATCCTAGCTAATCAGGAGGCTGAGATTTTAGGATCGCCGTTTAAAGCCAGCCCAGGCAAGAAAGTCCGGGCGACTCTTATCTCCAATAAACCACCAGAAAACCGGAAGTGGTGCTGGGGCTCAAGCGGTAGAGTGCTCGCCTTGTGCTGAAGAGCTGAGGGACAGCTCCCAAGCCCAGAGTTTGAGCCTCACGACTGACAAAAAAAGAAAAGTTTTAATATCAATATGCACTTTGGTGTTTTCTTAATGGAATTCAAGAAAAGCCCCATAGCTATTGAGTAGAAAACAATATCACACTCAACAATAGCATGTGGTTGAAAGAAGGTAGGTAGTATCAGCCTACTGTAAAGTGACTATTGCCAGGATTAATCCCCTGTAGAAATACTTTTCTTTTTCCTTTTCAATATTTACTAATAAAATACATCCGTGTATTAATGGCCATACATTAGTACTTGAATGTAAATCAAGCATGTTCTCTACTCAACTCAGTGAATTTTGACAACTGTTTAATTATGTGATGCTGAGTCCCCTTATAAAGTCAATAAGTTGGCACTTTTGGAACTTACAGTAAAATGCAAAGAATCTAAGACCAAGCAAGTTGTCTAGTTGGGTGGGTCATTGAATCGGCTGTTCACTCACTTAGAAATTAAAACCATTAGGATACTTCATGGCATCCATAATCTGAAAAGCTGCTCTAACTTTTGGCTTTTAAAGACCTCATCAATTTTCTGAAGATATTCAAGTTCTTTTCCTTTAAATCTAGAATGACTGATGTCAAAAGAATTGTGGTATCACTTCAGAATCATCTGATACTGTAGCAAAAGTGCCCTATACCCTACATCTCCATGAAGCGGGTTATTAACATCTATAGGAGTGAGAGAAAAGTGAGCATCATCATTTCCCATAATAGTTTCTTATGAGATAGTTTACTTCAAAATCCTCGAAATCCATAAGGCAGTGTGTTGATATGTTCAAAGTGAAGAACAAGGGCTGCAATAGGGAACTTATGTGATAAATCCTCTGCCTAGAAAATTGGAGGTCCTCAGCTTGAATTTTCCTACTGACAAATCCATCAGTCTTCCTTTAGAGAAAGGGGTATATTTCAATTAGAGGTGTATTTCAATTCCATTGTGATGCCATAACAAAATTCCTTAAGACCAGGTCCCAGTAGCTTAGAGCAAGTTATTTGTACTCAACAGAAATTCTGAAGGACAAGATCTAGAAGCCAGAAAATTCAATATACTGAGAGTTCAGCTCCACCAGGGAATTAATGTGCTCCCATGTTACTGTGTCCTCACATAGTGGAAAGGCTAGAAATTTATTTAAAAGAAAACAGTACAGCTGAGTCACTTCTTCCCACTATCCATATGAATTTTAATTTGCTTCAGATATCTTTTTTTTCTTCTGTTATGTCCCTCTTCCTCTTGTTTTTTGTTGTGCTTTTATTTAGCTTACTGGCCTTGAACCACCAAAGAATGGATGCTTAGATTCCAAGTATGTACCACCAAAATCATCTGCTGCTAATTCTCCTTTGGAAGTAAACCACTTACTTGTCCCAAACTCTGTTCTTTATTATCCTTCCTGTGGAACATTTTTAAGTTTTTGGTCTTTTTTGCATTTTTCAGGAGATTTAACAAGGAAGCTTCGCAGATAATAGGCAAATACTCTACCACTGAATTACAAATTCCTTGCATAGTTTTTTTTAACTTTTTTATTATTTATTCATATATTTTTATTTTATTATTTTAATACGTTTTCTATTGTTAAAATACTGTACAGAGGGTTTACGTTACAAGAGCAAGGTAATGATTATATTTCTTATCAAGCATTGTTGCCTCCTCCTTTGATTTTCCCCTACAATCCCTTCCCTTCCACCTCCACAACTTCACTATCCCCCCACATAAACTGTAATGTTTGTTTGAGATGTACAAAATTTTATTATTTCTTCATTGGTTGACTTCATGTTAATCAACTTACTGAAAACATGTAAACATATAACTATGTAACCATGTTTGAATTTTTATGTAGAATACCATGCCATCTTGCTCACAAATTTCAGTGTTTACGTTCCATTGCCATCTCCTCCTCCTCCTCCTCCTCCTCCTCCTCCTCCTCCTCCTCCTCCTCCTGCTCCTCTTCTTCTTCTTCTTCTTTCTTCTTCTTCTTCTTCTTCTTCTTCTTCTTCTTCTTCTTCTTCTTCTTCTTCTTCTTCTTCTTCTTCTTCTTCTTCTTCTTCTTCTTCTTCTTCTTCTTCCTCTTCTTCTTCTTCCTCTTCTTCTTCTTCCTCTTCTTCTTCCTCTTCCTCTTCTTCCTCTTCCTCTTCTTCCTCTTCCTCTTCTTCCTCTTCTTCTTCTTCCTCTTCTTCTTCTTCTTCTTCTTCTTCTTCTTCTTCTTCTTCTTCTTCTTCTTCTTCTTCTTCTTCTTCTTCTTCTTCTTCTTCTTCTTCTTCTTCTTCTTTCTTCTTCTTCTTCTTCTTCTCCTCCTCCTCCTCCTCCTCCTCCTCCTCCTCCTCCTCCTCCTCCTCCTCCTCCTCCTCCTCCTCCTCCTCCTCCTCCTCCTCCTCATCCTCTCAGTTACAACATCAAATATGTTGTCAAATGACATCATTGATAACAAATTTGTCTCTTGATTGCATCAGAAATACCTCAGCTATTTTTAAAAAATATCATAGATGCTTGATAGATATTCTACATAAGCTAAAGCCATTTTTCTTTTTCATAGTTTTCAGTAATATTAAAAAATGACTAAATGAGTCTGTGTCAGGGTTTGTTGAGATTATATGGGATTTCTTCTTGCTCATTGTGATAAATTGCATTAGATTTTCTAAATTGTAACTATTGTAAGTGGGGTTACATCTTGGTGGTAGAGTAACCTAATTACCATGTGTGAAGCCTCTTATAAATGTTACGGAAACACACATAGGAAAAATAGAAAAAGAATAAATGTAAACTGTCCTTCATTTCTGATACATATTCTCTCTTGTTTAGGATGTTTTGCCTTTCTCTTCAGAAATAAAATTGCTATAAATACATTTTCATTTTGTCGTGGGGCTTATGAAGTTAATTACGAAGTGTTTCTTATTTTTTAAAAATGTCTGGAGCAGTGAAATAAGAGATACATTCGGTGAGGTGGCATATATTGATTATTCCAGCTAAGCATGAGCTCTCCCCACAATAATAGAAAGCAAAAGAAAGAAAGAAAGAGAGAGAGAGAGAAAGAAAGAAAGAAAGATAGAAAGATAGGAAGGAAGGAAGGAAGGAAGGAAGGAAGGAAGGAAGGAAGGAAGGAAAGAAAGAAGGAAGGAAAGAAGAAAGTGAAAGACTCCCAATACACCAAACTACAAAACACAATGTAAAAGGTTTGGAGCATTAATAAAGTAGTAAAGGACTTGTATACATTGGGCAATTTCGCAGGTTTGACAACTAACAATAGGAAAAAAAAGAAAATATATTCTTTGACAAAACTGCCAATGAAATATTTGATTACAGTTGTTTTTCCCTTTTATTTTTTTCTATTTCAGAGATATAGTTTTTATATAACCTATATAACAACTTTCAATCCTCTCAATTTAGCTCCCAAGAGTTGAGATTACAAGCATATGTTTTCACACCTGGCCTTGTTGGCATTTTTCACAATAAATTGTGTTGGCATAAGTTTAGTAGGTTTTGTATACATAAGTTTAGTTTTAAATGTTGTAAACAGTTTGTATGTCCCCTCATTCCCCTACTGTTAATGGAATGTACCAGTACTGCATGTTTGTAAAATATAAAAAGCAACATTGGACTATTGCTATTAATTAAATTGCAACCTTTACTTAATTTTGCCAATTTTTGGACTACTTTCCTTTTCTAGTATCTACTACTCTTGCTTTTTCCTCTGCTTTTCTCATTTGTTCATGTTATCTACTCGCTGTTCCATCAATGAAGAAAATTAAAAGTAGATTAAAAATCACCATTTGCCAGGCACCAGTATCTCATGATTGCAATCATAGATATTCAGGAATTTGATATCTGAGGATCACAGTTCAAAGCTGCTTGGACAAGAAAGTATGAAACAGCATTTAAAAAATAGCTGAAGAGCTGGAATGTGGCTTAATGGTAGTGTGCTTGCTTAGCATATATGAAGGCCTGAGTTTGATTCCTCAGTGCCACTTAAACAGAAAAAGCTGGAAGTAGCACTGTGGCTTAGGTGGTAGAGTGCTCACTAGCCTTGAGCAAACGACCCTCCGGGACAGTATTCAAGCCCTGAGCTTAAGCCCCAGGACTGGCAAAAACAAAAACAAAAAAGTAGCTCCCCCCTTTTTTTGTATGTAGTGTTCCAACTCCATGGTGCACATTATCCTTACAGCAAAGTCAGTACAACAAATTACAATTTACTATGCTCCGCAGCCCCATGTGGTCAGTAGCCATCATATAGTACACCAGCTATACAGAGTTAAGGAAGAAATATAAAGAATTAAAGTCACTAGGACAACCTATTTTGAGATTATACAAGAATAATATAGGCTCTACACTAACCTTTGACTAGATGTGTGGTCTAAAAAATCAGAAAAATGTTAAAGTTTGACCTTACTACCTGTAAAATTGGGGCAACCATACCTGTCCATCACTAGGATTTAAATCTAGAAAGGAGTGTTCCAAGAGTACAAGCCTTGCTAACATTGGCTCTCCCTGAACAGGAATATCAATAATGCCTGGACTCAAAGAGAGTATTCACAAATGGAATTGTGCCAAATTAAGAAGTTTCTGCATGGCAAAGGACATCATTAGCAACTAAAAGAGCCTATGGAAGGAGAGATTTTTGCCAGCTCTACATCAAAATATACAAAGAGCTCAATAAATTATACTAGCAAACATTAACAACCCAATTAACAAATAGGCAAACAAGCTAATTAGAGACTTCTCAGAAGGAATAAAATTAGCCAGTAGTTACATAAAAAATGCTCAGCTAGCCGGGCGCTGGTGGCTCACACCTGTAATCCTAGCTACTCAGGAGGCTGAGATCTGATGATCATGGTTCAAAGCCAGCCCAGGCAAGAAAGACCGTGAGACTCCTATCTCCAATAAACCACCAGAAAACCGGAAGTGGCGCTGTAGCTCAAGTGGTAGAGCGCTCGCCTTGAGCTGAAGAGCTGCGGGACAGCGCCCAGGCCCAGAGTTCAAGCCCCATGACCGACAAAAAAAAAAATGCTCAGCATTTCAGGCCATAAAGGAAATATGAACCAAAACACTTGAGATGGGCTGGGAAGGTTGCTCAGTGTTAGAGTGATTGCCTTGCAAGCATGAGACCCTGGGTTGGATTTCTCAGCACCACATAAGCAAAAAAAAAAAGCTAGAAATGGTATTGTGGCTCAAGTGGTAGAGCTCTATCCTTGAGCTGAAGAGCTGAGGGTCAGTGCCCAGGCCCAGATTTCAGGTCCCACAACTGGACATGAACAACAACAACAAAAAACCACAATGACTTGACTTGGTGCCCTTTTTGCATCTCACTTTAGATTGATCATAAAACCTTGTTGGTGGGAATGTAAATTTGTTCAACTATGCTGAAAAAAAAAAACACAAAACAACTAGAACCACCCTGTGTTCCAATACTACCATTCTTGGGCATTTATCCAAAAGACTAAAAATCAGGATAAAGTAAGGCCACCTCCACAACTATGTTCATTGTCAAGGTACAGATATAGCATAAATGCCTTCAATAGATGAATTCATCAAGAAAGTATGGTATATATACAAAGAGCAATTTTACTCATCCATTAGAATATTGCATCATTTATAAAGAAATGGTTGGACCTGGAATTTTTTTGTGAAGGCAGGATGAATGTTTTCTCTCATATGTGGAAGCTAGGTCTATATGCATACATAGAGTATTGTATGCACATACACATAAATATATATGTTGGCAAGAATTTAAATGATGTAATCCTTTAGAAAATCTAACAGTATAATAAAATGTATATAATGAAACTGGCCCTTGAAAGACAGTAGGAGGTGAACGAAGTCACGATTTTCAACTAATATCCAATGAAACTAGGATAATTGAGGGGAAGGTGTTGAGTTTCATGGATGGGGTAGATGATGAAAAAAGTGTCACTGATTAAGATTCGTTTTACTTACAATTAAAAATGTAATTAAAAATAATTATATCTTAGCCTACCACCTATGATTTCCATATTCACACTTCTGAGTAGCCATCATCCTTCCAAATAACCATGAACTACTTCATCTTACTCAGAAAGGGTAACACTTTGCTGTCTGTGAACCAAGGAATTGTAGGCAGATCAAATTAATGCTGTCCATATATGCCAAGCCATCAATATAAGCCAGAAAACATGAAACTATTACAAGAAGTGGCAGGGGAAACACCATGGCTCCTAGAACACAGGTTGAAACTTTCTAACTAAAGATCCAGAAACACAAGAAGTCAAAGAAAAGCTGAATAAAGAGGATTGCATGAAACTTAAAAGTTTCTGCCTAGAAAAGAACATAACAAGCTAAATACAAAATCCATTTAATAGGAGAAGAATTTTATGAACTATACATCAGAGAATGGCCTAATAGGAAAAATATAAAGAGCACAAAAAATTACCCCCAATAAAACCTCAAATAATATCCCAATTGATAAATGAGGTAATGACCTAAAGAAAGACTTCTCAGAATAAGTAAGAATGGCTAATCGACACATGATGAAATGTTCAACATCTCTGAACATAAAGAAAATGTAAACCAAAACAATACTGTAATCCCACCTCACTACAGTAAGGAAGGCCAATAAAAAACATGTAAAAGTGATGAGTAACAAATGCTGTCATGGATGTTGCCAAAAGGAAGCTCTATCACTGTTGTTCAATCAGTCTGGACACTGAGATGTGAGTATTGTGGTTTGAATCACCATTTGCAGAAAAGTCCATGTATGTTTTTTTTTAATCTCCAATTGCCCACCAAAAAGACACAAGCAGAGTTATGATGCAAATCAGTAAAGTGGTAGCCTTCATTACAAAATCTCAGGGACATTACCTACATTCTGCATTCAAGCTCCAGTACTGGAAGTTTGTGTGTGTGTGTGTGTGTGTGTGTGTGTGTGTGTGTGTGTGTGTGTGTGTGTGTGTGTGTGTTCGCACGCACACGTGCACTAATGATTTTCTGACGGCATCAAATATTTTGGTGCATTTAAAGTACTAATTAAACAAGGTTTAAATGTCCTGTGATTTGTGTGTGTGTGTGTTTCTGTGTTTGTATGTATGTGTCTCTCTGGTGTACGTGCAGGTGTGGGTGTTCGCATCTGTATGTGCATTTACTTTTCATCTTCCTTGTTCTCCACCTGTATTAACAAAATTGTCAGGCTTGAAAGGTGGACTGTACTGTTTAATGTTATGACAATTTTCCAAGCTTTGTTTTCAACAAAAGATTATTTGAATTGTTTACTGAAGGACAGAGAGGGAAGAGAAAGGATGGGGAGAAAGAGGAAAGTTCTAATCTAAGATTGCAGCAGTCATATTCCAGAACAAGGCTGCAGAACTACGTATAAACTAGATCCAGTGTTGTGCCTTCAGTCTGCTAGCTGTAAGAAAGCCCTCATTTGTCCACAGGTGTGGATTGTAGGAAAAAAGATAATTCAGTAAAAAACAAATTCAAATAGTCTGAGACACTTAAACAAGTCCTGGAAATCACTTACTCTTGGGCTGCTGCTTTACGGGCCCAATATTTGATCTGAAGCGAAACTTGGAAATAAGAAATTTAAAACCCCAAATCTATTAAACTCTAAAAGGCCTGTGTAACTCCTTAGTCCTTATACCTCATACTGTGACTTAGTGGAAAGGCAGAGGGCTGATTTCCAGCTATTGCAGACTTCTTTTTTTAGTGAACAATGAGCTACCATCTTCAGTCATGTGGTTCCAGCACAGACTTGGCTAAGGTCTGTGAACCTGAATATAGAAGTTTGAATCTCCATAGTGTGAATTGGAAATTTCTCCTCCAACTAAGATAGGTTTGGGAGACCTTGGGTAGCTGTGGTCAAGTCTCTTTTTAGTAGCCTCTCCTTTCTGCCCATAGATGCAGGGATACATACCTAACTAATAGCAGTGGTCACTCCAGTGTAGAGCAAAAGATCCACAGTACAGGGACAGAGATCAAGCTCATGCCATCTGATAATTCATGCTGCTTGAATTGACATGTTCTGCATGTATTTGAGTTATTCAAGAATAAAAATTAACATTACATATAGATTTTTAATTGCCTCTTTACTTCTGACAAAAATTAAAAGTAAAAATGAATTTAAATGGAAAGGCAATATGGTAAGAGCAAGGGAAAGGAATGGAGCAATAATCGTGGGTAGCTCCTGAATTCCAATCTGAAGGCTTTATTTACCAACATTGGGGAATAAAATAAAAATATAGAACAAAACAGGTCTGCCTGCTTTTTCTCAGCAACAAGGCAGCCCTGTCTGCTTTCCTTAGCAACAGGACAGACCTGCCTGTCTTTTTTCATTTATGCCAGAGCCAAAAGTCTCAGTAGACCATGACCAATGGAGGAAGTTTGAGCTGTCTATGAAAGATGAAAAAAAGCCCTGGATATGTCTGGAAACCTAGAAAGCCTCTGGAGCCTTAAACTCTTAGGTCTTTAAAGACCAGACCTCCACAGCAAACGTTCAGAAAGAAAGCCAAGATATGCTCTGAGGTGTGTAGATTCCCTTATTCAAAGAACACAAAGACCTCCCAGTAACAAAATCCTCCTTGCCAACAAAGCCCTTCATAGTGAGTCTCAAGGAAGAGAAGACACATTAACCATTTCTATCTGCCAGAAACCAGCCCATACCCTGAGGGTACCAGGACAGCAGGGAGGGAGGGCTCAGCCCTGTCATAAACCAAGAATGAAGCTCAGAGGACCACACCTAATCTCAAAATGTCCTGAGACCTCTTAAAGGTCCAACACTTTCCAGAAGGTGTCCATAGACCTTCAAAAAGATCAAGCTGTGATGCCCAGCTCTAAAGCCCAAACTCCACACCCACTGTTAGTCCTATTGAATGACATACAAACCAAGTAGGGCTCTCTGATAAATTTCCTAAAACCATTGGACTCCATGCCAGAATCCAGTCACTTGTCTTCTGGTGACAAATCCTCGGGGTCATTCAAGACAGAAGCAGCCATGACCTCAACTCCACCTGCCACGGGCAGTTCAGCAAGCCTTACTCTTTTGCTCCCTCAGTGGTTGGATTAATTTTGGGATAATCTCACCAGTACAGTCTCCTAATATCACTGCCCCCAAGGAGAGACCCCTCCCCCAACCAACCAAACAGTCAAACAAGCGAGGTGTTCTTTTTGAGCAGAACTGACAAGACTTACCATGAGCCATTTCCAGGGGCACCCCTTTCCCCAATGCCTTGGAAGGGGCATCTTCTCCCTCCAGCAGCAGGACTGCCATTCCTCCCAGACCCTCCCTGACCACATAAGCCTCTAGTAAGCTGGACCCTGAATGTCCAAATCAAGAGAGCTGCTGTCTCCAAGTTCTGCGGTTTAGGAAATCCTAGGCAGGTTCTTGTGCTGGCAGGTGGTCCAGGTTGAGGACTCTGCAAAGCCATCCAGCAAGGTTTCACCTACCAGCCTGCCCAGTGCCCAGCTGGCCAAGCCTGGTGTCTGCTTGGGCTCTGGCTTCCGTGGATCTGCACTGTTAGGGAACCTTCAGATTCCTCCTGCCAGTGCCAGCATTGAATTGCCCACAAAGAATGCCAAGTGTTCCTGGTCCATCTACTGCAGTCTTTAGCAGTTTCCTCCCACCAGCATGGGACTCTCTGGTGCAACCAGTCTTAGAGGGATATTTCTGTGTAGCAAGCAAGTCTAGCTTTTCATTTGGAAGCCAGCAGACTACTAATATAGGCTCATCATCTGACCCCTGCCAACCTGGACAGCCCTGCCCCTCCCAGATCCATTGCCCATCCTGTGTTTAGGGGCCTCCTGAGCTCAGCTTTTGCTCCTGAACCTGCCCATATATTCTGAAAAGAGCCCAGAAAAATCCTTGCCATCTGTTGTGCCCCAGAAGTTAGGCCACTGTAAGGCTTCTGCAGCCCCCAGCTTTGCTCCAACAATAGCCTCCAACAGGAGAACACCAGAGGTTCCACTGAAGACCTCAAATGAGTAAAAAAAGAGGCTGTGATTGTGCCCCCACAGTCAAAAGTCTGCATTCCTGGCACAGGGGAATCTGCTAAGGACACCCCAGTAGCTACAGGGGCTCTGACATCAAGGCAGAGGAAGGCACCCATGCAGGCTGACTTTGGAGCAACTCCTCTTCCAGGTGCAGACCTGTTGGCCTTTGAAGCAGCACATGACATTGCAAAAGATCACACCACACACTAGAAGAACCCGATAAGCAATATCCCTGTGCTCAGAGACCTGACAGAGGCAGGAAATCAGAGAGAGAGAGAGAAAGAGAGACAGAGAAAGAGAGAGAGAGAGAGAGAAAGAGAGAGCGAGAAAGAGAGACAGTGGCTAGCTGTGCTTTGTATGTGGTTCAATACCCCTGCTGAGAAATGCATAATTATATCACGAAATAAAGAGAAAAACTTTTAACCCTAACTCTGATGGAGGAGCTAGGATCAATCTAAACTTCTTACCATAAACAATCACAAAAGTGGAAGCTACGTGAAAATAAATATATGTATATAAATGTATATATAAGTATGTAGGTATATATATGTGTACATTCACAATTTGAATATGTATGCATAATGTATAATGAATGTATGTATAATGTACAGAGGGAAAAAAGTAATACATAGTATTTGAAGAAATAATAACTAATACCTTCCCAATTTTGATTGAAAGCATGAACCCTTCTATGCAGGAATCTAGCAGCTCAAAAAAGTGAATTTAACATAATTACCTAACTCCACCCTAAGACACATTCGAATTAAACAAAGACAGAAAACCTCCCATAGCCCAGAGACACAACTTACCACACCCAAGTGATCTTCAATGATATTATGACAAATTTCTCATCAGAAACTAGATTACCTATTAGACAGCCAGGACAACAAATTTAAGGTGCTAAAAGGATATATCAAAAACCCACCTTCCTAACAAATATACTTCCTCCAAATTTAAGACATGAGCTAAGTACTCATGGCTCAGGCCTATAATCCTAACTACTCAGGAGAATGAATTGTGAGGATTGTGGCTCAAAGCCAGCCTGGAACTTGTCCCTTCAGGAGGAAGTTGTAAGACACAGCTGTCCTTGAGAAGGAGAGAGGCCTTTGTGCAGTGCCATTGCTGTGACAATACATAGGATAAGGTGGCCATCAAGAATGGAGGCTATTAACTAGTTTCCAGAGAAGCGATTTATAAGATGCAGTAGTGCTCTAGAAAAGCAGAGGATTTTGACCACTGTCCTAGTGGTTTCAGAAATGCCATGATAATGACCAGAGCAACCTCAAGCCCACCTGGAGTCCTTAGCAACAGTCTCTGAGGCCTAAGAGCTAAATTGTCAATGCTGGCAGACTGTGATTGGTCCATTTTTCCCTCTGACTTCACTGGCCCACACTGATTGGTCCATTTCCTCCATGATATCACTATGCCTGGTTGTGATTGCTTCATTGTGTAGATCTTGCAGGATACATAGGAAGCCAATGTGCTCCAACCTATGTCAGTTAACAGAGCTGGGAGCTCTTGCTTGATGAACTGCTGGACTGACTCAAAGCTAAATGATTTTTTTGGTTGCAGTGACTGGTTGTCGTTTGGATTTTGGTATTTCTTTTTACTTTTTCTGAGTTTTCCATTATTTTATTTAGTTTATTTTAGGTAGACTTGCTACATGCCATCGTAGAGGAAGGAAGGAAGAACACAATCATCCTCAAGCTCCTTGAAGGAGGAGATCATCAAACAATACCAGATGAATGAGCTCATCAACAAAGGTACCTATGGACAAGTGAAGGTGGCTCATCCTCATGTCACAGAAAAGGACGTGGCATTTAAAATACACTGGAAGTGAGAGTCATCACCATCGGATAAAGAATGAGGTGGACATTTTTAAGACGGTATGGCACAAACACATCATCAAGATATACCAGGTGATGGAGAAGGAAGAGTATGTGTATCTTATCATGGAACTGTCTACTAGTGAATACCTCCTGAGGAGGTGGATCTGAAAATCCTGCTGCCTATATGAGTATGAAGCCAGGAGGCTCATCACACATATTGTAAGTGCTATTCACTATGTACTCCAAAACAGAATCACACACCAAGATTTTAAGTCCAACAACATCCTCTTGGACACCAAAGGCAATATCAAAGTCAGTGGTTTTGGTCTGAGAATCTGGCTCACTCCGGGGCAGTGGCTAACAAATGTATGTGGAGCTGTGCTATTCCATCCCCCTGTTCCTGGAAGAAAGAAATGATGGACGGGTGGCTCATGCCTGTAATCCTAGCTATTCAGAGATCTGCTACTGAGATCTGAGGATCACGGTTCAAAACCAGCCCAGGCTGACTCTACCCTCTGAGCAGACTCATACTGATACCAAACTCTAATTTGAGGAGGAGATTGTAGAGGATAGAGTTGTCTAGCAAAATAGATACAACTCTTCTCAGAACAAGCTGATGAATGTGGGCCCAGGAACAGAGCAGTTCCAGACAGAGGAATGGAGAGCCCTAAGGGATATCAAAGATAACCTCACTTGCCAGAAGACTGTTGTTGGGATGGGAGAGATTTGTACAGGGTCTACTAAGAAAATAGTTGTAAGTGCCATCCAGGAATGGAGATCAAAATACGGTTTTCCCAGCAACACCCTCAGTCCATACCAGAAGACAGGCGCACCAAATGCCTTAGGTTTCCTGAGGAGGGATTCCCGCCAAGGGGCACCTGGTACTGCACTGATAAATTGGCGTTGTAGTTATTAAAGCATGTAATTTTTGTGGATTGTATCAGTTCCTAGCACATGAAAAATGACTTGAATTATATTTGAACTACACCTTAGTCTTTAAAAATGTAGTTTATTTTATTCTATGTTACTCTTTAAGATGCAGTCACATTATGTAGCCAAGACTGATCTTAACTTCACAATTCTACTGCCTAGTTTGCCAAGTGTTTAGATTACAGTTGTGTACCTCCATGTCATCCATCATACTATTATCTGGACCTTTCCTTAAGTTTTAATACTTTATTTTATCCCTTGGCAGTACTGGGTTTTGATTCAGAAGCTGGTGCTTGGCAAGCAAGTGCTCTACCCCTTGACCCTGCCCACAGTCTTTGCTCTTCATTTTATTTGAGATGAGCTCTTATTGCATTATTTTGCTTGAGTCATTATCAGACTGTGATTGTAATATGTTTTTCTGCTGGGAAGCTGATATCTACCTTAGATAGTTCAAACTCCTTTTGGTCTTTTTATATTTTTTGTAAATATAATTTTTCTTATTATAAAGATGGTACACAGAATTCTTAGTTATAGGTCATTTTAAAATTCAAAACCTCATTTTAAAAGAGTGAACATGCATGTAATCACTAAAATTTATCTTTAGAAAAAAGTTCCTACCAGAATAAGTGCTTTTCGAGGCTGGGTCAGTGGCATTTGGTATTGTTATCACTTCAGCACTGGACAATGCTACATAATTCTAGGCCTGCGTGTCCTAAATAAAACCAAGTAAAAATTTAAAAAAAATGATCCTTTAGGGAACAGCTGTGGATGATTTGAAATACTTTTGTATATTTTATTGACCATTTGTACGTTTCTGTGCTGATGAAAAGTGATATAGCAATTATGGTAGAATTTGACACATTTTTCTAACATAGCATAGCATTACCACATGACCCAGCATTTCCTTTGCTCATTGCTTACCCCAAAGATCTGAAAACAAAAACTAATAGCTCATATGCCACTGATAACCTCAGCAATGATTACAATAGTCATGAGTCGGAAACACCTGGAGTGTCTATCAGCTGAATAGGTTTATAAAATGTGACATCCACAAAAGGCACAATTAGTATATATCTATCATGGATGGACACAAAAATAATCTATGTGAAATATATTGACTAAACAATTTCATAAGAGAAAATGGAAGATTTAAAGTTTCTCGTCCAGGTCATTGGGGGTGATTATTACTCAATGATTGTGTGGATTCCATCAGTATTGAAAATAAAGCTCACAAACAGAGGTAAGGGTTACAAAGTAGTATGGAGATAATTAATGTCACTGAATTTTATATCTGCCTAACAAGTATGAGGCCCTGCTTTCAACCCCCTGAACATCCAAAAAAATACTAAATCTTCCTTGTGTGAGTGGTAGGTGCTCTTCTCTTGTTATGATTGTATTCTTCAGAGGATCTCTGATGTTTATTCAAGCTTTTACCCATAATCCATCATTTGAATATTGAGTTTTAAAGGATAATTTGTGTATTAAAATTAGGGCAATGCCTGTAGCTCTAACTCAAGAGGCTAAAGCAGGAAGATCCATATTCAGTCAAGGCTGCATAGAGAGGTCATTTCTAAATCCCCATACTAGTGCTGAAACTGGAGGGACAATTGTTTGCAAGCAATTACAAGTGAGAGATAACTGAGAGATAAGCTTCTGATCATATTAGATTTTGGTCATGTCAGTTTGGATTTAATATTTACATGAATTTTTAAAAATTTCATTTTCCCCTTACTCTCAGTCTGTCATTTTGAAACTTTGTAGTATGTGCTTGTTTGCTGCATTTAAAAGAAACATAGTTATTCTTTGCATCATATTAACATTTTTTTCGTATTACAATTTATTATTTATTTCTGAAAGTTTTTATGTTTTCTTTCTCAAACTAGGGACTGGCCACTGTCTCAGATATTTTGTTGTTCTGCCAATTGAGTCAAAGCTCAACTTCCAGCTTCTTTCTTTTTGAAGAGTCTCATGCAAAGTCCAGTACAACTAAGGATCTTGGTTTGAAACCAGTCTGAGCAGCAAAGTCTGAGGTTCTTTCTTTTTCATTGTTATGGGGCCTGAACTCTGGGCCTAGGCACTGTCCCTTAGCATTCCAGCTTAAGGTTAATGATCTATCACTTGAGCTGAGCATAATTTCCGGCTTTTTCTGCTTATGGGGTTCTGAGGATACAAACCCAGGGCCTCATGCATACAAGGCAAGCACTCTACCATTGAGCCAACTTCAGAGCCCGTGTCTGAGATTCTTATCTCCAATTAATCACCAAAAAGATGGGGATGGTAGGACTCTAGACTTGAGTAAAACAGGGCAAGTTCAAACCCTAGTACTGGTAATTACACACACACAAGTATCATGGGCTTCCTTGCTAGGGCTGGATTTGAACTGCAGCCTTTAGATTTTAGCCTCCTGGATAGCTAGGATTTACAGGCATGAGCAACAAGCCTCTGCCTTATTTTAATATTTTTAATCAGCTCTTGCCTTCAACCTCAATACTTTTTTATTGTGGTCAGTAGACCTGATCTCTGGGCCTCATTGCTGTTTCTTACATATTTTTAAGGAGGGTAGGGCTTGAACTCTGTGCCTGAGTGCTGTCTTTGAGCTCTTCAGCTTAAGTCAAATGCTTGAACACTTCAGCCACAGCGCCACTTCAGGTTTTCTAGTGGTTAATTGGAGATAAGAGTCTCATGAACTTTCTTACCCAGGATGGGTTTCAACCATGATCTTCACATCTCAGCTTCCTGAGTAGTAAGGATTACAGGTTAGAGCCACCAGCGCCCTTCTGTTTCTTAGATTTTGGACTCAAGGATGATGTTTTACAACTTCAACCACAGCTCCACTTCTAGCTTTTTTCTGACCTATTGGATATGACTCTAATGTACTTTTCTGGGTAGTCTGGCTTCAAACCATGATCCTCAGATTTCAGCTTCCTGAGGTGCTCCAATTATGCACATGAACCACAAACCCATTGCTCATTTAAATACGTTAATTTGATCTTTTTTCCAGTTTCTCTTTTTAAATTTTCCCTAGCTTTTTATTTTTGAATATGTGTTAATTCTGGGGCTACAAATCAGGGCCTGGCTATAATGCCAGAGCTTTTTCTTCAAGACTAGTGGCTTACCACATGAGCCAAAGTATAGCTTGTGGCTATGCTTGTTTTGTCTTGGTGCTTGATCTAAGGCCCTGGGTGCTGTTCCAGAAAGTGATTGCCCAGTTTGCCACTTGAGTTACAGCTCAACTTCAGTTTGTTTGCTTTTTTAATTCTTGGTAGTGAATAAGTGATAAGAGTTTTATGCCAAGCCCAGTATGAATCACTTGGCTGAAATCTGAGGATTATGGTTCAAAGACAACCAGGGCAGGAAAGTCCATGAGACTCTCAGCTCCAATTAATCAATGCAAAGCTAAGAGTGGTGGGGCTCTATCCTTGAATAAAACAGCACAAGTTCAAGCCATAGGATAGCATACATATGCACACACAGAGAAAGCCTCATGGACTTTCTTGTATGTGGTAGTTTTGAAACATGATCCTCAGCTTTCAGCCTCTCTTCATCCTCT
The DNA here is from genome assembly GCF_019054845.1 of Dipodomys spectabilis. NCBI lineage: Eukaryota > Metazoa > Chordata > Mammalia > Rodentia > Heteromyidae > Dipodomys > Dipodomys spectabilis. The sequence goes on from NW_024870925.1 coordinate 585,541, forward strand.
CTCCTTTGAAAATTTTATTGGTCCTGTGGCTTGACCTCTGACTCTGGGGCCTATATCTTAGCTTTTACACTCAAGGTTGTTTCTTTTACCACCTCAGCCACAGCTCAAGATTTTGTGTTGTGTAGCAGGAGATAAGAGTCTCAAGCATGTTCATGCCCAGGCTGACTTGACACTGCAATCCAGTTGTCAATCCAGATGTCAGCCTCTTGTGTAGTAAAGATTATAATATGACCAGCAACATCTGGGTCATTTAAAAACTTTAATATGTGGTTGCTTCCACCTACTTTTCTTAATTTTTCATTTTTGCTTATCCTGGGAGTAGAAATTCAAGCTCAGATGTTGTCTCAGGGCATACATTGGACGAAACATACCATTTGGCTTTTGAGGGGAGGTTAATTGGAAAGAAGAGAATCATGTAGAGCTAGGCCAGATTCAGGAGAATGAAAATTGAGGAAAGTCCTTAACTCTCTTTCCTCCAACTTACCACTAAAAATCTGAGTGCAGTAGATCATTGAGAAAAATAGATCAAGTTCAAGCACCAGGATTGGCACACACACACTCAGAAAGAGAAAGAGAGAGAGACAGACATACAGACAGACAGGCAGGCAGACCGACAGACAGACAGACAGAGGGAGGGAGAGAGATCTTATGAACTCCTATACCTGAGCTTAGCTCTAAACAGTATCCTCAAATTTCAGCCTGAGTAGCTAGTATTACAAGTATAAGTCATCCATGATTGGTTCATTGAAACCTCTGTTATTGGCTCTTTCTTCTCTTCTTCTACCCTTCTTTTCATTTATTTCATTCCTTTTGTATATGTTGGTCCTGGATCTTGAACTCATGCAAGGTCTGGCCTGATTCAGGAGGCTAAAATCTTTCCATCATGGTTTGAAACCAGCCTGGGCCGGAAATCCATGAAACTCTTATCTCCCTTCAATCAAAAAAAAAAAAACCTATCCACAGTGTGGCCACCACACACAAATCAGTCTCCTGGAATTTCTTGACTAGGTTTGCCCTTACACTGGATCTTATATTTCAGACTCCTGAATTTCTAGAATTACAGACATGAGCCAACATTCCCAGGTTCTCTATTTCTCACCATTTCATTTTCTTCTTGTGATCCTGAGGCTAGGTCTCTGAGCCAGGGCAGTGTTTCATAGGTTTTTCGCTCAAGGCTGGTGCTTTACAACTACAACCACAGCTTCATTTCTGGCTTTTTAGGCTGATTACTTGGAGACTTATGCACTTCCCTGCCCAGGCTGGCTAGGAACAACTACTTTCAGATTTCAGCCTTCTGAGTCACTAGGCATCAACGAAAAATTTGTGGCTCATTTTGAAACTTTAATTGGATTTTATCACACATTTTTTCTTCTTCTTCCTAGTCCTGGGACTTGAAATCAGGGCTTGGGCACTGTTCCTGAACTTTTCTTGCGAGGGGGGTCCGGTCGTGGGGCCTGAACTCTGGGCCTGATAGCTGTCCCTCACCTCTTCAGCTCAAGGCTAGTGCTCTACCACTTGAGTCACAGCGCCACTTCTGGCTTTTTTTCTTTTTGCTTATGTGGTGCTGAGGAATCGAACCTAGGGCCTCAGGCATGCAAGGCAAGCGCTCTACCACTCAGTCAACTTCGCAGCCCCCCTGAACTTCTTTTACTCAAAGCAAGAACTCTGCTACATGAGCCACAGTGAGACTTCCAGCCTTTTCTATTTATGAGTTACTGAGGAAACAAACCCAGAGATTCATACATGCTAGGCAAGCACTCTATCACTAAGCCATATTCCCAGCCATTCTTACCCTTTTTATTTGTATTTTTATTTCCTGTGTATCCTGTTCCTGGGTCTAAAAATCAGCCCAGGTGCTGTCCAGAGTTGTTTACTCAAGACTAGCATACTAAGACAAAATGAGCCACAGCACAACTCTTGGCTATTTTTATGTTGTTTTAAGTAGCTAATTAGAGTTGAGTATATGAATTATCCTACCTGGGCTGGCTTTCACCTGTGATCCTCTGATTTGAGTCTCCTGAGTAGCTACCATCACAGGTGTGTGCCACTTATGCTTGGCTCATTTTATACTCTGAAATTGGTTCTTTCTTCTCTCATCCTTCTCTACATTTATTTATTTTATTTTTTGAATGTGTGTTGGTCTGGGTGCTGTCCCAGAAGTTATTTTCTCATTTCTGCCATTGGAGCCACAGCTCAATCTCCAGGTTTTATTTTTCTTCCTTATGGTGGTTAATTGGAGAGAAGAATCTCATGTAAAGCAAGACTCAGGAGGCTGAAATCTGAGTACCATAGTTTGAAGCAGCCTGGACAGGAAAGTCCATGAGATTCTCTTCATCAATTACCATTGGTAGAGCTCCTACACAAATTCAAGCCCATGGTTGGCAAACACACATAAAAAAATCCCCATTGACTTTCCTGTTTGGGATGGCCTTTAAATAGTATTTTCAGACGTCAGCCTCCTGAGAGCTAAAATTATAAACATGAACCACCAGCCCCAGGCTTATTTTTAAATCTCAAATGGTCATTTCTTCCCTTATTTCAGTTTTGTTTTTGGTAGAACATGGGCTGTATTATGGACCAGGAAACTGTTTCCCAGGTTTTTCACCAAATTTCAGTACTTTACAACTACTATCACACTTTCATTTCCAGCTTTTGCTGGGTAGTTTGAGATAAGAATTTCAATCATTTTCCTACCCCAGCTGGCTTTGAGTTGTGATTCTCATATTTCAACTTTCTGAGTAGCTAGAAATACATGCATAAACCAACATCCCATGGATCATTTTGAAACTATAATTTTCTTTTTCTCCCATCTTTTACAATGTGTGATCTTTTTCTTTCTTTTTGTAAGTGCCTGTGCTGTGAACTCAGCACCAGGGCCTGCAGGCTGTCCCAGAGCTTTCTGTTTAAGACTAGCACTCTACCACATGTGTCAGGACACAGCTAGTGGCATATTTTTGGTGACAAATGAGACATAAATGTCTCATGGATTTTCCTACCTGGGCTGGCCTTCAACTGTCATCCTCAGATTTCATCTTCCTGAGTAGCTGATAGAACATTGGTAAGCTGCCAATGCTTGATTTATTTTAAATCTGTCATTGGATATTCCTTCTGCACTACTACACTTCTTTTCTTTAATTCTTCTGTGATTTTCCTGGGGCTTGAACTCAGGGCTTGGTTGTTGTCTCAGAAAATGATTACCCAATTCTGCCACTTGAGCCATAACTCAATTCCCAGGTTTTTTTTTTCTTTTTGACAATTAATTGGAGGTTAGAGTCTGAGGCATAGCCTAGCATAAATCAAGCCAGCCCGGTAAGGAAAGTCCATGAGACTATGACCTCCAATTAACCACTGAAAAGCTGGAAGTGGTAGATCTCTATCCTTGAACAAACCAGCACAAGTTCAAGGATGGCACACAGAAGCCACAGGATGGTACACAGATGCACACACAGACACACAGACACACACACACACACACACATACACAATCAGAATATCTCATGGATTTTCTTGCATTGGCTTTGAACTGTGGATACTCAGATTTCAGTCTGTCTTTTTTCATTCTCCTTTGTATTGATTTTGTTTTATTTGTGGTCCTGCAGCTTGACCCTGACTCTGGGGACTGTTACTTAGCTTATATTTAAAAATTTTATTGTGAAAATACTGTAGAGAGGCGTTACAATTACATGCGCAAGATAATGAGTACATTTCTTATTAAACATTGTTGCCTCCTCCTTTGTTTCCCCTACCCATCCCTTCCCATCTCCCCCCCACCCGCCCTGCCAAAGTTGTAAAGTTCGTTTTTTGACATGATGACTTGTAAATCTCATTGTTGCAATGGGTCCACCTGTATCCCTATGTAAACGGTTTGTTTTTGCCCTTCCCTTCCAAAAATTATACCAAAATCAAATACAATGAAAGCAGGGGTTATATCATGGGAGAGGGACATACAAAGCAACAAAGAAATCATCCATCTTAGCTTTTTAACTAAAGGCTGCTGCTTTCCCACCTCAGCCCCAGCTCAGGACGTTTTGCTAGGTAGCTGGGATAAGCGTCTCAAGAACATTCCTTTCCAGGCTGACTTGATACCACAATCCTCAGATGTCAGCCTCTTGTATAGTTAGGATTATACACAGAACCAACAACCCTTGTGTCATTTAAAAACTTTAATATGTGCTTGCTAGTACCTTCTTGTGTTTACTTTTTATTTTTTGCATGTGTGTCCTTTTCATGGTTGTACAAATTGGGGCTCATATTCTGTCCCAGAAGTTTTTATTCAAGGCTATCTTCTATTACATGAGACACACCATAACTTTTTGGCCCTTTTTTGGGTGGGGTGATTAATTACAGACAAGCATTTCATGGACTCTCCTGCCTGGGCTAGCCATGAACCATCATCCTCAGATTTCAGCCTCTTGTAGAACATGTATGAGCCACTAATTCTTGATTCTTTTAAGCCTTTGTCACTTGCTCTTCCTATGTTACTTTTACTCTCCTTTATTTCTTCATTGCATGTCCTGAGGCTTGAACTCAGGGTCTGCGTGCAGTCCCAGAAAATATTTGCCCAGTTCTGCCACTTAACCCATAGCTCAACTTTCAGCTAAATCAGGTGGCTGAAATCTGAGGAGCATGTTTCACAGCCAGCCTGGGCAGGAAAGTCCATGATATTCCTATTTCCAATTCACCACCAAAAAGCTGGGAATGCTTAAGCACTAGGCAAAGGAAAGTACAGAAACACACACATCACACATACAAACAATCACACACAAACATTAACACATACACACAAAGTCTCCTGGACTTTGCTTCTTGGTCAGGCCTTGAAATTTGATCCTCAGATTGCTGCCTCCTGAGTAGGACTACAGACATGATCAACAAGCACCAGGCTTATGTTTAAATTTACAATTGGCCTTTCTTCTTTTCTCCTACAATTTTTTAGCACTAGGAATTGATCTCTGGGTCAGCTAACAGCTGTTTTTAGCTTTTTCACCAAACACAGTGCTTTACAACTACAATCAGATCTAAATTGGGTAGTTGGGGATTAGAGATTCTTGTACTTTCCTGCCAAGTCTAGCTTTTAACCTTGATTAACTAGGAATACACATATAACCCAAATCCCATGCTTATTTTGAAACTTTAGTTTTCTCTTTTCCCATCGGTTTTAGTTTGTGCTTTTTTGTTTTTGAAATGTGTGCCTAGGACATCAACGTAGGGCTTAGGTGCTGTTCTAAGCTTTCTGTTTGAGACTAGCACTCAACCGCATGAGTCAAATTACAGCTTGTAGCTTATTTTTAGTGGCAAATTAGACATATGTGTCTCATGGATTCTCCTGCCTGGGCTGGCCATGAACAGTAATCTTTAGATTTTATCCTGTTGAGTAACTTGTATGTGTGAGCAACCAATGTTTGATTCATTTCAATCTCTCTCACTGACTCTTCCTTTTGTACGTCTATCCTCCTTTTACCTCTTCTTTCTTTGTCCTGCGGCTTGAACTCATAGCTTCAGTGCTGTCTCAGAAAATTTTCCCAGTTCTACCAAGTGAACCACAGCTCAACTCTAGTTTTTTTTTTCACCTCTGTTGTTGAGAAATGAGTATCAGGCAGAGCCAGACCAGATTCATGATGTTGAAATCTGAGGATCAAAGTTTTTACCAGCCTGGGCAGGACAGTCCATGCTATTTCCAATTATAACAAGTAAAATGTTGAGATTAAAAGAGCCTTGAGCAAAATAGTACAAGTTCAAGCAACAGGACTCTCACACAGACATACATATATACATTCACATGCGCGCGGGTGCACACACACACATACACACACACACACACAAGTCTTATGGACTTTCCTACTTTGTCTGGCCTTTGAACACAATCCTCAGCTTTTAGCCTCCTGAGTAACTAGAATTACAGTTATAAGCCACCAATTAGCTCATGATTGGCTGATTGGATCATTGAAGCTTCAGTTATTGGATCTTCCCTTCTTCTACCCTTTTTTACATTAATTTCATTCTTTTTGTGTGTGCTGGTCCTAGAGCTAGAACTCATGCAAGGCCTGGCCTGATTCAGGAGGCTGAAATTGGACCAGCATGGTTCAAAGTCAGTCTGAGCAGGAAAGTCTAAGATACTTACCTCCAATTAACTGCCAAAAATCTAGGAGTAGGAAAGTTCTAGCCCCAGGATGGGGCTAGAACTGTCTTCTGGACATTCCTGCTAGGGTTGTCCTTTACACTGGATCCCATAATTCTGCCTCTTGAGGTGATAGAATTACAGTCATAAGTCACCAGCCCCAGGTTCTCTTCTTATTACCATTTTTTGTGATACTTAGCCTGGATCTCTGAGCAAGGCACTATTTCACAGATTTTTCAGTCAACGCTGGTGCTTTACAACTCCAATCACAGCTTCACTTCTGTTGTTTTCTTGTTTGTTTTTCTGGTGATTAGAAGATGAGAGATCATAGCTCTCAGATTTCATCTAGCTCATGGCTCATTATGAAAATTTAATTGGATTTCTTACACATTTTTTATTTCTATTTTTTAACTTACATATGTATGCTGGGCTTGGGGCTATAAATCAGAGCCTAGATATTGTCCCAGTACTTTTTTAAAAGTAGCACTCTAATATGTGAGCCACAGCCCAATTTGTGGCTTTTTTTTACTCTAATTGGCTAATTAGAGATGAGTCCATAGACTTTCATGCCAGGGCTGGCCTTGAACACTGATTCTCAGATGTCAGACTCCTGAGTAATTACAATAATAGGTGTGAACTATCTCGGTTTTGCTCATTTTAACCTCTGCAATAGGCTCTTTCTTTTCTTCTTCTACATTTCTTTGTATATATTTATTTTATACTTGTGTGTGCTGGTCCTGGAGCTTGATCTCAAGGTTTGGGTGCTCTGCCAGAAATCATTGTCTCATTTCTGCCATTGGAGCCAGAGCTCAACCTCCAGGTGTTTTTTCTTCTTTTTGGTGTTTCATTGGAGATAAGAGTATCATGGAAAACACAGAATGACCCAGAAAGTTGAAATCTGAGGATCACAGTTAAAAGCCAGCCTGAACAGGAAATTCCATGAGACCCTTTATCCCCAATTTGCTGGTATGTTTCCCTCCTAGAAGCTGAGAGGAGAGTGATAGAACTCCAGCCTAGAATAAACTAGAACAAATTCAACACCCATGACTAGCACACACAGAAAAATGCCGCATGGACTTTCTTGCTTGGGCTTGCCTTTAAATGGTATTTTATGATTTTAAACCCCTATGTAGCTAATACAACATATGTAATCCACCAGTGGTAGACTAATTCATCATTTTTATTGTTGTATCTTTTTTTAATTGTGAAAATACAATGCAGAGGGGTTACATTTACATGGGCAAGATATTGAGTCCATTTCTTATCAAGCATTTTTGCCTACTCCTTTGTTTCCCATTCTATCCCTTCCCATCTCCCCCACCCGCACCCCCCACCACTTCCCTACCTCCTCAACCCCGCAAAGTTGTAAAGTTCCTTTTTCTACATAACGACTTGTATATCTCATTGTTGAAATGAATCCACTTTTATCCCTATTTACATGATTTGTTCTTTCCCTTCCCCTCAACAAATTATACCAACACCAAATACAGTGAAAACAGGGGTTATACTGTGGAGGAGAGACATACAAAGCAACAAAAAATCATCTTGTAAATATGTTAGAAACAATCACAAGAAAGAAAAAACATTTGAATCCTTATCTTGGGATTCATTTCACCTAACATCAACTTATCTGGCTTTTTCTTGTTCTCTCAAACATATACTATTTTTTCAAATAAGGGAAACCATGGGGCCTATGTTTCTTTGGGCCTGGATTACTTCACTTAATAGAATTTTTCCAAGTCTTTCCATTTCCTAAAAAATGGGGCAATTTCATTCTTTCTAATGTAGGCATAGAATTCCATAGTGTATATATACCACATTTTCTTGTTCCATTCATCTACTGAGGGGCATATGGGTTGGCTCCATATCTTACCTATGGTAAATAATGCTGCAGTAAACATAGTTGTGCTGGTAGCTTTAGTATGGACTTGTTTGTGATCATTTGGTAAATGCCCAAAAGTGGAATTGCTGGGTCACGGGGGATCTCTATGTAGAGGATTTGAGGAGCCTCCATATTACTTTCCAACATGGTTGAACAAGTTTACAATCTCACCAATAATGCAGAAGGTCTTACTTCTCTCCACATCCCCTCCACCATCTGTTGTTATCAGGAAAGCAACTCCATTTGTAATAGCCCCACAAAAAATAAAATACCTCGGAATTAATGTAACCAAAGCAGTGAAAGACCTCTATGATGAAAACTTCAAAAACCTGAAAAACAATATCAAAACAGAACTTAGAAATTGGCAAAACATCTCATGCTTCTGGATTTGGAGGATCAACATTGTGAAAATGGCAATACTTCCCAAGGCTATCTACAAATTCAATGTGATACCTATCAATATACCAACGTCATTATTCAAGGAAATAGAAGAGGCAATCCAAAACTTCATATGGAACAATAAAAGACCCGAACAGGAAAAACAATCCTCAACAGAAAGAACAGTGCTGGAGGAATATCAAGATCAAATTTCAAACTCTACTACAAAGCAATAGTGATCAAAACAGCTTGTTACTGGCACAAGAACAGACCTCAGGACCAATGGAAGAGAATTTAAAGCCCAGAAATGAACCCACAGGCCTATAGCCATCAAAGTTTCAATAAGGGAGCTAAAAAAATTGAATGGAAGAAAGACAGTAAATGGTGCTGGCAAAATTGGTTAATCAGTTGTAGAAAATTAGGGGGAACTAGGGAAGATGGTGGAGGAGAAGCTGGAGGCTAAACAAGCTCTCACATAGAAAGCAGTTTTAGAGTTCCAGTGAGCAGTCCTAAGCCAGACAATCACACCAAGTGTGCCATCACAGGACAGAGAGTTAGACCAGAGAGGAAAAATCCAGGTCAGGAGACAGATCTGAGCATATGCCAGCAGCTACTGCTGCAGTGGCAGCGGTGGTGGCGGCGGCCGTAGCCGCCATACCTGCAAAACAGAGAGACTGGGACAAAGGAGCCGGATAAGGTGGGCAAGCAGATTCTACACAACACCAGCAAGAACCGACAAGGAGCAAATATCTTCATCTAGCAGTTCGCAGACCAGAGACGACACAGGAATCAAGACTCGGCATGAGTAGAAGCCTAACGTCCTCACTCCTTCTCAGGGAGCAGAAGAGGGAAAGCCACCCCTTCCCCCCTCAATCCCAGAGATCCCTATTTTGGATACTGACAAAGCTTGGTGTAGCTGCTAGCTCCAACTCAGTCCTTGGAAGAAAACTAGAGTCACTTAGCAGGTCACAAGCACATAACCTGATCTGCCGCACTCAGCTCCACCCAGGGAAGAGTAACCCAACTCGGGACCAGGAGTGGCTTTCTTCACTAGGTAATCAGAGCCAGAGGCTGACCCTACCTTTAGCAGCCTTGACAATCAATTGTAATTCAGTAAACATAAACCCTGAGACTGGTGCCAGGCTGGGCTCTGTGAGTTTCTCACAAACTAGCCCCTGGGAAAAGCTACTGTTTGCTGAAATACCTCAACTCTACCAAGAACCTCGCCTCATCACAGCTTCTCTAAATTTGAGGAAAATGCCATCTCCCTGTTTTGTGATACTAAAAGCAGAACTCCCTCCCATTGAACTAACCTGGGAGGAAGATCACAAAATCCTGGGTAAAGCAGAGCATTTTTCTGCCTGTTCAAACAAACTGACTTAAGAAACCAACCAATCAATCCCAGCAATACCACTTTTGGGCATTTACCCAAATATTTACAAACAAGACCACACTAAAGCTACCAGCACAACTATGTTTATTGCAGCATTATTTACCATAGCTAAGATGTGGAACCAACCCGGATGCCCCTCAGTAGATGAATGGATCAAAAAAATGTGGTATATATACACAATGGAATTCTATGCCTCCATCAGAAAGAATGACATTTCCCCATTTGTTAGGAAATGGAAAAACTTGGAAAAAATTATATTAAGTGAAGTAAGCCAGGCCCAAAGAAACATAGGTCCCATGGTTTCCCTTATTTGCAATATCTAGTATATGTATGAGTCAAGCGGAAAAGGTCAGATAATGTGATGTTAGGAAAATTAACCCTTAGATATGTATTTTAATGTTTTTTTCTTTCATGCATTTGTTTCTAATGCATTTATAAGATTATTTCTTTGATGCTTTGTATGTCCCTCCCCCACAGTATAACCCCTGCTTTCACTATATTTGATGTCAGTATAACTTGTGGAGGAGATGGGGAAAAACAAGTCGTTTAAGGATACAGGTGGACCTGTTGCAACAATGAGAAGTACAAGTTGTCATGTCGAAAACGAGCTTTACAATGTCAGTGCGGGGGGGGGGGGGGAGGGGGAAGGATTGGGTGGGGGGGAGGGGGGATGCTGGGAAGGGATGTTTAGGGTAAACAAAGGAGGAAGCTGCAATGCTTGGTAAGAAATTTATGCATTATCCTGCCCATGTAATTGCAACCCATCTGTACAGTATGTTCACAAAAAAAAATAAAATTAAATTAAATTTTAAAAAAAGAAAGAAACCAACCAAGCCACAGGAAAATCAAACACCACAAGCAGACCAGAGACTTTAACAAGAGGCTGGTTACAGACACAAGGGAAATACAGAAATTTTCCAACACCTCCCCAAAAATTCAAAGAACTTTTTTTTTTCTTTTTTTTGTACCTTTTATAAAAAATTTTTTCTAAAACTGTTATTTTAATTTTTAATTTTTACCTTTTTTGAAAAAATTGTTTTCTACTAAATTATTTTCCTCTTATAATTTTTATTTTAGGGGTATATGTGTTTGTGTGTTTTTCTTTCTTTTTTTTCTTTAAATTTTTTTTGTTTGTTTTTTGTTTAGCTCTACTGAACTTCTGGTCTTTTTATCTTTCTTTCTGATCCTTTTCACCTTTGCTTCATCACAGAAACAACCAAGAGTCAGAACATTATAAGGGAATACTTCTCAAAACGTTATGCTAATAAGTTAGAGAACTTGGCAGAAATGGACCTTTTCCTCGCAAATATTGATATGCCAAAACTAAACCAAGATGAGTTAAACAATTTTTTTTTTTTTTATTTCAAGTGATCTTTAATATGGTAAATTATAGATTATCTTTTTTTTTTTTTTTTTTGTTTTCCCCCTACCATCCCCTCCCTCCCTCCCTTCCCCGAGGTTCTTTTTTTTTTTGATTGTGATTAAATGATTACATAATTTCAAAGTCACAAGTTCATTCTAACTTCCCTGGAGCAAATTGTCTACCACAGTCTGTAATATATAACAGTGTTCACATGTTATATACCATATTTGTGATCAGCAGCATGAGGATATTTAGTAGTGGTTCAACCAGATGAGTGGGAGTTCTTTGTTTCTTAAGTCCTGTTAGTTTTGTCGTATCACCTAACCTTTTGGATTTAGCATCCACTTATGAGGGAGACCATGTACCGTTTGTCTCTTCGTTCTTGGCTTACCTCGCTCAACATGATTCCTTCTAGTTAAACAATTTTAACAGGCCAATATCAAGTATTGAAAGAGAAATAACAATAAGAGACCTCCCATCTAAAAAAAGTCCCGGAGCAGATGATTTTACAGCAGAATGCTACAAGGCCTTCAAACCAGAGCTCACACCAATACTGCTCCAACTCTTCAATGAAATTGAAAGAGAATGTTCGCTACCGAACACATTCTATGAAGCCATCATAACCTCATCCCAAAACCAGGCAGGGACTCTTCAAAGAAAGAGAATTATAGGCCCATTTCTTTGATGAACATTGATGCAAAACTTCTCAATAAAATTTTGGCCAATCAACTTCAACAAATCATCCAAAAAATCATCCACCATGATCAAACAGGATTCATTTCAGGGATGCAAAGCTGGGTCAGTATACGCAAATCAATTAATATTATTCATCACATCAACAGGAGCAAGGACAAGAACATGGTTATCTCAATAGATGCAGAAAAAGCATTCGATTAGATCCATCACTCTTTTATGATGAAGGTTTTGGAAAAATTAGGAATCCATGGAACATTCCTCAATACAATAAAGGCTGTATATAACAAACCTACAGCCAGCATTATACTTAATGGTGAAAAACTGAAGTCAATTCTTCTTAACTCAGGAACAAGACAAGAATTTCCACTCTCTCCACTTCTCTTCAATCTAGTATTAGAATGCCTAGCTACAGCAATATGGCAAGATGCAAACATAAAGGGGATCCAAATAGGGAAAGAAGAAACAAACTGTCCCTCTTTGCAGATGACATGATCTGTATTTAAAAATTTCATAGACTCCTCTCCCAAATTACTCAAGTAGATTCAAAACTTTAGCCAAATAGCAGGGTATAAAATTAACCCCACAAAATCAAAGGCTTTTCCGTATGCCAACAATGAGAAAAGTGGGGCTGAAATGAGGAAAGTAACTCCATTTGTAATAGCCCCACAAAAAATGAAATACATACGAATTAACCAAAGAAGTGAAGGACTTCTATGATGAAAACTTTAAAAACTTGGAACAGGAAATCAAAACAGAACTTAGAAAATGGCAAAATCTCCCATGCTCCTGGATTGGAAAGATGAATATCGTGTAAATGACAAAACTTCCCAAGGTTATCTACAAACTCAATGCAATACCTAGCAAAATTCCAACCTCATTCTTCAAGGAATTAGAAGAGGCAATCCAAAAATTTATGTGGAACAATAAAAGGGCCCGAATATCAAAAACGCTCCTCAATGGAAAGAACACTACTGAAGGAATATCAATACCAAATTTCAAACTCTACTATAAAGCCATAGTAATCAATACAGCTTGGTATTGGCACAAGAACAGACCTCAGGACCAATGGAATAGAATTGAAAACACAGAAATGAACCTATAGACCTATAGCCATTTGATCTTCGATAAGGGAACTAAAAAATACAAAGGAAGGAAGACAGCCTCTTCAGTAAATGGTGCTGGCAATATTGGTTAACTACATGTAGAAAACTAAAGCTAGATCCTTATCTATCACCCTGCACCAGAATCAGCTCCAAATGGATCAAACACCTCGGAGTCAAAGCAGACACTCTGAAAACTTTACAAGGATGGAATAGGAAAAACCCTAGTTCTCCATGGATCAAGCCGAGATTTTCTTAATAGAGACCCGGAAACACAACAAACAAAAGAATGGTTGGACAAATGGGATTGCATGAAGTTGCAGAGCCTCTCCTTGGTAAAGGACATAGCTAGCAAGATCAATAGAAAGCCCACGGATTGGGAGAAGATCTTCAATATCCATATAATGGACAAGGGTGTCATATCTAAAATATACCTGGAACTCAAAAAATTAAATCCTCCAACAACAAATCCTGAAAGAAACAACTGCCCAATAAATAAGTGGGCTAAAGTCTTAATGAGAAACTTCTCTGAAGAATAAAGAATGATAGCCAATAGACACATGAAGATATACTCAACCTCCCTAGCCCTAAAAGAAAAGCAAATAAAAACAACATTAAGATACCAGCTTACACCAGTTAGAATGGCAAAAATCAAGAAATTTAATAACAACAGATGCTAGAGGGGATGTGGACAGAAGGGAACCTTACCTCATTGTTGGTGGGAGTGTAAACTTGTTCAACCACTTTGGAATGTAGTATGGACTTTCCTCAAAAGACTCCACATAGAGCTCCCCTATGACCCAGTAATCCCATTTTTGGGCATTTACCCAAAAGTTTACAAACAAGACCACACTAAAGCTACCATCACAACTATGTTTATTGCAGCATTATTTACTATAGCTAAGATCTGGAACCAAACCAGATGCCCCACAGTAGATGAATGGATCAAGAAAATGTGGTATATATACACAATGGAATTCTATGCCTCCATCAGAAAGAATGACGTTTCCCCATTTGTTAGGAAATGGAAAGGCTTGGGAAAAATTATATTAAGTGATGTAAGCCAAGCCCAAAGAAACATAGGTCCCATGGTTTCCCTTATTTTCAATATCTAATATATGTATTAGTCAAGCAGAAAAGGTCAGATAATGTGATGTTAGGAAAATGAACCCTAAGGTATGTATTCAAATGTTTTTTTTTTCTGTCATGCATTTGTTTCTAACGCATTTATAAGGTGATTTCTTTGTTGCTTTGTATGTCTCTCCCCCACAGTATAACCCCTGCTTTCACTGTATTTGATGTTGGTATAATTTGTGGACGGGAAGCGGAAAATCAAGTCATTTAAATAAGGATACAGGTGGACCCGTTGCAACAATGTGAAGCACAAGTTGTCATGTCGAAAATGAACTTTCCAAATTTGGTGGGGGTGGGGGTGAGGATTGGTTGTGGGGTAGGGGGAGGCTGGGAAGGGATGGGAAGGGGAAACAAAGGAGGAGGCTACAATGATTGATAAGAAATGTACTCATTATCTTGCTCATCTAATTCTAACCCCTCTGTACTGTATTTTCACAATAAAAAATAAATAAATAAATGAAAAAAGAAAACTATAGCTAGATCCTTATATATCTTCCTGTACCAGAATCTACTCTAAATGGAATCAAAGACCTCAGATTTAAAGCAGACACTGCAAACATTACAGGACAGAATAGGAGAAACCCTAGGTCTCCTTGGCACAGGCTGAAATTTTCTTAATAGAGACCCAGAAACACAACAAATCAAAGAAAGTTTGGACCAATGAGATTGCCTGAAATTGCAGAGCTTCTGCATGGCAAAAGACATAGCAAGATCAATAGAAAGCCCACAGATTGGGAGAATATCTTCATAACCATACAATGGACAAGGGTTTCATATCTAAAATATACCTGGAGCTCAAAAAATTAAATCCCCCAACAACAAATACTAAAAAAAAATCAACTGTCCAATTAATACGTGGGCTAAAGACTTAAAGAGAAAGTTTTGTGAAGAGGAAAGAAGGATGGCCAATAGACACATGAAGAAATAATCTCTCTAGCTATAAAAGAAATCAAAACATTGAGCTACCACCTCACCCCAAATAGAATGGCTATAATCAAGAACTCTAATAAAAACATATTGATTAAAACTCTGTCACAGGCTATTCATTCTCATCATCTACACATTTTTATTTTGTGGTGGACCTGAATCTTGAACATGGGACTTCAGTGTTAGTCTTTTTATATCTTTCATAAAACTTTTATTGTTCTAATGTTTCATTTGTTTATTTTGCTTTTTCTGTAAATAAGTTTTAATATCTTACAAACGTAACTTTTACCTGGGTGCTGGTGGCTCATGCTTGTAATCCTACACAGGAGGCTGACATAGTGGATCACAGTTTGAAGCCAACATAGGTTAAAAAAAAAATTCTGTTACATTCTTATCTACACTACACTACCAATTATACTAGAAGTGTTGCTATGATTCAAGTAGTAAAGTGCTAGCCTTGAGCTAAAGAACGTAGAGCCTATTCTGCCAGTTCAAGCCCTTGGACTGGCACAAAAAGAAAAGTTTCATTAGCTTATATTATACTAGGATTACTGGTTTGAGCCACCAGTCCTGGGTTTAAGAACAAGATTTTGTAGCAGTTGCCATGTTTTATCTTTTCCCTAGGAGCATTTATGATTGTTTCTTTTTTACCATGCCTTGCATTTACATTCCACTAATGGTATTTTATTTTATTTCTTGTTGTAGGACATTTCAATAATTCAACAACATATCAAAAAGGGCATGTGTCTAATTTTTCTTTATTTTAAGTAGGAAAGGGAAACATATGCTGATTCTGAGCCCAGTAGAGTGAATGATATTTGATTGCAGAGCTGTGGAATGTATTCCAAGGCGTGGGAGCCTACCAATTTGGGTGCTTCAGTTATCAGGTCTTCCTGTAGCTTCACAATAAAATTCTATGATGTCACACCCACCTTTGCCTTCACAACCAATAGATGTCAGGCGCTGATCTCACCCTTAGGTGGACTTAGATACACAGAGAGGAAAAAATAATTAGAAGAAATGATGATTGACCAGAAAATCAGAGCTTGATGAGATTTCCTGATAGAAGTCTGAGATTTCATGAGCAAAGCAGACTCATCTCCACACAAGACTCCTAAGCACTAAGGACCAGGCACTGTTGTTGGCAACTGGAGAAACAGATGTGAATACAACTGTGAATGGTCTGCCTCCATGCACATTTCATGTTGAAGGAGAAACCAGAAATCACAATGACAATGTCAATAAATCAGAAGGATGGTCAGGTGGGGAGACAGCTTCACATTGGAGGATCAGAGGAAAAGACATATTATCTAAGAGCAGGGGGCATCATCCATGCAATTATTGCTTTTCCAGGCTGGCTCCAATCTCAATTCCAGATCTCATCCTTCTGAGTTGCAAACTATAGGTGTGAGGCACTTGCTGTTGGCCCTTTGGTATATCTATAACCAATGTTTGCTAAGTTTCTTGGAAGTTTCTTGTGAGGAAAGTTCAAAATTAAACATATTATGCATCCTGAACTTTCTTTTCACTATCTTCTAATTATTTGAATATGAGCTGCCTTTCTCACTTATTTGGAAAAATCAAGACAATTTTTCTTTCGTTGTTCCAATCCTAGGGAAGGAAGGAAAATCACAGCTTCTTTGCCAAAGTACTAAAATGCTATAGTCATTTCATCTGGCCAATTTTGCCAAATAATGTCTTGTCCTTTATGTATTTTTCATCTTAATAATGTTAGATGAATGATACTATAAATGGGAGAAAAGCAACCACATAGTAGCATGGGAGAAAAGCATCCACATAGTTTCAAGTTTATCATAATGAGAAATATAAGCTGTCCATTTCTACTCAAGGAAAACTGTTGCCAAAAACATTAAAAACTTGAATAAAAACTTGGAGATTCTTCCTCTTTATACAAAGCTGTGTTTTTCTTTGTTGTTGTTTGTTGTTGTTGTTGTTGTTGGTCGTTAGGCTTGAACTTTTGGCTTGGGGGCAGTCCCTCAGCTATTCAGCTCAAGGAGAGCACTCTACCACTTGAGCCATAGCACCACTTCTAGTTTTCTGGTTCATTTGGAGGTAAGCCTTAAGAGTTTCCTGCCAAGGCTGACTTTGAACTGCAGATCTCAGCTTTCTGAGTTGTAGGATTACAGACCTAATCCACCAGCACCTTTTGAAAATAGCATTTTTTAAAATTTGGCTAGATTGAATGATTACAAAAGTAATAAATAGAACCAATAATTCTTTGTGCTAAAATTTGCAATAGTTTTACCATGAATAGTGAAATATTTAGAATTACTTTTTTTAGAAAATGTAGCTGATTAGCTTTTATTGATTTAAAATATTAAAACATGTCTCATTTTGTAGACAGTGAAGTTTGAATTCAGAACTTGTACTTATTGGCAGATACTCTGTGAAACAAATCCTTCAGCTCATTTTTAAATCAATCTTTGATTAATTTGAATCTTACAAGGAATCTTTTGGTAAGAAAAGGTAAAATAAACTCCTGCCTTTCGAGTAACAGAAGAAATACTAACATCTAAAATGCATAGACAAAAAATGAAACACCCAAAGAACAAATAATCTTATTAATAAGTAGGCACGTGAATAGACTAGATAGGTCTCAAAACAGATATAGGTGTCTAAGGAATACATGAAAAATATTCAACATCCTTAGTAATCAAGGAAACGCAAATCAAATCTATATTGAAGTTCCTTCTGTGCATAATCAGAATGCCTATTATCAAAGAAAACACAAATACTGGCAAGGAGGTGGGGAAAGATACCCTACACAATGCTGGAAATTAAGTTAATCTGTAGCCACAATAGAAATCAGTGTGGGATTTCCACACAAGAAAACCTACATATACACCTGAAGAAAGGTAAGTCAGCCTTATAGTAGAGCTATCTGCACACACATTTTTTACACCAGGATTCAAAATATTCATGTTCCTGAATCAGCCACCACAGGCAGAAAACTATGTAAAACTGTTATCTCTAATTAAGAATAAAAACATCTGGGAGTAGAGCTATAGATCAAGTGGCAGAGTACCAGCCTTGATGGAAAAAAAGCCAATCAAGAGATGAAGGTCCTAGTTTCAAGCCTCAGGACTGCCAACCCCCCCCCCCCCACACACACACACACACACAAAATGCTACCTATATTTTTTAGGAAATACAGATATATATGTATATATGCTTATATATATCGCTTGATTTGGGGGGGGGTGGGTCCAGTCGTGGGGCCTGAAATCTGGGCCTGGGCGCTGTCCCTTAGCTCTTCAGCTCAAGGCTACTACCACTTGAGCCACAGCGCCACTTCCGGCTTTTTTCTTTTTGCTTATGTGGTGCTGAGGAATCGAACTCAGGGCCTCGAGCATGCAAGGCAAGTGCTCTACAACTGAGCCACCTTCCCAGCCCCTCACTTGATTTCTTAAATGGAAAAAAATCCTTCATGTGTTTCTCTTCTTAATTTTCTACCTTGAACCACTGAGACAATATGTTACCTTTTATTTTATTTTATAGCAACCATTTGATATGAGTTAAAATTAAGTGGAAGTTATCAACAAGCATAATCAGAGTGAAAGAAAATGTAATTAGTAGTGTGAACTCAGTGCCATTTCCATTTCACTTTTTTTAAAATATAACTCAATAAAGATTAAAGTAAAGATAACTTTGAAAATAGCTTTTAATGAGTATACTAGAAAAATGAAACAGAAATAACATGTTATTAGAGAATATAATTTTCATGAGTTTAAGGAAACACTAATGGTGTAAATATAATAAGTGTGCCTTATTGTTAAAAACGACTTATATAAATTTTATGCATTAATTGGAAAGTGGAACAAACAGCTAAATACAAATGTGATTTAATCTAATCTCCATAATTTGAACTGCAAGTATCCAAAAAGGATAGTGATTCTAGTTTTAGCTTTTAGTTTTGTTTTTTCTTACTTCTAAAGCTTTATTTTCCAGATCCAATAAAAGGCAGTTGAGTTAGTTATATCTCTCAGAGATGTTTTATTTTCTTTTTAGCACAATTAACAATCTATTCTTTTGATCAAATTCTCAGGCCCAATACACTATTTTCTCCATTTCTGCAGAAGTGGAAAATACTTAATTAGAGTAACATTGCTCATATTGAAGGTTGGTTATTTAAAGATTAATTACTTTCTTCCAATCTTCTTTGAGATTGATTATAAGGTGTAGGGGATTTTTTTTTTTTTGGAAGAGAAAGAGAATGTTTATTGAGTGCTTCTTTTGAAAAGCCCTGGGACAAAATGTTAAAATGACGAAAGTCACAAAGAGTATGCTTCCTTCTGCCATATCCCAGAGAGATGCAAGCTGAATTCATTCTTCTGCCACATTGCCTCTTGGCATTAAGTTGTTGCATAATCATTACCATCATCATCTCCTTCTCTTCCTCCTTCATACTGTCTGAAATCATCTGGGATGTAAACGTTAATCAGTTTTGGTGAGAGACACTGAATCTGGAAGTTACTGAGCCCTTTTGCATGGGAATTTAGCTTCAGGTAACAGAGAATCCCAGCAAGGAACTCTTCTGGCTGTGTGCCTGATTGATAAAACAACAAATATGAACATTACTCTGACAGGCTGTATAGGTAGAGGAGTTATACTTTGATTTAAGAAAGAACTAACTGAGGAAGAGGGCCATAGATAAATCTTGTGGTTGACATTTTCTAGACTGACTAAAATCAGGTTGTGCAGTTACTTGTAGACATGAGCTGTGCTACTTAAGTTGATGTTCTCTGATGTCTGTTAAAAATGAACCACTTTGAATTATCGACAATTTAATCATAATCAATGAGGTGGATTTTTTTAAAGGATGTATAACATGAAAATATAAAACTAAAATAATATTTTGGTATTATTGCTGATATTTTTAGCATTCCAAATAGAATAGCTAATTTCATCACTCAAAGTAGTATTGTAATTATCTTAAATAAGAAAAATACTAATAATCCAGCTAAAGCTCTATTCTGTAACATTATTTTCTGTGTAATGTGTAAAACAATATATAGTTCTTAAAAATTTAATTAGCCACAGACATACATATGTACTAGACCAACTTGTAAATATTTGAATATGAGATAACATCAGTAAGATACTTGAGAAAGTTCTTAAAGTATTATAATGGACATAATCCCTGTGTGCATGTAGCCACTCAAAAACTATGTCTAATCAAACCAGCCCCAATTATAGTTATGACCTCAGATCTGTCTCAGCCATAGCATATAAATTTTGATCCTTTAGGGGCTGGGAAGGTGGCTCAGTGGTAGAGTGCTTTCCTTCCATGCACAAGGCCCTGGGTTCAATTCCTCAGCACCACATAAGGAGTAAAAGCCAGAAGTGGTGCCACGGCTCAAGTGGTAGAGCACTTGCTGTGATTTGAACAGGTGAGGAACAGAGTCCAGGCCCAGAATTCAGGCCCCACAACTGACAGAAAAACATAATCTTTTAAAACCAAAACTTTGATAAATTAAATTTACTGGTTTATTTGAATAAAGAATGATTCGTGAATTGGTAAGCACACACTAAACAGAAATCATAATCAATAGAATTTGGGAAAACTCCACTTAGCAATGTCATTAGTGAATTTTGGAGCGTCAAACAGAAGAAAAAATCTTATTGGCTATACTAAGCATTTGCTTATTTGCAGAATATTCAACTGGCTGCCTATGATTGGCTGATCCTCAATTGTGTTTAATTAGGTGAAACTTGGCTATTAACTAGAAAAATATACTCCAAAATTAGTTTTCAGTGGGTTTATGCAATAAGCTGCAGTTAGTTATGTCTAATCTCAGTGTACTTACATGTTACTTATTTAATTCAGCAGCTTCCAACACAAAGAGGTCCTGAACCAATGAGAAAGATGATTTCATATGCTGCATCTTTCAGAAACCAACACTTAATATCTGAGCTTCCATTATGATTTTATTAGTTTGTGGTATAATCTATTGTTCACTTTAGTGTGCTCTGATAAGTCAAGCTTTAATTGCACTACAATTGATAAGAACCAGCCATCTGCAAGGAGCTTAGAACCAACACATTTTATTCACAAGTACAAAAATAAAAATATATTTTAAATATAATTGCATAAAATATATGGAACTCAAACCAGATGTTGAATAGATCTATCATGTTTCTTGGATTTGTCTTAGATGTTTTTCTGTTCTTTCTCTATAATATGTAGGCTGTCTTCAATCCTCAAGATTCTATCTTCTGCATGGTCTAACCTACTGTCAAGACTTTCTACTTTGTTTTTTATTTCTTTTCCTTCTAATTGGTCAGCTTTAATGACTTCAAATTCTTTGTTGGAGCTTTGTTTTAGATCTTGTATGAACTTCTTTACTTTCTTAATTTGGTGTTCTGTGTTTATTCTCAAATCACTTAATAGATTGGTTATGGATTCCTTGGATTGCCAATCCTTCTATTGGGCTCCACTCAGCATTCCCTTTGTGGTATCCCTGACTTCTTTCAGCTTTCTATTTATGGATTCCATCAATGCCTCTATTGATCTTTGTCTATTCTCATCCCACTCTCTCAATTCCTGTATTAACTCTTTATTAGCTTCCTCACGTTCTCGCAATTTCTGTAGTTCTCTTTGTGTGTTCTCAGCTTGTTCACGCCATTCCTGACTTTCTCTTTGTCTGCTCTAAGCCAGCTCACACAATTCCTGTCTATATCTTTGGCTGATTTCAGCATGCTCCTGCAATTCCTTCATTTCTCTTTGAGTGTTCTCAATCTGCTCACACAATTCCTGTATCAATCTTTGAGTAGTTTCCTCACACTTATGAGATTCCTGTATTGACCTTTGGTTTGTCTCCTCTCTCTCCCTATCCCACTCAAACTGAGACCTTTGCAGGTTTTCAATCTTTTCATTTACCATGTTTACCTATAGTGTTTGTAGAGCTTTTTGGGAACTCTCCTCTGGATTATTCATTATCTGTTCTGTCCCCTGATTGTCATGAGTGGGAGTTTGAGATACCCAGACTTGTCATTTTTCTCATGCTTTTTTCCAGCTTGTTCTTCCCATTTGGGATGAGACTAACACCAGTTTTGTGCTAGAACACTATTTTAAGGCAAGCATCAACCAAAGTCCATAGTTACACAGTCAAAAGTTTGCAGATACATTCTTGATCAAGACATACAACCTATTCAACATCAAACAACTATGTATTAATGGGCTATGAACAGCAAAGGAGAATTTGGCAAACCAGAAATTATTATGTTTAGGGAGAGTGTGGGGAAAAATAGGATTAGCGGGATGTGGAAAGGTGAGGGGAGAGTGGAATTAACCAAGTCCTAATCTCAAAGAGGGAAATGGATTGGAAAGAATGATAGCAGAGAGAGGAAAAAAGAAGATAAAGAAAATGGGGAAAGAAGAAAAAATGGAAAAACAAAAATTTAAAATTAAAAAGTTAAACCCTTAAACAGTGCAAGTTTGAAGATGTAGTATTCAGAGAAGAATGAGGATGGGATGAGAGGAGGGGAGGAATACAAAGGAGACATGTAAATCTAAAAATTAAAAATGTTTAAAATATTAGCTGGGTGCCGGTGGCTCACACTTTTAATCCTAGCTAATCAGGAGGCTGAGATCTGAGGATCACAGTTCAAAGCCAACCCAGGCAGGAAAGTCTGTGCGATTCTTATCTCCAATAAATCACTAGAAAACTGAAAGTAGCACTGTGACTCAAGAGGTAGAGCCCTTGCCTTTAGCTGAAGAGCTGAGGGACAGCGCCCAAGCCCAGAGTTCAAAATAGTTTAAAACATTACATGTGTATAAAGAGGTAATACTTCTATTAAAGAATTTAAGTCCAAGAGGTTTTGAATTGAGTAATATATTTCTGGATTAAGTGTGTACACAGGGAGGATAAGATCTAATAATCGAGGACAGGTATATCTGAGGATGAACAGAACAGCAATTAAATCACGCAGAAAAGAACGAAAGAGGGCAAGAAGTGAAAAGAATGAGAAAGAAAGAAAGAAAAAAGGGATGAAAAGTCAGTAGAGATAAAAGGCATGAGACAAAAAATAGAAAACAAGTTTTTAAAAATCATTAAAAGTTAAAATTAAAAATAATGTACAAAAAATGTTCTTTGATTTTTTTTTGAGGGGGATGGGAAGATCCTCTGTCTCCCTTGTGTCCATAACCAGTCTGTAGGTGGATGCTGGTCTGCTTGTGGTGTTTGGTTTTCCTGTGGCTTGATTGGTTACTTAAACCAGTTTGTTTGGGCAAGCAGAAAAATGTTCTGCTTTACCCAGGATTTTGAGATCCTACTCTCAGGCTAGTTCAGTGGGAAAGAGATGTGCTTTGAGTATCACAAAAGAGGGAGATGGCTTGTTTCTTCTAGTTTGGAGATGCTGTGATGAGGATAGGTTCTGGGTAGAGTTGAAGCCTTTCAGCAAACAGTAGCTTTTCCCTGAGGGGCTACCTTCGGAGACACTCTCAGAGCCCACCTTGGAGCATTTATCAAGGTTTTTGTTTACTGAATTTTAATTGATTGTTTGGGTTGCTGTAGGGAGGGGCAGCCTCTGGCTCTGTTTACCCAGTGAAGAAAGCCACTCCTCAGGGGCAGAGTTAACTCTGCCTGGACTGGATGACTTTTTCCTGGGTGGAGTTGAGCCTGACAGGTCAGGTTAGGGTCCTGTGACCTGCTAAATGACTCCTGTGTTTTCTCCCAAGGCCTGAGTTGGAGCTGGTGGCTCAGCCAGGCCTTTGTCAGTATCAAAGATGGAGATCTCTGGTATACTCATGCTGCCAGAGTGTTGGTTCCTGGGTCCTCTCTGGTCTGCTATCTGCAGGATAAAGATATCTGCTCCTTGTCAGTTCTTGCTGGCGTTGAGAAGTATCTGCTCGCCAGCTGCTCCTGGTGCCTTTGTCCTGGACTCTCTGTGTTGTAGGTATGCTGGTTATGGCCACGGCCGCTACTGCCACAACTGCAGCCACAGCTGCCGGCAAGTGCTCTCCTTGTCTGGATTTTCCCTCTCTGGCCAAACTCTCCGTACTGTGATGGCACACTTGGTGTAATTCTCTGGCCTAGGAGTGTTCACTGGAACACTAAAACTGCTTTCTATCGAGAGCTTGTTTAGCCTCCAGCATCTCCTCCGCCATCTTCCCAGAACCTTGTGGATTCATTTTTCTTACCATCGTCTTATATGATCACATGCAACATAGCTATTGAGCTATTCTGCTTATCTGCTAATATTATTCTAGATGTATACTACTTATTACACATCACAAAAACCATGGGACCTATGTTTCATTGGATCTGGCTTACTTCACTTAGTATGATTTTTTTTCCAAGTCCTTCCATTTCCTTAGAAATGGGACAATGTCATTCTTTATGATGGAAAGAATTCATATATATATATATGAATATATATATATATATATATATATATATATATATATATATATATATATATAAAACTTTTTGTTGTTGTTCATGGGGCTTGAACTCTGAGCTTGAGTGCTGTCCCTCAGCTCTTCAGCTCAAGGCTAGAGTTCTACCACATGAGCTACAGTGCCACTTCTTGTTTTTCTGGTACTTTATTGGAGATATGAGTGTCAAGGACTTTTCTGCCCGGGCTGGTTTGAAACATGATCCTCAGATCTCAGCCTCTTGCGTAGCTAGGATTAGAGGTATGAGCCACTGGCACTCTGCATATATCTCATTTTCTTGTCCCATTCATCTACTGAATGGCAGTTCATTTTCTATATACTGTCTAATGAATACCACTGATGCATTTGTTCTCCCTTTGTCTCACCTTTTCTGTGCCCCTCCCATCCTTCTAATGACAAATAAACTACCAAGAAAGCATAAAGGAAAAGACAACAAAAACAGCAGCAGCAACAACAAAAATCTCATTTTTATTTCTTGGTGTTTATATCTTTAAATATTATTTTATATGACCAAATGCACATAGTGATTGTTTCTTTTTGATCTGCTGCTACGAACATCTGTCTATGGTCTTACTTTGTGGTGGGTGACTTTTTTATTTCTGCTGTTGTTATTCTGCCATTAAAATATGATTTTTTAAACATTTTGCTTTGTTTTCTGTAAGCTTCTGCAATTTCATATAAATTTTGTTTAATTTTCAACTACTATCATTTGAACAGCTTTTCTAACTTTTATATTATTGCTTCTCTGGTATTCATTATACATATGCTATATCTTCAATAATTATCAGATAGATGTCTGTGCTATTTCTTTTAATTCATTCCTTTTTCTATCTCAATTTCAGTTTGGTAGCTCTCTATTGAAAAGGCTTTAAGCTCACTGATTCTTCATATGTCTTTTTTCCACTACACTGATGAGTTCATCAAAGCCCTTTGTTTTCTGTTTTATATTAATTTTGTCAATGATATTTTAAAAAATCTTTCTAATATTACCGTCTCTCTCATTACCTGTATGTTTAATTCATGATGTCCAATTTGTTCACTACAGCACTCCTTGTAGTAATTATGATTATATAATTCTTTGAAATTGTCAGTATGTTAACTATTATATTGGATTAAAAATTCATACATGTTTTCTGAATCTGGCTCTTAGTCTCTTAAATTTTTGTCAAAAGACAAAAACATCCAGTACATAGAATACAAGTAAAACATGCCTTTAGTATGAGGATTTATATTTACCTGGCTGGGCATTAAAATCTATTTCACCTGTGCTGTACTTGTAGGTATTAAATGTTCTTTACTTTTTATATTCTTGTGTTATTTATTCCCCCCTGCTGGATTTGGAGAAAAACCCAAAACAACTTGCTGTTATATAGCCTTTGTTATATCACCATCAATCACTTATATCCGAGCCCTGGGGTAGGTTTGGAAGGTATCAGTGAAGATATTTGCTTTGTATTTCATACCTAAGTTTCTCTTGCTTTCTGTTTCTCTCTGTTATCCCTGTCCTGGAAACATCACCCCAGTCTCTCTCTTTCTCTTTCTCTCTCTTCCTCTCTGTCTTCCTCTCTCCCTCTCCACTATTTTTGAGCTTTGACTTTCCTAATTCATGACAGAAAGGCAAGAAGAGACTGGGGTTTCAAACAATCCTTCCCCTATTTCAAATCACACAATAGTGACAACGTTTGTCTTAACCAGAAGCTCATTGTTGCCAAGGACAAGATATTTTGGGAGCCTCTCTTTTCCTCAGATGTCAGAAATTATTATATTCTGAGCATTGTTATGGGAACTTGTCAAAACTCTTACAGGTACATTTCATAGAAATATATCCTCATTACTCCCACTAAAGAAGGTTCTCACCAAGTTGTAACTGAACCTACTTCTCACCCAGTGTATAGCAACTTAAAGATGTTATTGGGTGTGAGAGGAAAATGAATTAATTTGAACATGGGTTACCCCAACCTATCTTTGTGTTAACAAGCCATCACAAATGTATTATCATACACTGGAGTTAATAACATACCAAATTTATAAGGATTAACTCTAAAGGCATTGAAAATCTGAAAATGAATATGATTTTTTGATTTAAAGGCAATTTCTAATATATTAAACCTGTGCACGTTCTTAAACATAATAAATAAATGAAGCATTCTATATGTGATACATGTATGAATGACATGGAGGCAATATTGAAGTAGACTCAAACTCACGGGAATGAGAAAATATTATCATATTATCTAAATTATACAATGAAACCTGTGGTAGCTATCTACCCACATTTTCTAATAACAATATCAGAGGAAAAGTATCATTAGAAAAGTCTTTTTATTAACTCATAAATTTAAATTTTCCCTTAAACTTGATGATGTTTTAAGTCATGGATCTACATTACTAAAAGTAGAAAAGTTATTAGCAAGCAGACGTACCTGATGTGACATTTTACAAATTTCTCTGCCAAAGTTTTCTATTCATTATTATAATTGACTTCTTGCTGTGATTCCCATTACTCAGGGCAGAAGAAAGTCATTTCTGGATAAACACAATAAAACATTCTTATTGAATTTTGTTCCCCTTTTCTGAACTCAACTTCATCTTTATTGATTGGTGCATTATAAAATTAAAATAAAACCGGGCAACAGTGGGTCATGCTTTTATAATGCTAGATACTCAAAGGCAGATATCTGGAGGAGGGAAGATCAAAGCCAGTGTAGGAATAAGACTTATGAGACTCCATCGCTGATGGTTCTAGCTTTGACTATCAGCCATGAACAAGAAAACTGAGTCAGAAATTAAGTCCCTATGTTCAAACACATCCATCACCAGCACCACCACAGGAAGTGAGACAGAATACACCATGTGTTCTTACTTTACCATTGAAATGTGATCTCTGACTACAGGTGATACTACCATGATATCAAAACTTACTGAGTTAACCAGA
The DNA here is from genome assembly GCF_019054845.1 of Dipodomys spectabilis. Classification (NCBI taxonomy): domain Eukaryota; kingdom Metazoa; phylum Chordata; class Mammalia; order Rodentia; family Heteromyidae; genus Dipodomys; species Dipodomys spectabilis. The sequence continues at coordinate 612,888 of NW_024870925.1, forward strand.
TATGCTTTATTTGAAAAGGTGAAATATTTCTTCTACATCTGTATCAACTTACACTTATTGTGTGTCCAAAATGGGAATGAACACGACTTTTCCCATCTTGAAAATCGTCTCTATTTGAAAACACTGGAGGATTCCAATGCCCAACTCTCATAGTAAAAGAACATGGAACATGCAGTAAATGTGTTCAGTATTAATCCTAACATCTCTCCTTTATTTATATTTATGTTCAGTATTAATCCTAACATCTCTCCATAATATTCCACAAAGTCTAACAGAAAAGGTCAAGAGACTCATCTCCAGTTAATGAACACAAATGCCAGGAAGTAGAGGTATGATTCAAGTGGTAGAGCTACAGCTTTGAGTGGAAAATCAAAAGTGATAGAATCTATATATGATCTTGGACAAGAGTACAGGCTTTGGTGACGAATATGACATTGACAAATGGATTTGCTATAGACATATACCTGCTAATAGTTTGGAAAGTTTTGTTTTTGTTAGCTTTCAGAACTGAAGGTTTTCCTCAAATAACTGTGGTTCTGACTGCAGCAATATTGATAGCTGATTTTGTGATCTTGGATAGGGAATTCAATGTATCTCTCTGATGACATACTGGGTTTACCAAGACTCTTAGGAGAGGAAATATGAAATATCATTTAATAAGAAATTTCATTTGTGTCCAAGCATTGGTGGGTTCATGACTGTAGTCTTAAGTATTCAATGAGGCCAAGATCTTAGGATTGTGATTTGAACCTAGTTAGGGAAGAAAAGTTTGTGAGATTTTTGTCCCCAAATAGCTACTTTAAAAATCCAGAAGTGGATATATAGCTCAAGCATTAGAGTGCCAGCCTTAAGTAAAAAGGCCAAGAGAGATTGTGAGATACTGAGTTCAAGTCCTAATACCCGAAGAACAACAAACAAATGATCATTCTCTAGTATTTTAAACCATGGTAAACGTTCTCACATTCTAAAACAGTCCCTAAATTCTGATACTCGTAAAATAACATCTTCAACACTTAACAAAAGTAAAAAAAGGGAAAGAAAACTTCAAAATTATGTAATAAATTTATGCAAAACTTGTAAATTTTCTTGACCAATTGTGTTCTATTCTCTTCCCAGGCCACCACACTGCTTAGATCTCCTGGCTTGCCCTTCCAGTATATCACTATACATATCACTATATATATACATATATACATACATATATCTATATATATATGTATACATATAGTGATATGTATAGTGATATACATATATATGTATATACACATTATATACATGCACTATATATATATGTCTATATATGTCTCTGTATGGGTTTTTTTGCAATATATTTATTATATCATGAATAGGCACCAACTTCCAATCTGTACAGTCTTCACGCAGGTTCTGAATGACCAAATACTAAAGAATTTGTCTTCTGAAAAATAGACCAGAAGAGAAATGCCTTAGAATTATGATTTAAAAGACCCTATTAAAAACTTTTGTGCACTAAAGCAGTCATTAATCTTCAGAATATTGATCCTTGGCTCAATGTGTCCTGGCTACAAAGACATAAGACATGGACCTCTATTCGACCAGGAAATGTAAAGCTTAGAGCCAGTCTTAATAATCCTTAGAAGACAGATGGCTTTGGATGGTGTATCAGTCAGATTAAACAGGGGAAAGAAACCACACAGTAATTTAAACAAGGGGGAAGTTCAATAGAAAGAACTATGAATTATAGGAAAGTATTGGAGTACTACAGGGTTGGCTACTAAAATAAGAATAGTTGCAAAAAATATAGACACAGAAATGTGGGAGAGAGAGCAAATCATTGTGGGCTCACAGAATGACAAAGAGTTGCTATGGCTGGGCTTTTGGAAACATACTGTCTGCTTGGACATTGCTGGAGTTTGCAGGTGACTGGAGATGGCTAGAAGTGTTCCACTTGGTAGAGAATCTAGGTGCACTACAACAGCTTCTCCATGAGCACCTCAGAATGAACCCAGAATGTGAATGCAAAACACTTTGTGCTACATCTTGCACCCTCTGTAGGCTTTCATCTAGGAATTCTGAAGCGAAACAATTAGGTGAATGTGGAGCTCCTTTGTGGCATGCAGTGCTCGTTTTATATTGTATGTGTGCTTATGACTGACCTTAGCCTGAATACTTACAGTTCTTCATCTTCAAATTCCCTTTATGGTAAATAGTCCCTCTTTTGTATGAGAGTCCACGCCAATGATACCATCACTCTTTAAGGATTTGAGTAATACTTAAATCAAATCTTTACACACCTTTTTTCTCTCTTGGCAAATAACACTTCTCAGAATCAATGATTATTTAAAATGTGTTTCATAAATATTTTCGCTCAATTAATAAGTTATAATTTACAAAAATAAAATAAAATAAGTGAGGCAAGGTCTGAAACCACTTGCATTCACATCTATGAAAGCAACAGCAATAAATCCATGTATCCAGGTGGATAAGATTCAGGAAGGAAACAAATAGAAGAAGCATCTTTAAAGATATCATACAAGTCTTACTTCATGTGTATTTTTTCAACCTTTTTATCTAAGATTGTATTCACTGATTATAATTTCTCGCCATCCCTCTCTCCCTTTTTTCTCCGCACTCTCTCTCATTCTCCCAAATCCTTTCTCTCAATGCCTCCTTTCTACTTTTTTTTTTTGTTGAAATAGGTATTATGTAAGTCTTACTTCATGTGTGTGTTTTCAGATATTTTTCTCATCTAGTCTTTTATTCGTTGATTACCATTTTTCTTTCACGACCCCTTACTTCCTGCCTTTTCCCTTCCTCCCTCTTTGCTGTCTCTCCCTCTCAATCTCTCTCTGTCTGTGTCTCTGTCTCTCTCTCAAGCTCTCCCTCTCTCCCTGCCTCCGTTCTTCTTCTTGAAGACATCTAATGTAATAGACCCTGTCTTGGGAACTTGTACATTAATGATGGTTCATTTCTCCTTGTCTACTTTGTCCTCGTCCTCATCCTTCTCCTTCCTCGTCGTCGTCGTCGTCGTCCTCCTCCTCCTCCACCTCCTTCTCCTTCTTCTTCTTTGTTCTCTTCTTCCCAACCCCTTTTAAAAAATAACTGATTAGAATTCATGCCCTTTTGTTTGCTAGGCAGTGCTCCAGTACTGAGCAATATCCATAAGTAATTTCCAGTGTTTAAGTATTCTTCACTTAGGGGTTCAAAACTTTTACACAGATCAAAATGGACCTTAATTCTTCTACCTGAACCTCTCATTGTGAAGACTACAAGCATGTTTTACCATGCTCAACAGTTTTGTTTTGTTTAGTTCTTTGAGTTAAGGTCTTGCTAACTTAGTACCTAAACTGTCCTGTAATTTCAGAGGCAAGGATTGCATTTTTGAAGGAGAGGTTGGGTGAAAAAATTAAAAAACAAATTAGCAAGACCTCCTCTCAACTTAATTCACACTTAACTAGTATAGTGGTATGCAAATGCAATCCCAGCTATGCAGGAGATCTATCGCCTATATAGAAAATTGTGATCCTGGCCGAGGTAAAAACAGAGGAAGGACCTGTTGGAAACAATACATAAATAAATAATGAATGAATGAATGAAGGGTCTGTGGTGTGCACCAAGGGAAAAAAATTGTAAATGAAAAAGAAACTGTGTTCAAACCCCTGGCATAGAATTTAAAAGACTATTTGAGAACTATTAGAAAACTGTAAGATAACAATTTCTCTATGAATAAATTACAAAAGACAATAAAACTGTGTGAGTCGGATTCTAAAAAGAACATAAAACTGGTGGAGACAACTTAGTAAATGTCCAGAGTGCTATTTCATTTATACCACTAAATTCTTATATTAGGAAGTAATAAATTCTAAAAATCAATCATTTACTAAAATTGGGCTTAAGATAAAATCAGAGTAAGTGTAAGCAAAGAAATAAAACCTTTAATGAATCTCTTTAACATTGACAATGTTTGTTTGATATTCTGGTCATAGGGCTTGAACTCAGGACCTGGGTATATCTCTGGTAATATCTTTGAGCAATTTCACTAAAGTCTAGCACTCTACACCTTAGGCCACTGCTCCATTTCCATTTCTTTGATAGTTAATTGAAAGTAAGAGTCTCATAGTCTTTTCTGCCCAACTTGGCTTATAGAATTGTGATACTCAGACTGCAGTCACTTGGGCAGTTTGGATTACAGGTCTAGGAGCCAGGGTTGCCTTGTTGATGCCATTCTCAGGGTATGATAATAGTCAGATATCCTGTGATGACTTAGATTCCTAAAAAATTCTTGCTTCCCTCCATGGTAAAGTAGAAGGTCAAATTTCCGATGGTATTCAAAATCACCTTCCCCAGTAGGACAGTTCTTTCTTTTCCTGTTAATACAGATGCAGAAGGAATCCAAAATGGCCTGCATCATGGTTAACTTCCAGTTCAATGGCATTACTGTGAAATCATTTTCCTCTTCAGAAAGACCTAAGCACTATCAAAACATAAACTCAGTAGCAAAAACTTTCTAGTAGTTTCTGAGAGTTAATGAGCAATAGCTTTTCCATTTGTATCTTTTACGTCTATACCGGTGACTCTTAGCTCTGGAAGAAAAATGTTGTGGATTAAAGGCTGATTCCAAAAAGGTATATAGGACCATGCCTCAGTCCTGTATGGCATTGCCAACTAGTAGTGACTATAATTGGTCCTTCAAAGAGTTGACCATCTGTTTCCTTATTCATTGAAATGGGATAGTATGTCACATGGCAAGAATTCATGCCATCACATGACAGAGAATTCCATGAGCAGGCAACTGTTACCATACTTAATTTTCTGTGAAGTGAATTTTTGGGTCAAAAGCAATGTTATATGGGCTTTCCATCATGTGGACATTTTTATGCTACTTTGAGCAAAAGCTTTTTTGTGCAAGAAAATAAGTCTGTATTTAAGTACGTTTAGATTCAAATGAAATTGCATCAACTCTTCCACAATGGAGAAGGTCCTCCTCAGGGAATGGTGGACTACTGGGAGCTCAATGTTAGTGTCTGCTATTGCAGACTAGATGTTTAGCAGGAGTTATTTGCAGGTCAACATTCCCAAGGAGAATCCATGATGCTGAACGTATATATAACCACTGTCTTGCATCTCTGACTACTTGGCCCATGAGCCCATTGAGAAACAACAGATTGATAGACTAAGTAGATGACTGAATTCTCTAAGCAGGTATAGATATCTGTTCTTGGCAGGATAGGTATGATTCTCATCAGCTAACTTCCTCCTTCGCTGAGGTCACTTTCAGGTGAGCATTCCTGTGGGAATTCACAGATATCTTCCTACATATGAGAAGTGCACACAAGTACTCATGGCTCTTCTTCACCTAGAGAAGTCCATGCAGAAACCTCATTAAGAACTTACCTTGTTAAAAATTCCAATCATTCAATGAGTCCATTTAATATTTTCAAGTTCTAGACTATTCTACTCACTAAAATCTTTTCATTGTCCCATGTATCAGTACATCATAAAATATTTGGCCATTTCTCCTTAGTAAAGGGAACAATTAGTGTCTCTATTTGAGGTCCTGACCATCAAAAGAACTGTTATTTACCGTTTTTGTTGGCTGTAGAATCACAGTTGACTACTTTCATGTGTATATTATCTGTGGGTTATACAAAACTATCGGTAAACCATACCTAAATATTCCATTCTTCAGTCAGGTGCCCACAAAACTTCTCAAATACTCATTGATGTCCACTTGTGTAGAGATATCCTGACAGCAGGATGGACGATGGGCATTTCAAGGAACTTTTTCATATAAATAATTTGTTTTTAAGGCCTGCTTTTATTCTACTTATTTGTGAAAATGAAATGTTTATATTAACATACAACCTTATTGCTTGGTGAATCAGATAATACTCAATTCAAAATGGATATCACAAGCTGCATTGTGACCTATAAATAAATGATCAATCTCCACAAAAGACCTTGTAGCAAGCTAAGAAATTTATTTCAAAAATGAGGAGGGTCATTTTTTCCTTAAATAGTATCAGGTCTTTTGCCAAAATTTAAGTACCTGCACAGTGATTCATACATATAGTAAAGGCTCTAACTAGCATTCCTGCTCCTTCATTCATCTTAAAGATGAGCATCTTGACTCCGCCAACACCCTACCCTAGTCCATAAATCTTGAAGGGTCTTAAATTTGCTACATTTCATTTCCTGCTGGACACTACAAATGTGTCACCAGAAACTACAGACAATTTGCTTATGTTGGTTCATCAGGACTAGTCAACTTAAGGCCATCATTGCAAGGGACTAATATGATATTGTTTGAAAGAAAATGCTAGGATTTACTCCTCTTGCCTTTTATTTATTTATCTTTTTTTTTTTATCACAGTGAGATTTGATCTCAGCGACCTGTGTTTGCTAGGCTGGCACATCACCTCTCAGTCATCCTCCAGCTATGCTCTTTGTTGATTATTTTTTAGATAGGAATTTGATTCCATCCTGGGCAACCTCCTGGGCTATTATCAAACTACTTTAGTTCTTCCTTCTGATTTCAGAAGATTGCCAAATTGTCTAGCTTCCCTATATTAAGCTGGAGTCTTTCAAATTTTTCTTCCGGGGCTAGTCTGGAACCATGATTTTTCACTTCTCCTTGTCCCATGGAGTATGTAGTGACTGGTGCTCATCAATGTGTCTATGTACAGGTAGAGAAAAGGTCTTGACAACTTTTCTGCACATACTTTTCTCAAAACAGAATTCTTCTATCCTAGCTTCCTAAAGAACTAAGATCACACGCATAAGAATCAAAGTTACATGGTTTTTATTTGTTGAATGTCATTAATGCATTATTTAGTGCTCTTTTTGTGGTCCTGATCATGAATTCTTGAAAGAATATTAAGCATGATCAGCTTGAAATTTTCAATTAGATAATTCACATTATTTTTGTAGAATTTCTATAAACTGATAACTAAGATATTTTAAGTGTGACAGAGTTCATATACACCTGCTTCTTTTCTTAATACAATAGGTATACTTAGCACAATTACAGTTTTTTTATTATCCTATATAGGTAACTTCAATATTGCTTATTAGCTGCTAAGTACTTATACAAATACTAAAACAAAATTGTGGATAGAAACAAAACTTTTTAAAATCACTGAAATGTAATTATTCAGGTCAAGGTTAATTAATTTTAAATTTGTTGAAATATATTGGTAGATATTAACTGATTTCAGGGAAGCCACAGTTACTATTCCGTGGTAGAGGATCTTTCTTACTCAACTAGTTATACATAAATACCTATTTCATTTTGTAATTACTAAGGATTAACACATATACATCTAATTTTATTTTAGGCATTAGTGACTGCTAGTTAAACCACAAAAATAGTATTCAACCTAAATACAATTTTATGAACAAATTATTTTACATTTAGTAATTGTTAGTCATGCATGTAAAATTTTTATGTATTTAGCTGTTTGCTCATGGCTCATTCCTGCAACGCTACCTAATTAGATCTAAAGGTCACTTTTCAAAACCAGCCAAGGCTTAAAAGTCCATTAGACTCTTATGTCCAATTAACCAGCCAAAAGCCAGAAGTGGAGTTGTGGCTCAAGTGAAAAAGCACCAGCTTTGAGTGAAAAATCCAATGAAGAGCTCAAAATCTTCAAGCATTTTTATAGGCACAAAAAGTAATAAAAAGACGTGTGCCTGTGACTCATGCCTGTAATCCTAGCTACTCAGGAGGTTGAGATCTGAGGATCACAATTCAATGCCAGCCTGGGCAGGAAAGTCCGTGAAACTCATCTCCAATAATCCACCAGAAAAGTGGAAGTGGTACTGTAGCTCAAGTGGTATAGTATTAGCCTTGAACAGAAGAGTTGACTTACAGCACCCAGTCCCAGAGTAAGAAGTTAATATTAAATTTATATGTTGAAAGTTTTGCAATTATTTAAAATACAGCTAGAATCGCTCTCATATTAAACATATTAATTAAAACTGTACTTTTATTTTTAGTTCATTAAACATATTAAAATCTTGGGAAATAAAATTAATGTTTCCCAAGGCTATGTGATAGCCTGTATGGTACTCAAACGCTTTGACATAAAGTTCCCAGAGTAGAAGGGATAGGTACCAAGATAGAAATCAAAGATGCATATATAACATCTTCTATGCCATGGGCACAGGTGGCTCATGCCTATAATCCTAGCTACTCAGGAGGCTGAGATCTGACGATCACGGTTCAACGCCAGCCCTGGCAGGAGAGCCCATGAGTCTCTCATCTCCAATAAACCACTAGAAAACCAGAAGTGGCGCTGTGGCTCAAGTGGTAGAGCATTCTCCTTGAGCTGAAGAGCGCAAGGATAACACTCAAGCCCAGAGCTCAAGCCCCATGACAAACAAACAAAAAAAAAGATAAAAGAAAAAAAGAAAAACCTTCCATAGTGATGGCCATACTTTAATCCTAGCTAATCAGAAACCTGAGATCTGAGGATCATGGTTAGGAAGTCTATGAGAATCATAGATTCTCATAGCATTTTAGATGACCTCAAAGAGCCCTTTCCATATAGTACCATGCTTTAGAAAAGAAATTCATCAACAATACTAGCTACCTTAATCCTAATAATGGTGAAATAAAGCAATAAAATTATTCTCCTTTAAATGATCAAATATCTTTGGTTAATTTAGAGTTAATGTAAACTGAAAATTAATTTATGCATTTTTCTTCATTTTTTAAAGTGTGAGCTTTTCCTTCAGGTATGACTTGTGTACATAAATGTCATCCTTTCTCACACTTATTCAGTAGGGCTTTGTCCCAATACTAGCAAGCTAGGTGAACTCAGTATCATTATTGTTTGTAGTATCTATAATTTATATCCAATCTTTCTCTGATGGAGTAAAACTGGATGACACATTAAAAACCTACCCTATATGAACAATTTTACACTGAGTGTGAGTGCAAGAGATAACCAGAAAATGAATGTTATAATTCACTTTCCTCTAGAAGAAAATTATAATTATAAACATTTGTGAATATCATCTATAAACTTAAGTTAAATCTCAAATAAGTTCTGTGGGCTGTGTTCTGTTTTCTCCATACGTATGCCAAACACTAGCATAATTCCAGTACTTGTTTATTTACACATCAAATGCCATAGATACACAAATTCCACTACACTTAGAATGCAATCTCACTAGCATTTAACACATGCAAGCAGAAGAAAACAGTTTAAATGTTTTGATAGAAAAGAACAAAATGTAAAAAAGAGATTAATAAAAGTAGCAGTAAAACTAATGTGAAGTCACTCAGAAAAATACAAAAGCATGAAAATCCAACTTGTTCTCCAACAAAATAACAAAATAGAAAACTGCAAGGCTGAGTAAATCTGCTTCTTAGAAGTAATAAAATGGAATTGAGCTGCAAAACAAAGTCATTACATCACAGTTCAAAATGGGTTAGAATAACTCTAGATGAAATCATAACCTGAAATTCCCAGAAGTTAAAAGAAAAGAAAGGAAAAATGGAAAAGAATGTAGGCTGAACTGAAACTCAGAGGAAGTGTGAAGTTCATAACTAAAACTGAGAGCTGTAAACTAGCATGGCAGAACTGGGTTTCCCCCAGTTAAGTATTTGCTATATGCTGTTATGATTATGTAATTCAGTTTGAATCCTGGTATTGTGATCCTCAGAGAATTGCTTCTTTGACCAGAAATGCTGTCACTATCCATGATCTTTTATGCTTTCATATACATCTTAGAGCTGATTTTTCAATTAAGTAGGGAATGGTGTTGAGCTTCTGGTGGGTACTGTATTGAATTTGTGGGTTGTTTTGATAGAATAGACCCTCTAGTCCAGGGTTGGGAATGTGGCTAATGGTAGAGTGCTAGCCTAGCATGCATGAAGCCCTGAATTCGATTCCTCGGTACCACATTAAAAAAAAGAAAAGCTGGAAGTGGCGTTGTGACTCAAGTGGTAGAGTGGTAGCCTTGAGCAAAAGAAGCTCAGGGCCCTGAGTAACAGCCCTAGGATTGGCAAAACAAAACAAAGCAAAACAATCAATTTCCTGTAGTCCATGTTCATAAAATATCTTTATATCTTCTGATGTCTTCCTCCGATGTCTTCCACCCTCCATCCCTCCTTCCCCTCTTCCTTCCCTCTTCCTTTCTTTCCTTCTTCCTTCCTTCTTTTTTTTTTTTTTTTTTTTTTTAATTTTTTTTTTTTAATTTAATTTTATTTTATTTGTGAACATACTGTACAGAGGAGTTACAGTTACATGGGCAGGATAATGTGTACATTTCTTACCAAGCATTGCAGCCTCCTCCTTTGTTTATCCTTCACATCCCTTCCCAGCCTCCCCCCTCCCCCCCTAATCCCAATCCTTCTCCTTCCTCCCTCCCCCCAGCCCCCCCCCCCACCAACATTGTAAAGTTCGTTTTGGACATGACAACTTGTACTTCTCATTGTTGCAACAGGTCCACCTGTATCCTTAAACAACTGGTTTTTCCCCATCTCCTCCACAAGTTATACTGACATCAAATATAGTGAAAGCAAGGGTTATACTATGGGGGAGGGACATACAAAGCAACAAAGAGATAATCTTATAAATGTGTTAGAAACACATGCATGAAAGAAAAAAACATTAAAATACACATCTAAGGGTTCATTTTCCTGACATCACATTATCTGACCTTTTCCGCTTGACTCATACATATACTAGATATTACAAATAAGGGAAACCATGGGACCTACGTTTCTTTGGGCCTGGCTTACTTCACTTAATATAATTTTTTCCAAGTTTTTCCATTTCCTAACAAATGGGGCAATGTCATTCTTTCTGATGGAGGCATAGAATTCCATTGTGTATATATACCACATTTTCTTGATCCATTCATCTACTGAGGGGCATCTGGGTTGGTTCCATATCTTAGCTATGGTAAATAATGCTGCAATAAACATAGTTGTGCTGGTAGCTTTAGTGTGGTCTTGTTTGTAAACATTAGGGTAAATGCCCAAAAGTGGGATTGCTGGGTCATAGGGGAGCTCTATGTGGAGTCTTTTGAGGAACCTCCATACTGCTTTCCAAAGTGGTTGAACAAGTTTACATTCCCACCAACAATGAATTAAGGTTCCTATATTCCTTCATGTTTTCTTCTTGTGATTTTTTTCAAAAATATTAAAGATTGGCTATATATCCTTGGATTTCATCTTTTGTCTAATGAATTAATTTACTACTATTTGTCTTGGTTAACCATTTTAGCCACAATGCTCAATTATTTTTCTGCCAGGCAATCTTTAATTTTCAATTCTTTTGACTTATTCTTGGTAGATATTTATATAATTGCTTATATAGGTTTTGTTTTGTTTTGTTTTGTTTTTATGGTCGGTTGTGGAGCTTGAACTCTGGGCTTGGGCGCTGTCCTTGCACTCTTCAGCTCAAGGCTGGCACTCTACTACTTGTGCCACAGCGCCACTTCCTGATTTCTGAGTGGTTTATTGGAGATAAGAGTTTCACAGACTTTTCTGCCTGGGCTGAATTTGAACCTCAATCCTCAGATTTCAACCTCCTCAGTAGCTAGGATTACAGGCATGAGACAATGGTGCCCACCTTGTATAGAGGTTTTTTTTTTTAACCTTACCGTTTCCTATATCATACCCATTACAGTTGTAGAATGTGCTCAATGTTTTGACTTCAATATTTTAGAATTTCTTGATTTTTATTCAATTAAATATTCCCCACACACTCAAATGTAGTGTTTCATGTTCAGAGAAATATTCTATCTTTATAAATTGTATTGTGCTTTCTAATTTTGTTCTGATACCATCTTTGTTAGAAAATTTTTGTTCTCTTCCTTTCTTCCTTCTCTTTCTTTCTTTCTTTTTTTCTCTCTTTCTTTCTTTTTCTGACCTTTTTTCTTCCTTTCCTTCCCTCCTTCTCCTTCTCTTTCTTTCTTTCTTTCTTTCTATTTGTTTGTTTCTTTCTTTTTCTATTTGTGTTTGTCCTGCAGCTTGAACTCTGCCTTCTGGGTGCTGTCCCTGAGCTCTTTTTCTCGCCTATTACTATATACTACTTGAGGCACAGCTTCACATCCAAACTTTGGTGGATTACTGGGGATAAGAATCTCATATTTTCTTGTTCCATTCATCCATTGACGGGCATCTAGGTTGATGTCATATCTTGGTTATAGTGTGTCTACAATGGAATACTACTTATCCTTTAGAAATAATGATATTGAACCATACATAAGGAAATGGAAAGACTTGTAAATGATTACGTTAGGTGAACTACATCAGACCCTTAGAAACACAGATTGCATGCTTTCCCTCCTGACTAGAAACTAGAATGTGCTTATAAATATAGGTAAAATCACTGTGTGGCAATTAAGCGAAGTATAATAGAATGTACGGGGAATGTAAATAATAAAATTATTTAGAAAGGCTAAGGAAAAGCCTACCAAAATGGATACTAGATAATATATACTTGCAAGAGACAGAGTGGATCAAGAAGGGGGGGGTAGAAGAATGAATGGTGGAAATAAGTAGAATGGAGACAAGAATGCAATGAATATGTCACAGAACTGAGAAAACTAAGAGGAGTGTGTGGAATTGGGGATGAAAATCTTGAAAGAATGACTCATATCAAGATGCATTATGTACATAATTTTCTTTGCTAACTAGCAAAAAAATCAAGCAAAACCTACAAAATTAAGAAAAGTAAAGGGAGGAAAGTGTGAAGAGGTGATTGAGAACGTTTATTTATTTATTTTTTTATTTTGTTCGTGGGCCTGAACTCTGGGACTGGAGCTCTTCAGCTCCAGGGTAGAAATCTATCACTTGAGCTACAGCACAACTTTGGCTTTTTCTGCTTTGTGGTGCTTAGTAATCACACCCAGGGCCTCATGAATGCAAAGCAAGCTCTCTTCCCAGATACAAGGGTAGGAATATTAAAACAGGTGACACTGATTTTCTTTTTATAAGACACTATATTCATAAATTGCTCTATTGAATTGCAACTCCTTTGGACAACTACCTGAAATAAATAAATATATATATTTGTAAACAGAAGGAACAAAGAGTATCTTAATATTCTCACCTATGCTAGCTCAAACTGTGCTCCTCAAATCTCAGCTTCCTGATTACCTCTGATTTCTCCAGTTTACAGCAAGAGCCACTGGCTATGAAGTTTTTTTTTAATGCTATTTTTCCTACTTTTCTCTCTTTCTTTTGTTTTTGTTTTTGCAATACTATGATCAGTTTCAGAGATTTGTACATTCTAGGCAAGCACTCTATCACTGAGCTTCACCTCCAACATCCTCTTCACTTTTACACCAAAACAATCTGTTATCATCTACTACAGTGATATGAAGGTTTTTCTATTTTTCTTCCTATTTTACATGCATATAACACACACATACACATACATAACTCATAAATACATAGAAAAGAGAAAAATGTTAATTATATTTAAGCAGAATTGTGTTTCTATCAAATTGACTTAATTTTTTGTTATGTTATTACTCATGAGAAATTATTTGTTATGAGTAGTACTTTCACTTTGTCACAGTCCTGACATTTTTCTTCCTTCATTTAGCACTTATTTGAGTCATTTTCAATCATGATTTCATTTCTTCTTCTCGTGTTTGGATTCTTTTGTTAAATCGAGTCAAATCTATTATCTCCCACAGAATTCAATCTTTTGAACATCCACAACAGTGTGAATATTTCACCTTAAGACTCAATTCGAAAATACTTTTAACACTCCATAAGACAGTGAGGTAAACTCTTTGGAAATTAAATATATTTCTACCTCTTTAGAGCATGTTCATTCATACAGATGTTTAATGGCTATGACATATTCATCATAACTTAGCTGCTGCAGTAGGGATAGTGATGAATGGAACACTCACATCATTACCTCATGCCTGCAATATTCTGGTTCGAAGTAGGCCCCCCAAATTTATACCTGTTTTTCTTTGCTGGTAGTTCAAAGAGTTATGAAAGAAAATTAAGTAAGAGATGGAAGGGGTAATGAAAATTGGGATCTATGCTCCTTTTATATGTCAATATCCAAGAAAAAATACATAGATAGTCCTGTATGGTAGGAAATCTTATTAAAAAAATTTCTTAATAAAGGGTTAAAATCTGAGGAGACACAGGCTGAGGTGACCTCTGGAATTTCGAAACAACAATGGAAAATGTAAAGTTTCTCTGGAGAATGTGAAATATTAAACATGACATTATGAAAGATGGCTAACTTATCATTGTAGCATTATATGAAAGCTTGTTTCACAAGCGTTTACAGTTGAAGACATCACAGATTGCTTTGTGGATTGACCTTTCAAGACTGTAAGTATGGCTAAGATTTTTGATACATTCTGCGTAGTCCTTGAGCTCAAAATTCTGTGCATTGGAAACATTTCTGTTACAGTTTCTGTTATCAGGGAATGCACATGTGAGAACCTTTCCTTTATGTCAGTCCCCAGTTCGATTTTGCAGGATCTGACACAAGTGACTACAGTATAATCCTGACAATTTCACCTAAGGAAGGATTTTTGAAGAGGCCCGGTGATATGAGGCTATGAGCCATGCAGGTTCTTCGTGAAATACGTATATGAACTAGGAGAAACAGCAAAGGCCAAGCTCTGTGTAAAAGCATGTGTCACTCACGGAAGTTTATTCTTGCAAAATCTCTAAAATCCTTCCCCTGATTTCCTTTCCAGTTAGTATGCATCATTGGTTCTTTCTCTGGACTTGGATTTTTCAAATTTAAGATAATTTGTATGTATTTACTATTATTTGCATTGTATTCTCATAAATCATTTTCTTATTTTTTCCCTGAGGGATATTTTTTTATTTTCTACAAAACATTAAATAAAATTGCAAGAATACAGTGAAGAATTAATAGGTGCATACCATGTATTAGACAAATAAACAATCTGAGAGATCTATTTTTCTGATTGCCTTTATTCTTATTTATCTACTAAATACTGGAAATTATAGTCAACACATAAAAATTGACCAAGTTTATGACTATAATTAAGGTGTAAAGATAATGTCAAATATATGTCAGGCTAACAATGCATCACATTTATATTCAGTCATTATTATGTTACAAGTTGTTTAAGCTTCAATTATGCAATTAATTAATTCGGTCTTTTTGTACTAATACTCAGAAGAATCCATCACACCTATTGGTTAATTGAGTAAAATCTTAAGCATATTTACAAGAGAGGAAAAAACTCATTATTCTATAGAATTATACTTATCTACTAAATGTCTCTTTCCTTTCAGTTGCTCTCTCTAGAATAATTTTTTTCTTTTTTTTTCTTTTTTTTGCCAGTCATGGGGCTTGAACTCTGGGCTTGGGTGAAGTTCCTCAGCTCTTCAGCTCAAGGAGAACACTCTGCCACTTGAGTCACAGTGCCACTTCTGGATTTTTTTCTGGTGGTTTATTGGAGATAAGAGTCTCACGGATTTTCCTCCCGGGGTTGGCTTTGAACCACAATCCTCAGGTCTCAACTTTCTGTGTAACCACGATTACAGGCGTGAGCTACCAGTGCCAGGCTATAAAATTACTTTTGATTTATAAAAATTAGTTAATTCAACCTCTAGAATACTTTCCCCTAGTAGATAAATAAAGATAAAAGGAAGATAAACCATACTTCTGAGAAAATGACGTACTGATTACATACTTGTTTTCATGAAGAGTTCCTCAAACATAGACATGTTGCATAATCATCTGTAATAGAAAATAAAATTATATCAAATAGTTCATGACTAATCATTTTAACTAACAACTGATTTAATAAATTTTACTATCCATCCTAGACTAGAACTATCTGTTAAAAAGAGACACACATATGTCCAGATACTCATTTATTTAAAGTATAATAATAGAACACTTATTACATGGTTTTCTGTATACTAAGAAACATTAAATAATTCAAATGATCCACTATAACTTCAATGAATTCACCATAGGGAATATTTTTAAAGATTTTTGTGGAAAGTTAATTGAGATAAAAATATAAAAATAATATTTAAAGTGATAGATAAAATGTTTTTCTAGTGATTATATTTAGTACAGTCTGTTCAAAGAGAATTACCATTTATATCTGAAAATATCATGGTGTATATGATAGAGGATATGGGATAACATCCTTGAAGTATGAAGCTCAATCATAGTGCTTACAGTGGCTCCTCAAGTTGAGTGAGGATAGTACGTAGCAAATTACTCAACTCTTCAACAAGAAGCAGTACATTTATTTTAACTGGCTTAGAGAATATTTTAGTTGAATAATTAGGTTGCAACTAATTACCTAAAGTATCCAGTTCAACTTGTCGAACTTGTCTTAAAATGCAGCCAATATTCCTTTGATGAGAAGGAGAAATTTCGAGCCAGAAATATCTCCATCACATATTTAAAGCAACATTCTCAAATTGCAGGGTAAAGTTTTAAATAAAGTATTTTAGTCTCTAATTTAAAAAAAAAGGAAGAAAAAACCTTGGTTTCTTTAACTTAATTTTTATAAGAAAAAAATGAAAAGAAACAAAGCATGAATTTTAAAACTTACCTAGACATTTTAATCTCTGTATGTGTGTGTGAGTTGTGTGTGTGTGTGTACAGTTTATTCAATTCACCACCATTCAGCAAGTGTTTGGACATTATCCTAATCTATATGGAGCTGAAAATCAAAATATATACATACACACACACATATGCACAAAAAATCATAAATCATAACTTCCTTCACTAAGGTGTGAACAAAAACTCAGGAAATTTTACCAGAGCTAATTAATTCATTCTGCTTCAATAACATTGTAGTAGTCATGTGATAAGGCGCCTGTCTGAAAATTAGATGTTAGTTTGAAGTGCTAACATATTAATCTGAATTCAAACCATCTCAAATCGTCACTAACTAGCATGGGTTTTCATTTTGTTAAAACAGTTCCAGATTTCAAAGGATCGAATATGCAAAAGCTGGGTGATTTGAGGAAAATAATTCTGAAATGTGATTAGTTGCTAAAGTCTTTTCTCAAAAAAGATCTATGGAGCTAGTTTATTTGTGTGTTCTTAAATCAGTAAATTGATATCATGTCATTGAACTGGGCTAAACTGAGCTAAGACAAACACAGCGAAATTCTTAGTAAGCTGCATTTTTAAGTTATATACAATAAATAGCACTTCTAATGAATGGTATCAATCAAATAATGGAAAATATTGGAAGAAAATTCACTGTAACATATTGCTAAGCTTACAGAAAATATTCAGGCTAAAAAATTAAAAGGATTAAAAACAATGGGTACACTGGGGATATTTAACTGGTCATTATTTGTTGATTCCTGGTGATAAAATAAGAAGAAAAGCCCAGGTTTCACACATAAATAAAACGGGTTTAAATATATATTTCAGGTATGGAACATACTTTTTTTGATATGACTGAGAATAAGGCAAGTAAACTTATCTATATCCTTCCATTGCTACATTTTATTGTAAGAATACCACAAAACAGATTTCCAGCTAAGACTGTTTTAAGGCATGATTATGGAATATAATAATTATATTATAAATTGAATCTCTGTAATAAAGTAACAGATACCATGTGTGAATACTATAATGAAACCCCATTAAAGCAGTAACATTTATTTTTAAAAGGTAAATATAAACTGATCTGGTCATATCAAAATGACCCTTTGTACAACATATTTTTTTTTTAGTTTAATTTTACTTTATTTGTGAACATACTGTACAGAGGGGTTACAATTCCATGGGCAGGATAATGTGTACATTTCTTACCAAGCATTACAGCCTCCTCCTTTGT
Organism: Dipodomys spectabilis; assembly: GCF_019054845.1. NCBI lineage: Eukaryota > Metazoa > Chordata > Mammalia > Rodentia > Heteromyidae > Dipodomys > Dipodomys spectabilis. The sequence goes on from NW_024870925.1 coordinate 630,669, forward strand.
TTACCCTTCACATCCCTTCCCAGCCTCCCCACTCCCACCCCAATCCCAATCCTTCTCCTTCCCCCCTTGCTCCCCTCCCCCCCTCCCCGCAATGACGTTGTAAAGCTCGTTTTGGGCATGACAACTTGTACTTCTCATTGTTGCAACAGGTCCACCTGTATCCTTAAACAACTGGTTTTTCCCCATCTCCTCTATAAGTTATACTGACATCAAATATAGTGAAAGCAGGGGTTATACTGTGGGGGAGGGACATACAAAGCAACAAAGAAATAATCTTATAAACGCGTTAGAAACACATGCATGAAAGAAAAAAACATTAAGATACATATCTAAGGGTTCATTTTCCTGACATCACATTATCTGACCTTTTCCACTTGATTCGTACATATACTAGATATTGCAAATAAGTGAAACCATAGGATCTATGTTTCTTTGGGCCTGGCTTACTTCACTTAATATAATTTTTTCCAAGTTTTTCCATTTCCTAACAAATGGGGCAATGTCATTCTTTCTGATGGAGGCATAGAATTCCATTGTGTATATATACCACATTTTCTTGATCCATTCATCTACTGAGGGGCATCTGGTTTGGTTCCATATCTTAGCTATGGTAAATAATGCTGCAATAAGCATAGTTGTGCTGGTAGCTTTAATGTGGTCTTGTTTGTAAACATTTGGGTAAATGCCCAAAAGTGGTATTGCTGGGTCATAGGGGAGTTCTATGTGAAGTCTTTTGAGGAACCTCCATACTGCTTTCCAAAGTGGTTGAACAAGTTTACCACGAACAATGAAGTAAGGTCCCTTTCTGTCCACATCCCCTCCAGCATCTGTTGTTGTTAGAGTTCTTGATTTTTGCTGTTCTAACTGGAGTGAGGTTATATATCAATGTTGTTTTGATTTGCATTTCTTTTATGGCTAGGGATGTTGAACATTTCTTCATGTGTCTATAGGCCATCCTTCTTTCTTCTTCAGAGAAATTTCTCTTTAAGTCTTTCGCCCACTTATTTATTGGGCAGTTGTTTCTTTGAGGATTTGTTGTTGGGAGGTTTAATTTTTTGAGTTCCAAGTATATTTAAGATATGAGACCCTTGTCCATTGTATGGCTAGTAAAATCTTCTCCCAATCCGTGGGCTCTATATTGATCTTGCTAGCTATGTCATTTGCCCTGCAGAAGCTCTGCAACTTTATGCAATCCCATTTGTCCAACCTTTCTCTGATTTGTTGTGTTTCCGGGTCTCTATTCAGAAAATTTCGGCCTGAGCCAAGGAGACCTATGGTTTCTCCAATTCCATCCTGTAATGTTTTCACAGTGTCTGCTTTGACTTCAGGGTCTGATTCATTTGGAGTTGATTCTGGTGCAGGGTGAAATATAAGGATCTAGCTTTAGTTTTCTACATGTAGTTAACCAATTTTGCCAGCACCATTTACTGAAGAGGCTGTCTTTCTTCCATTCTATTGTTTTAGCTCCCTTATCGAAGATTAGATGGCTATAGGTCTGTAGGTTCATTTCTGGGTTTTCAATTCTATTCCATGGGTCCTGAGGTCTGTTCTTATGCCAATACCAAGCTGTTTTGATTACTATGGCTTTATAGTAGAGTTTGAAATTTGGTATTGATATTCCTCCAGCAGTGTTCTTTCCGTTGAAGAGTGTTTTTGCTATTCGGGGTCTTTTATTGTTCCATATGAATTTTTGGATTGCCTCTTCTATTTCCTTGAAGAATGAGGTTGGAATTTTGCTAGGTATTGCATTGAATTTGTAGATAGCCTTGGGAAATATTGCCATTTTCACGATGTTAATCTTTTCAATCCAGTAGCATGGGAGCATTTGCCATTTTTTAAGTTCTTTGTTGATTTCCTTTTTCAAGATTTTAAAGTTTTCATCATAGATTTCCTTCACTTCTTTAGTTAAATCCTAGGTATTTTATTTTTTGTGGGGCTATTACAAATGGAGTTGCTTTCCTAATTTCAGCCACACTTTTCTCATTGTTGGCATACAGAAAAGCCATTGATTTTGGGGGGTTAATTTTCTAACCTACTACTTTGCCAAAGTTTTGAATCAGCTTGGGTAATTTGGGAGTGGAGTCTATGGGATTCTTTAAATACAAGATCATTTCATCTGCACAGAGGGAGAGTTTTATTTCTTCGTTTCCTATTTGGATCCCCTTTATGTCTGCATCTTGTCTTATTGCTGTAGCTAGGCATTCTAATACTAGATTGAAGAGAAGTGGAGAGAGTGGGCATTCTTGTCTTGATCCTGAGTTAAGAGGAAATGGCTTTAGTTTTTCAGCATTGAGTATAATGCTGGCTGTAGGTTTGTCATATACAGCCTTTATTGTATTGGGGAATGTTTCGTGGATTCCGAATTTTACCAAAACCTTCATCATAAAGGGATCTTGTCGAATGCTTTTTCTGCATCTATTGAGATAAACTTGTGGTTCTTTTCTTGCTCCTGTTGATGTGATGAATAATATTAATTGATTTGCGTATATTGAACCAGCATTGCTTCCCTGAAATGAATCCTGTTTGATCGTGGTGTATGATTTTTTGGATGAATTGTTGAAGTCGATTGGCCAAAATTTTTTTGAGAAGTTTTACATCAATGTTCATCAATGAAATGGGTCTATATTTCTCTTTCTTTGATGAGTCCCTGCCTGGTTTTGGGATGAGGGTTATGATGGCTTCATAGAATGTGTTCGGTAGTGAGCTTTCTCTTTCAATTTCATTGAAGAGTTGGCAGAGTATTGGTGTGAGCTGTGCTTTGAAGGCCTTGTAAAATTCCGCTGTAAAACCATCTGGTCCTGGACTTTTCTTAGCTGGGAGGTCTCTTATTGTTGTTTCTATCTCAATGCTTGATATGGGCCTTTTAAGACAGTTTAACTCATCTTGGTTTAGTTTTGGCATGTCAATATTTGCTAGGAAAAAGTCCATTTCTGTCAAGTTCTCAAACTTATTAGCATAAACTTTTGAGAAGTATTCCCTTATAATGTTCTGAATCTTGGTTGTTTCCGTGGTGATGTTTCCATTCTCATCTCTGAGTTTATTAATTTGGGTATGTTCTCTTTTTTTCTGGTAAGATTTGCTAAGGGTCTGTCAATTTGGTTAAGTTTTTCGAAGAACCAGCTGTTTTGTTGATTCTTTCTATAGTTTTTTTGGATTCTAATTCATTTAATTCTGATTTAATTTTGATTATTTCTTTCAGTCTACTGGACTCGGGTTTATCTTCCTGCTCTTTTTCAAGGAGTTTTAGATGTGTCATTAAATTGTTAGTTTCAGATCTCTCCAATTTGTTGATATAGGAGCTCAGAGCTATAAACTTGCCTCTGAGTACTGCCTTTGCTGTGTCCCAGAGGAGCTGGTAATTTGTGTGTTCGTTTTTGTTGAATAGCATGAACATTTGAATTTCCTTTCTAATCTCTTCCATGACCCACTCATGATTCAACAGTGTGTTCTTCAGCCTCCATGTGATACCGGACTTTCTTTGGTGGCTTTTGGTGTTGAGTTCTAATTTTATTCCCTTGTGGTCAGAGAGAATGCAAGGTATAACTTCAATGTGTCTGAATTTAGACAAGTTTGCTTGGTGGCCTAAAATGTGGTCTATTTTAGAAAACATTCCATGTGCTGCTCAGAAAAAAGTGTATTTTGTTGCTGCTGGGTGAAATGTTCGGTAGATGTCTGTTAAGTCTAGTTGATCTATGCAGCTGTTTAGATCTGCGGTTTCTCTGTTGAGTTTTTGCCGAGTTGATCTATTTAGTGGGGAGAGTGGTGTGTTAAAATCCCCAACAATTAATGTCTTTGGATCTTTATGGGATTTGAGGGAAAGCAGTGTTTCTTTGATAAATTTGGGTGCTCCATTGTTTGGCGAATAGATATTTAGAATTGTAATATCCTCCTGAAGGAGAGATCCTTTAATTAGTATGAGCGATCTTCATTATCATTTCTCACGAATTTTAATTTGAAGTCTATTTTATCTGATATTAGGATTGCAACTCCCGCCTGTTTATGGGGGCCGTTTGCTTGATAGATTTTGTTAGAGCCTTTAACATTGAAAATGTGTTTGTTTTTACGGGCAAGATGTGACTCCTGCAGGCAGGAGATAGAAAGGTCTTGTTTTTTATTCCAACTAGACAGTCTATGTCGCTTAATTGGAGAGTTCAGTCCGTTAACGTTAAGAGATAGGACTGAGAGGTATTTGGGAGTTCCTGCCATGTTATCCACCTTCTTGGGGGCCGCTAAAACTGGGTTCTTCCTACGGTTCTTGGATTCTCAGTTTGAGCGCAGATTCTTGGCCTTTATTGTGGTCTTGTTGGTTTTCTATGTGTAGGACATCTTTAAGAACCTTTTGTAGGGCTGGTTTGGTGGAGATGTATTGTTTCAATTTTGCTTTGCTATGGAAGGTTTTTATTTGGCCTTCAGTTATGAAGGAGAGTTTAGCTGGGTACAGTATTCTTGGTTGATAGTAGTTTGTTTTTAGGGGGGTGGCATACATCATTCCAGGCTCTTCTTGCTTTGATTGTCTCTGCTGAGAAATCTGAGGTGATTCTAATTGGTTTCCCTTTATAGGTGATTAATCTTTTCTCCTTGACAGCTTTAAGGATCTTTTCCTTGGTCTGAGTTGAGCCTGTGTAGATTATAATGTGACGGTGGGATGTCCTATTCTCGTCTGGTCTATTTGGGGTTCTAAAAGCTTCTCGTATCTGAATAGGCCTATCTTTTTGTATGTTTGGGAAGTTCCCTGTTAGGATCCTGTTATACAAATTTCCTAGACCATTAACTTCTGTTTCTAGGTGCTCCTCTACACCCATTTTCCTTAGATTAGGCCTTCTGATGGTGTCGTCCAGGTGTTGGATAGATCTATCATATTTCTTGGACTTGTCTTGGATGGTTGTATGTTCTTTCTATGTAATATCTAGGCTGTCTTCAATCCCTGAGATTCGATCTTCTGCATGGTCTAACCTGCTGTCAAGTCTCTCTACTTTGTTTTTTATCTCTTTTCCATCCATTTGGTCGGCTTTGATGGCTTCAAATTCTTTGTTGAAGCTCTGTTTTAGGTCTTGTATGAATTTTTTACTTGCTTAATTTGATGTTCAGTATTTGTTCTGAAATCACTTAGTTGGTTGGTTATGGTTTCTTTGGACTCCCATTCCTTCTGTTTGGTTCCATTCAGCATTCCCTTTGTGGTCTCCCTGACTTCCTTCAGGTCTTTGTTAATGGATTCCATGAATGCCTTTAGTGATCTTTGTGTATTCTCTACCTGCTCTCTCAATTCCTGTATTACACTTTGATTAGCTTCCTCTCGTTCGTTGGATTCCTGCAGTTCTCTTTGAGTATTCTCGAGTTGCTCACGCAAGTCCTGTATCAGTTTTTGAGTAGCTTACTCACGCTTATGATATTCCTGTATACACTTTTGGGATGCCTCCTCTCTCTCCCTATCACGCTCATACAGAGTCCTTTGTAAGTTGTCAAACTTTTCATTTATCATGTTTGCCAGCAGTGTTTGTAGAGCTATTTGGGAACTCTCCTATGGATTATTCATTATCTGTTCTGTCCCCTGATTATCATGAGTTGGAATGGAGATACCCAGACTTGCCATTTTTCTTGTGTTTTTCCGGCTTACTCTGCCCATTTGAGATGAAAATAGCACCAGTTTTGTGCCAGAACACTATCTTAAGGCAACCATCAACCAAAGTTTACATTTGTAGAGTCAATAGTCTACAGATACAATCTAGTTCAACAGATACATCTATTCAACATCAAACAACTATATGTCAATGGGCTTCAAACCTCAGAGAAGAATTTGGAAAACCAGAAATTATTAGGGTTAGGGAGAGGTGTGGGTAAAAAATAGGAATAGATTGGTGTGGGGAGGCAGAGGGAGAGTTAACTATGTCTTAATCTCAATGCAGGAAATAGGTAGGGTTGGATGCAAGTAGAGAGAGAGAGAAAAAGAAGAAAGGGAAAGGGAAATGAAAAGCGACCAGAAAAAAATAGAAAGGTAAAAATTAATATTATTATGGAGATTAAAAGATTGTCTTTTACAATCTATTTAGAGAGGAATGTGAATATATTGAGACAAGGGGAGGGACATAGAGGAGATGTGAAAAACTTAAAAAAATGCTTAAAATATTATATAGGTGTAAAGAGGTAGTACTACTATTAAGGAATTTAAGTCTCAGAGGTTTTGAATTGAGTAATAGATTTGTGGATTAAGTGTGTACACCATGGGGGATAGGGTATACTAGTTAACTATGGGTTTATCTGAGGATGTGCAGGACAAGAGTTAAGTCACATAAAGAAGAACAAAAGAGAGGAAAAGGTGAAAAGGATAAGAAAGGGAGAAAAAAAGATCAGAAGTTCAGTAGAGCTAAACAAAAAAACACAAAGTTAATTAAAAAAGAGAGAAAAAGAGAAAAAAGACAAGAAAAGAAAGGAAAAAGCACATTCACGTATTCCTAAAATAAAAATTATAAGAGGAAAAAAAAGTTACTGGAAAACAAGTTTTTTTTCAAAAAAGGCAAAAATTAAAGATTAATAAAAGTTTTAGAAAAGAAAAAAATTTTATATATATATATAAGGTACCAAAAAAAAAAAAAGAAGAAGAAAAAAAAAAGTTCTTTGATTTTTTTTTTTTTGGGAGGGGTGGGAAGAATCCTGTATCTCCCTTGTGTCTGTAACCAGCCTCTTGTTGGAGTCTCTGGTCTGCTTGAGGTCCTGTGGCTTGATTGGTTTCTTAAGTCACTTTGTTCGAACAGGCAGAAAAATGCTCTGCTTTACCCAAGATTTTGAGATCCCCCTCCCAGGTTAGTTTACTGGGAGGGTGATCTGCTTTGAGAATCACAAAAGAGGGGAATGCAGTGATGTGGCTAAGTTCTGGGTAGAGTTGAGGCCTTTCAACAAACAGCAGCTTTTCCCTGGGGCTATTTTGTGAAAAACTCACAGAGCCCAGCCTGGAGCCATTCTCAGGATTTCTGTTTTTCAATTGATTGTGGAGGCTGCTAGAGGGAGGGGCAGCCTCTGGTTCTGGTTACCCAGTGTGGAAAGCCACTCCTATGGCTGGCGCCTGAGCTGGGTGACTTTTCCCTGGATGGAGCTGAGTCTGGCAGGTCACTTCACCGTTAAGTTCTTGTGACCAGCTAAATGACTCGTTTTATTCCAAGGCCTGAGTTGGATTTAGCAGCTCCTCTGAGCTTTGACGATATCCAAGATGGAGATCACCGGTGCTGGGCTGGAGGGGTGGCCTTCCTTCCTCTGCTCCCTGAGAAGGAGTGAGGACGTCAGGCTTCTACTCACACCGAGTATTGGTTCCTGGGTCGTCTCTGGTCTGCAGACTGCAGGATGAAGATGTCCGCTCCTTGTTGGTTCTTGCTGTTGTTGAGTAGAATCCGCTCGCCTGCTGCGTCTGGCTCCTTCGTCTCGGACTCACTGTGACTCAGGTTTGGGTGCCCTGCGGTCGATGCTGCGACTCTGCCACCGCGACCCTGCCGCCGCCGCGGCGGCTGATGGCAAGCACTCAGATGAGTCTCCTTGCCTTGGCTCCCCTCTCTTTCCTAACTCTCTGTCCTGTGATGGCACACTTGGTGTGATTCTCTGGCTTAGGACTGTTCACTGGAACTCTAAAACTGCTTTCTATGGGAGAGCTTGTTCAGATTCCAGCTTCTCCTCCGCCATCTTCCCAGAAATCTCTGTACAACATATTAATCCTAATAAAATATGTGGGGTAAATAACTAACTACAGCATTGTGTTCCTTTATCTGAATGTCCATTTTCGAAAGGGTTCATTGTGATCTCTGGTAACATCTCTAATGACTTGTTTCTTCTTAAATGCCTTTAAATTAGTCAAATTATGAATATTTTATTTATCTCCATTCTTCACCCATAGAATTCAAATGATAATACTTGTACCATATTTATTCACTTTTCTTTCACTAAATTGTGTTATTCTACTTTCCAATTTTATCATCAATGCTAACTCATCTTGAACCCAAAAAAACTCCCATATATTGCCACAAACAGTTCAATAACTTTCAAAATGATTTGCATGATTTCCACCATTCTTTTTCTAAAAGCTAGATCATACTTGAACACATCTGTCACAAATAGCACATCAAAGCACAATGTTTCCTAATGAGTTCTTCTATCAGTGTCAAGAAAAATCAAAATCCAAAAAAAGATTCTAAATGCTATATAATCCAGACATCATAATCTTTTTCAGCCATTGGAAATGAGGAGAAATAAGACCAGTTTCAAATTCAAAATCCTAGAAACATTCTAAATACTCCACAATCCAGAGATTATAAATTTTTCTCAGCTATCTGAAAGGAGAAGAAATCAGACCAATTTCAAACACATAATTAATCACATATTATCATAATGTAGTACTCCTAAGGATATGTGTTACATAGATACATATAGAATATAAGTAAATGAGATGCAAAGCATCTTAGTTTATACTGTTCAAACCAAAGCCTCATGAAGACTGGAGAATTGACAAAGTATGCAACTGACAGGCAAAGGAAACTAGCAAATGCTAAGACCGCAGCAACGATATTGAAGGAAGACAGTTTGTTAGAAAGCAATGAGGAATCAAGAAAGTGATCAGAGTTGAGGGCATGAGGTGGGTCAAATCGAACTCTCATGTATTTTCAGACTTGTTAACTTGCAACATCAGGTACAAGGGAAAACATTCACAGTAATACTATACACTACTTCCTTTTCAAATTAGTTGTCCCTAATGACAAACAGAACGCAAAAGCTAACTTCAATCTCACACTATTGTTCTAGTCCGTTTATTCTTTCCTGGTCAATAATTTCAGAGCCAATTGTCTCTCATGAAATACGTAAAATTTCTTTCTCTATTGTAATTTCTAGCTCATGTCCCTTAATTTCTTGATTAAATGGAAATGAGAAAAGACCTTGTCTTCTACCATGATTTATTCTTATTTATACTTAACTATAATTACTGTAGGTAGAAAATCCTTTCTCATAGCTAAAGCTGACCTTTGTACCCTGGCTTCCATGCTTAGATCCCCACATTAATGTGCAATCCATGATAACCGTAACAATTTACACTGAAGCAATGCTATGAAATCATAGAATAAGCAATTCACTCTTCTGCTCAAACCTACCATAGGCTTCCAGTCTTGCTCATTATCAATGCCAAAACTGTAAGCATTATCTAGAAGGAGCTAAGATTTTGTGCCCTTGTCTCTGGTCAGATAGGTTAAAGAATGTGTTATATACCTTTACTTATTTCTCTCTTAGTCTCTTCTGCAGCCACACAAGAGTCACATCTTAGCCTCAAAACCTTTGAACTTGAATTTCTCTCTTCCTAGTATGTCTCATTGATTTGGAAGTCATGAATCTGCCACTTTCCTCTTTCCAATCTGTAATGGTAAGTGTGTGTGTGTTGGGGGGGGGTAATTTCTTGATTTAGAATACTATAACAAAGCCACAAAGGGGTGACTTATAATACTGGTAGGTACTAGCAACTATTTATTAGGGGTAGTTACTTCTTCTTCTTTTGTTTGGGGGGGGGAGTCCGGTCGTGGGGCTTGAACTCGGCCTGGGCGCTGTCCCTCAGCTCTTCAGTTCAAGGCTAGAGCTCTACCACTTGTGCCACAGCGCCACTTCCGGCTTTTTTCTTTTTGATTATGTGGAGCTGAGGAATAGAACCCAGGGCCTCATGCATGCAAGGCAAGTACTCTACCACTGAGACACCTTCCCAGCTCCATGGGTAGTTATTTCTGAAAGCCCTCTTTCATGAATCTTTCTTAGCTCCTGATGATAGTCAATGGTCCTTACAGCACCTGGCTTATGGCTTGTCACCTTGTCTGCCTGTGTCTTCATATGGCATTCTCTGTCTCTGTTTTCCAAAAGCTGTGCATGGTGTGTGTTTTTTTCTTCTTACAAGAGCAGCAAATACTGATTAAAGGTTCACTCTACTTTTCTGTTGCATTCACTAATTATCTCTGCAACAACCCTATATCCAAACACAGTCCCATTCTGGGGGTTAGGATTTCATTGCATTTTTGATGGGCAAAATCCAATCCGTAGCACTCATCGTCTCTTTATCTTTCCTTAATTCATTTTCTACAGCTATATTTAATACTTGTTATCTTCTTTTATTGTCTATTTCCTCCTGTGGTAAGTTCCATGAAATACAACATTTTGATTTTTTTATTAACTTGCTAACCTAAGTGAAATACATATATAAATACATATATAAAATTTATGTTTTATATTTGTTTAAAAACACACAAATAAATTTGAGAGGATGATGTAGAAATTCAGATCGAGGTTTTATCATACTTCATTCTAACTAATAGAAATATAGAAAGAAATGTCATATGGTTTGATTGTCTGCTGCAAACACTGGAATTTCTTAAATCTTGGGGGCAGAAGTCATACTGAATAAGTTATAGAATCAGTGGTTTTATACCAACAATTTGAATATCATTTACATAAAAAGCCAAGAAACCTACCACTTTGACCTTCTTTAAGTGAAGTTTCTGTAGAGTTGATTCCAGGTTATATTTCTTGTTTACCTAACGTTTCCCTCTATTTTCTTGGGCAAATCAATTATAATTGGTTGAAACATCAATGACTACTAATTCCAATATCTAGGTCACCCATGAACATACTATTCTTATTCATTTTAAAATATAACTTTGAATGACATTTTTCCCTTTTGACATATCTATTTATTTGAAATCTGTAGGGTTGCTCCTGATTCTCTTTTCTAAAGCACTTCATGCTATTTCTCTTCTAGACAGCTAGAGTGGAGGATAATAACACATTTAATTAGCGATTCAGCTGAATTGAGTATGGTTTGCAGTTTTAAGTATCTGCTACACTACATTCCAGAGTAGTAGCTAAGAACCTAGTTTGCTGTTACTGGCCCCTCTCAAGGCAAAGGCTGATCTATAATCCTTGTCTCTGAGGCCTGCTGAGAGTGCCAACCACAAACTTCTGCCTTTCTAGAGTATTTTACTGGGGTTTCTGTCTCCCAATAAGAGGCTTTCAGCAGACTGCGTCCAGATCCTAACCTATGGCTTCATCCACACTATTGCCACAATAGCCCAAGGAAAATTTATTTGTGTTCTGTTGTTATGATAATAGCATTCTCCAGGACTATCCAGGAACTTAAATCTCAAATCTTGAAGCTTCATTTTCCTTTTCCTTTTCTACTTTTTTTCTGGTTTTCCTTCTTTTCCTCCTTTTTAGAACTTCCTATCTTCCCTTCATCCTTCTTTGTTTCTCATCCTTTGTCTCTTCTCTTTCATCATTTCCTTCCTTCCCTCTTTCTTTTTTCCTTCTTTTTCTTGAATTGTCTTTTCTTCCTTCTCTCTCTTCTTTCCTTCTTTTCTTTTATCTTTCTTTCTTCTATCTTTTTTCTTTACTGAGCTTGAACGCAGAGTTTGGGGCTCTTATTTGCTTTGTTCTATAAAGACTGGTATTCCACCACTAGAGTCATGCCTCCATTTCCAGCTTTTGGGGTTTAAATGTAGATAAAAGTCTCATGAAGTCTTCTTGTTTTGAACCATGATTCACAGATCTCAGCCTCCTGAATACTAGGATCACAAGCCAGAGCTACCAGTGCAAAGCTAAAACTTGACGTCTCAACACCATCAAATGATCAATTCTTTTTTTGTGTTGCTTTTTAGTATTCTAAAGTGATTCCCATTTGTAAGTAGAAGTAAAAATACTCTTCTAGTTCATTTGTTTCAGATTACAAATTTTAATACTTTAAAAAATACTATTGCTAAAATTTAGATACATGATTATAAAAAAGAGTTTTCAGTATCAACTACAAAAACAAAGTGAAGGATGGAATTAGTTTTCTTTTATAATTAGTATATCCTGAAACTACATCAGAGAAAGTTTTTTATTTCCCTAGATGGGAAAAAGACATTCACTAGGTAGGCTGAAGGTAGAAGACTTAAAAGATTTTCATTAGGCATTTTCTCATTTCTATTTTCAGCTGTACTGGATCATTTCAGGCAACTTTCCACGTCTTCAATCTTCCTGAAATCTGTGTTATTAGTATTTTTTTCTTCTTTAGGATTCTTAAATTTTTGTAAGTAAATAGAGAAAATAAGTATGCAGAAAACGAAGAATTTGTCTTTTAATTTCCAACATTATAGTTTAAGTTAAGATTTCTTCTGTTTTATTTTTTTTACTGCTTTTTAAATAGGAATTTTATGAAAGGGTATAAAAACTTAAATCCATTGTTTAGTTTTAGTTTATTTTTTAACATTGTTATGGTAAATTACACACAATAACTTTGAATAAAAGTTTTTGCTTAATACCACCTAATTTTGTACAGATATTCTTAACTACATTTTAAGAAAAGGATATATGTTTTATATATGATATATATGTGTTATATACATCAACATTACATGTATATTTTATATTTATCTACAAAAATATGTGTAGTATGATATATATGGATATATTGCACACATATATGTATATGTGATATTTATTACTATATCCATGTATAGTATATATGTATACATGCAGGTATATATATATTTGCATAAATATATTTGTATTTACAAATGTGTACACATATAGAATCCAATATGACAGAAATAATGATTTTTTTTCTTTAAATATAATCAAACATGAAAATGATCAAAGACTGAGTTTAATGGGGCTATCTGGTAATCCCAGCGAAATGAGAGGTATAAGGACAAGAATTGCAGTTCAATATAAACCTGGGCAACATCACAAGATACTATCATAAAAATTAATTTAAAAAACCCCTTTCCTAGAATATTAAAGGTATCTGTTTTGAAGCTCAGAACTGCCGAACAAAAGTATTTCTTACACTGTTGTCAAGCTGAGTCAAATTTTCAAGTTAAGACACACAGAGTGTGATAAGTAGATGAGCCACATCTATTCCAAAGTGATATTGTTTTATACATATTCCAAAGGATCTTGTTTCATACATAAAAAAGATCAAGAAGAAAACTAAAGAAAGTTGTTACAATTAAATTGGCCCAAGTTAATAGTAACCATGACTCACTCATTAGGTGTTGCTTTTGAGTTAGGTAAAAATAAGATGAGCAAGCACAAGGTGTTCTCTGAGCTGTTCATACTCTATAACATCTGTATGTCTAGGAATTAAGTTCCAGGAGGTGAAAATTGAATTAATGGTCTCATAAGACTTTGTGATTTAGGCAAGTGTGTTTTCTGCTGTACACCCTAATCCCACCAGGCCTGTTAGAAATTTTCAAGGCCCTTCCTTTATTTCTATTATGCCTTCATTATTGAAGTAGCTTTACCTTGACAGTTAAATATTTTAAATAATAAACATTTAAATTGAAAATCAAGAAAAGGTGAATTAGACAGCCATGTTTCTACTTGAAAGAAAATCCCTCAGGTTAAATAAATGTTCTATAAATACATAATTACACCATGATACATTTCCATGCATACTGGTTGATGCTTGATGCTTACAGGGATGTAAGCAGACCTAAAGGGAAAAGGACATTCAGGACCACATCATCTGCCCTCACTATATCTGTACAGCCACAGCTCATCTGTGGAAATCATGATGTAATATAACATGCCATATTTGATTGCAGTTAAAAATACATATTAAATCTAGGCACTAGTAAAGTATTTGTGTAATCCCAACTACTCAGGAGGCTGATAGGAGGATCACAATTCAAAGTCAGCAAGTGCAGGAAAATCCTGTGAGACTCTTATCTTCAAGTAACCACCATAAAGCCAGAATTGGAGCTATGGCTTGGTGGCAAGGTGCCAAACTTGAGTGACAAAGCTAATTGACAGTGCACACGCCCTGATTTCAAGCCCCAATATTCTCTATCTTTCCCCCTGTCTCTCTCTGACACATACACACAAAGAATACAAAAACGTTTTATACAGTTTTAAATGTTTCTAATGTTTAAATGTATTCGCTTCTAAATACCTGCATTACTCTAGAATCTTGAATTTATTGCTTTGCTTAAAATCTTTTTGAGACCTTCTACCTTAGATAATAGTAACTCAGTCTCACGAGGCACTGTGTGAACCATTCTGGTTAGGAGAAAGGTATGTTTAATCGTTTGGCCCACAATTAATTTAAAATTATCATTAAAACATTTTAAGCTGGATCGACACTCCCTTAAACATTTACTAGAAGAATAGGTTGAAGTTTTCCACTCTGAGTGGGGACCATCTGTTTGTCAGGGAAAATCAGAAGATAATGTTGGAAATGTGGTTTGTCCTCTGAGTCTGACACCTAAGTTAAGTGGAGTTTGAAAACTAATTATCTAAAACATATTTAATTCATTTACATTTTAATTTCAATCTATCATTGTCAGACAAAATAAATCATTTCCCGCATAAATCCAGATGATCTTAACAAGATTCTGATTGCTGAATTTGAAAGGAGATCTGGCTGTGTGGAGACAGTGTTGTAGATAAAGCACATCTGCTGAGATTTAACTAGTTGTTTAAAAAATTACCCGTTACACAAGTGCAGTGTCTCTACTTCGGGTGTTGAAATAACTTTGAAGAAAGTTCGAAACAAGAAATATGTTCCTTATTAGTAAAATCAACCTTGACTGAATGAATCATTAAAATAACACTGCAGATCCTATAAATTCCCAAGTTACACAAAATTGATCAAGTAATTATGTATAAAGAAGCTGACAGAAAACTAAACACATTCACTCAGTAATGAGACAGAAGACAGAGCAAGAGCAGAGTGTTCACCAGGCATATGAAACCTGTTAGCATTCAGGCTTAAATTGCATGGATGACGAATGGAAGGAGATCGGATAGGTGAATAGCAAGTATTAACAATGATAGGTGAGCCTTCATCTGGAGTCTGGGTTCTACATTGTGGAGAAATTCATTAGCAGTTCATCCAACTCATAAGAAAAATAATAGTGACAGGATGCTGGTGAATCAAGCCTATGATTCTAGCTACTCAGGATGCTTGGATCTGATGATAATGGTTGGAAGACAGCCCAAGCAAGAAAGTCTGTTAGAGTCTTAACTCCAATTAATTAACCAAAAGCTACAACTAGAGGTGAGGCTCAATGGTAGAGCCCTAGTCTTGGTCAAAAAAAAATTCAATCAATTATTGGAGACCTTGAGTTAACCATTAGGATAGGAGAGGAGGGGGTTGGGAAAAGAAGAGGAGGGAGAGAGAAAGAGAAAGAAAGAGGGAGAAAAGGAGGGAGAGAGAGGAAGAGAAGGAGGGGCGGAGAAAATAGTACTGGAAGAAAGATTAGGTTACAATTTGGGAAAATATGGCTTTTGGTAATTACTTTGCTGACTCTTCCAATCCAAATATGGAGAAGGTGCCAATGCTTAAAATACCAAATGTCAGCAGGAAACCAAATAAACATAATGAAATAAAAATGAAAGCCTCTTGTAAGATACGGAATCTCTAGCTGGTTAGTGGAAATAGACTAAGATTCAAGATTGGAATTTTCACTTCCCACCCAAACGGAGACAATTCATTTAATTCTGTCAATGACTTAACATGACTCACAGATATAAATGTGGAAAATTTCAACCTTGGGCACTAGTACATTCATTGTACTTCTAGATTGTGTGAATGAAAGGCAACTGTGTGTCATCCTATGAATGCTGATAACAATTGGATTAGTGTCGTCAATTGAAGAGAAAATGTACATAGACATATGTATGTTCTTTGCTTGAATAGAAAAGAATTTGTGTGAGTATATATCATTTTACTCAAGGGCCAATTCTTGGTGTTATATTAATGAAAAACAAAAAAGGAAAGGTATATCAAAGGGGACAAAAATAAAGTAAATTTTCTAACAAAGATCACTGAGCTCTGTGAAAGTAATGTTCAGTTCACTTTTTTAAAAAGGTGTGAAGAAAATTTGCTGGTGATTTATTTCTGATTTCTTTTTTTCAGCTTAATATTTCAGAGTATAGATTTTAATACTTTTCTTCAAAGAAAGTTTTATAGAGTTTAGCAATTTGATGAGATAGTTTAATACGAGAATTCTAGTTAAGTATGTGGTTAAGATGAATTTAGCAGTTATTCATGGGCTCATTGGCAAACACATCTTCTAATACTTAGTATCAATGTGAACACATACCCTAGTACAAACACAGAGTATATTTGTGATGATAAAACTTTCCCTGATGTATACATTGCTCCTAATAAAAATGGCATTGTTTTCAAACTATATCACCTATTTTGACATGAACAAAATAATTTAATCATGACAACCTTCTAAATAGGTATTATTTTTATCATAAAGAACATAAAATTAAAATTTTAATGAATTGGTGATAATCACATAAGTTATTTGATTTCTTTTGGAGAATAATATAATGTTTGATATTAGAAGGCATTAGTTGGCATTGTTTTCTACTTATTTATAGAAAGTAATGTGATTATTTTTGTGAGTATTTGATGTAAGAAGTAATGTCATTACAATTTTGTAATGCAAACATGTCCTGAATCAGGCTGGTCTATTTCAACTGGTAAATGTATAACAAGTTCTACTTAAACCATCTGTTCTTATTTTTATTTGTATGATCTATAGTCATGCCTTCATTTTCCTACTGATATTGCTGTATTTTACCTTTTTCATTTTTTATTTTCTGCTCTTTGGCCAAACTGTTTAAGTAAGTGATTGCATACTATGCTTTTTTTTTCTATTTGTATTGTAAAGGTGATTTACAGAGGGTCTACGGTTACATATGTAAGATAATAGTAAATTTCTTTTTGAATGCTTCTACTGAATGAATATTTGCTATTTACTAAGATTGGTAATGGGAAGAACCTTGAGGACTTTGGCCCACGCTAGAAAGAACGTATATATTCCAGAATATTGATGTAAATATATAAAGGTGATGCATATAATCCTACTCAGAAGGCTGGAATGAGAGCCAGCCTGGGTGGTGAAGTCCCTGAGACTTATCTTCAATGAAGCAGCTAAGGACAGAAATAGAACTATGGCTCAAGTAGTGGAGCACTAGGTTTGAGTGAAAAAGCCAAGTGACAGTATACAAAACCTAATCTCAAGCCCCAGTACAGGCACTAAAACCCCCATAGTATTAATAAAATGGTTTTGCAATCACTTATCTTCCAGATAAAATGATACATGAAATAATCTACTAATCAGAAGACAGAAACTGAACAGCACTGAGTCTCTCATATGCCTAACGTGTTAGTCTTAACAAATTGATTCCAGTCTCCTGTTAAGACTACAGATATTTAAAAGTCTGTTTCAATAACATCTGCTTCGACAAATCTACTTTTTTCTAAAGGGAGAATTGTTCATCATTTAATCTCGAATATCACAAAGTTTAACACATTGCTATATTTACTCAGAAAAATGTATTCCATTTGCTGTATATATTGAAAAAAGATTACACTTAGGCTTTTCTCAAAACAAGGACACTGCTTTGTCAAACTGTAAATATCCTTATCTTCACAGATGAGACCCAGAACACATGCTAAATGAAAATATGCATACAGACTATATATATGTTCCCAAATATGTGTGATGAAGTCCACACAAGAAAGAATACCATTACAAGAAATTTAATAAAGAAATTTAGAGAAATGAAGCACATCCCATGCTTTCTTTTTCCAAAGAATGACTTTCTATTAAGAAATTAAGAAGCACAATTGTGTACTAACTCAAATTAACTGAACTCCCATTTGAAGAAATAGTTGCAAGCAAGTGAGTAGAAGATACATTTCTTTTAAGTGGAATGGTAATTGCATAGTGAACAGATACTTTACAAGTACTAAGGGCAGCCGAAAAATGAGATAATATTAAGTTTATGAGATGTGGCAGAGTAAGAATCTTTCTCTTTTCCTATACATGTATGTAATTGGGTGACTACCAGTCATACTGATGAAAGACAGATGTACAGGAATAAAATAGGTGCATGTATATACTGAAACTAGCAAAAGGTGTACTTGAACAAATGGTTAAAGTTATATATCATAACTAAAGAAATAAAAGGAAAGAAGAAGAAAGCTTTTTGCTTAAAGAACAACTCTTTGCTTAGTCATCACCATAACAGTTCTGGAGTTCCAAATAGTCTCCTGAAAGGTAGCTTTTAAAACAGCCTTCAAAGTTAGGTAGGAATTTTGATAAATAACTTGTTCATTATGGGCCACCTATGGTTTACAAAGGAGTGTCACACCAAATTCTGAAATTTCATACTCATTCATATTGCCAAGTTTTGGAGTCTCCCAGAAATGTTTCAGCATCTTAGGTCTCCTTTTATAAAATATTTATATATTATGCCTTTCAGTGGCTTTGCCTGTATATTTCATGTTTATAGACACTATATACATAAAAATATATACTTTAGGGACTAATCCCTTAATCCTTTATTAGTAATATATGTTTGTAAGTTTCCTTTTTCAGCTTACTTATCCCTTAGGTTCCTATACCTATACTTTTCCCCTTTATTTGTGCTAGTATTGAGGCTTGAACTCAGAGCCTTGGACTATTGTTTACAGCTAGTGTTCTAATCATCACTCAATGCTTCCACCTCTATATTTTGCTGGTGAATTGGAGATGAGAGACTATCAGGTTTGTCTGACCAGTCAGGCCTCTGATTTCAGTCTCCTCAATATTTTAGGATTACTCACATCACTCATGTGATGAGTAGAATCCCTATATCTTTCCACAAGCAACATTATGTTATCTGTATGAACAAAACTGATGTTAATGTGTACTATCTGAATCACACAAGGCACTAACATGAAAACCAAGAGAATTTTATGATAACTGGGATTTACTTTTTATAAATTCCACTAATGTATTCAATTTCTTTTTTTTTTTTTGGTCGGTTTTTTGGCTTGAACTTTGGGCTTGGGTGCCGTCCCCGCGCCCTTCAGCTCAAGAAGAGCACTCTACCACTTAAGTCACAGCACCACTTCCAGTTTTCTAGTGGTTTTTATTGGAGAAAAGAGTCTCACGGACTTTCCTGCCTGGGCTGGTTTTGAATCATGATCCTCAGATCTCAGTCTCCTGAGTAGCTAGGATTACAAGCGTGAGCCACTAGCACCCAGCTTGTATTAAATTTCTTATGAATTAATGTCTGCATATCATATGAGGGGTTATTTCATTCTTCCATTGCTCACATAAAATGATTGATTATTCTTCTACCTTTATCATAACAATTTATTTTTCTATTGAGATCTGCAAAGGCACTGAGGTCTGAGCAATCGAGAATTATTTCTAGCTTCTGAATTACCTCAATCTGGTAAACTGTCCCCTACTCAAAAACCACCACATTTCTTATCAGGAAGTTTATCATGATTTGTAGTAAATAAATCAAATATCTCTGTGATGATATATTTCAGCTTATGTTTATTTCTTTTTTTTTCTGGTTAGAGACAGAAGTCTGTGAGACTTTTCTGCCAGATCTGCTTTGATCCTCAAATCTGACGCCTGAGTAGCTGAGATTACAGCTGTGATCCACTGGGGCTGATTCTGTCTGCATTTCTTAGTCAAGAATATTTCAGTACTTCATTTCCTCTTTCACATAATTATTACTATTGGTCATAAATATTACTATTAGGTATCCCCATAGGACAGTTGAAGAGGTTAGTTCAAACAACAATAATTTTACCTATAAATTTGGACACAATTTATACCTGTTTATTATTATGCATCATGCACATAATTTATCATAAAATTTAAGTAGGAATTCCTTCAGCCTTTTAAAAATATTTTATATTTTCTGTAAAAAATATTTCATGTACTATATTTTGATTCATTGATATTTTAATTTTTTATGATATTGAAATTATATTTTAAGATTTTTGTCTGAACTTTTTGGTTTGTATGTTTCTTTTGTGATGAACTTTTAGCAAACACTATTATTGGGACTACCATTATCTCTAATAAATATTCAGAGATTAACCTGACAGTTAGCCTAGTGTTAATTTGACCAGTTGTGATAAGTCCTATTTGAGTTTCTTTTCCATCTTGATATGTTTTATGACATTTTCTGGCATTTTTTCCCACTGACTAATAATTGTAATATCATGTTAAGTAGAAATAATAATGTTACTCAGTTTTGCTAGCGTTCCTAAGGAAAATTTCTGCTATTTCCACATTAATAATAATAATAGTCACATTTGTGGCAGGAATGTTGTTATCCTTTATGATATAAAAAGGTGCCTTTTGTCAGACACAGTGGCTCATGTCTATAAGCTTAGTTATTTAGGAGGCTGAAATCTGAAGGTCACAGTTTGAAGCCAGCTTGGGCAAAAAAATCCCCATGAAACTCTTACTTATCTCCAATAACCACTCAGAAACCAGAAGTAGCACTGTGGCTCAAATGGTAGAGTGCTAGCTTTGATCACAAAGAGAATCAAGAATAGCACGCAAGACTTGAGTTCAAGCCCCACAAAAAAACAGACCAAAACAAACAAAATCTGTGCCTCAGCTTGTGCTAGTGGCTCATGCCTGGAATTTTATATCTTCAGGATAATGAATCTGAAGATTAGAGCTGAAAGCCAGCAGGAACAAGAAAGTCCTGAAAATTTTCTCTCCAATTACCCAGCAAAAAGTTGGAAGAGGAAGTGTGGCTCAAGTGTTAGAATACCAGGCCCTGATTTCATGTCTAATTATGGTACAAAACATACAACAAAAATAAAACCCCTGTCTGTGCCTTGAGACACACAATATATCTCACTAGTGAAATAATCAATTGGATAGATGAATTACAAGCCATTAGGGTGAAAATAATGTTCAGGGTGCATTACAGGACACATAACTATGATCTCCCCTCCCCGCTCAGGTGATGTTTAGATTTAAGTGCATGGCTTTGTCCTTGCTAGGAAGGCACTTCAGATTTGGCTATTTTTCAAGGTAGGGCTTCAATTCGTGCTCGGTCCTACTTGCTTTGTAAACATCCTGCTTGTGCCTCTCCATAGAACTAGAAACATCAGGCATGCAAGTATTGTGCCCAGACTTTGCACATTTTCCTCCAGGATAATGAGCAAGCCCACCACACCCAGGCATTGGTTGAGATGGATTCTTGTGAACTATTTTTTTTTGTCTGAAGTTGCTTGAGATGTAATCTCCCAATCTCTGCCCACAAATGGCTAATATTACAGGATTGAGCCACCATGCCCAGCTAATCATTTATATATATATGTCATACATTTTCATAGACAGGTATAAGATTAAAGAAATTTTAAATACATTTGAACTTATTACCAAAAAATTGCTTCCATGAAAAAGAGATTCAGATGTCTTGCTTATTTATATCAGTAAATATTTGATCTGTATATATCTTAGCACTAGTTATCATAAGTAATCTAGAACAAAACTGGACATGGCTCTGAAAATTATTCAAAGCATGTTTTCTGGTGACTACCACAATTACAGGCTTCATTTCCCCAGGAAGGATTCTAAGCACTGTGAAAGCATATCTAAATATTAGCAACTTGACAGGCTGCACCAGCAAAAGGAATATTTTATTTCTAAAGTGCTATTCTGTAGACCTCATATTAATCTTTTAAAGTGCAATGGCGATTTAGAATAAATAAAATTGAAATGCATGTTTTCCAGAAGACAGGGACTGAAACTTATTAAGGCAGAAAACCTGAACCATTAAATTTCTTGTAGTCTGTAATGGGAGCCTATTGATAGAATGATCTCTTCCTTCCAAGATCATTTCCTGGCTCTGTCTGTGTTCCATTGGTGTAATTTCATGTTCTTGATAATAAATATTTGTTACTTAGCAACAAGTTCTACTGTATATTACAATTCATGGCTGATAAATCACAGCTTTTACTCTAAAATAAGTAGTCATGCAATTTTAGGTTGAATTAATACTGAACTTGAACTAAGTGTGTTAGAAAATTAAAAAAATCTGTGATCAGCTCTCAATCAAGAATATTAGACTGTAAATTAATCTTAACAAAACAATATGAACTTGTTTAGTTAAAATGCACATTCTAGTTAAGTTTTAAAATGTTCAGTCTCCAAGTAAAAATAATAAAAACATATTTTATGAGGAAATGAGTGGATAGAGAACTTTTTATTGATTATATTTAGTGCATTACAATTGAGAAGTTGTTTTGAACTGTGAACTCCTAGACATTTGATAAGGGTGTTCCATAGTTGAATGTATTCTGAGACTATGGGGCAATAAAGTTATTTTTTTAAGGTCGTATTATGATTTCCTTTTGATTTGTTTGGTAGGAAGGTGATGTTAATGCTTCTTTTAGAGTAGTATTTCTAGTGACACATTTTCTCACTTTTTATCTGAACTTTTTACTTACCTTCATTTCTAAGGTTTGCTTCTCTTTCAAATAGAATCCTAGGTTTTAGTAACTTTCAGCAAAGACTATCTTCTGCTAGTCATAGTTCCTAATGGATTATTGAATGTTTCAGCCTGGTTATGCTATTATGACAAGTTATAAGAGGCTAGATAATTTATGAGGAATAGAAATTTAATCCTCAGACCTCTAGAAGTGGTGACTAGCAAAAGCATGGTGCTGGCCATTTTAGTGTCAGATGAGAGTCTCTCTCCCCTCCTCTCCCTCTCTTTCTTTCTATCCTTCTCCTCCCTCTCTCTTTCTGCTGTCAAATGGAACCTATAAGACTGTGCTTGAAGGGGACAAAGGTCAATTG
Organism: Dipodomys spectabilis; assembly: GCF_019054845.1. NCBI lineage: Eukaryota > Metazoa > Chordata > Mammalia > Rodentia > Heteromyidae > Dipodomys > Dipodomys spectabilis. Next base: position 653,294 of record NW_024870925.1, read on the forward strand.
TGCACATAATCACAGTAAGGGGTTAAAAGAATGTGTGAAAATCACTTCTCTCTAGCCCTTTTGTACATCATTAATCCCCACCTCTCAACACATCACAATGTGATTCAAATTCACCAGAAAGTTCTGAGAAAGCATATATTCAAGCTCTATCCTAGAGTATTAGCACATCATTTGGTCTTTACAGGGAACATGACTTGCTTTCTTCCCCATATGCCTACTTTATAGCATTTTAACTAGGAAACCCATAGGAGTATTATTTTTATTTTGTTTTGATTTGGTCTTAATTGTACTCTGTGTTTATAGCATGATTACATGATTGATATATGAATGGATTTGGGGCCATGATTAAATTTTGTGTCTTCAAACATTGCTTCATATCTATTCTTTTTCATTTCTACTAGGATTCCTAATATGCAGACAAATAATCAATGAATTCCAGTATTTCAGTTTATAGTTCTTGATTTTGACGATAGCGTTATCTTCAAATAGCCTCATAATAAGCCAAGGAGCATCCAGACAAACAATGACTCAAGATTTTTGACATAGATATTTATTTTAAGACCCTATTGAAATCTGAGAAACAACTGTATTCTGAAACTTTACGTTTACTAACTTGTCTCTAATATTTTTTCTTTCATTCAATAATTTTTCACTCATATACTGCTCACCTGAATTCTGATGTTCTAATCTTGTCTTCAGTTTGGTCCACTTTTCTGTTGATATTTATTTTGGTTGTCTTCAGGATTTTTATTTTATTATATTCTAAATATGTCCTTTCTCTGAGAATATACTTATATTTGTGGTATCCACTATGATTTCATTCCTGGTTAGCATAGATTGTTTTTAGCTTTTATGAAGATAAAAATTACACTAAGAGACCAGAGGATTTGGCCGAGGAGAAGCTGGAGGCTAAACAAGCTCTCTCATAGAAAGCAGTTTTAGTGTTCCAATGAACAGTCCTAGGTTAGAGAATCACCTCAAGTGTACCATCACAGTACAGAGAGTTTGGCCAGAGAGGGAAAATCCAGGCAGCTTGGTCATGGAGACAGATCTCAGCACTTGCCAATAGCCGTTGTTGTGGCTGCTGTGGCTGAGGTGGTAGCTGAGGAGGCAGCTGCGGCAACCATACCAGCAGAGAAAGTCTGGGACAAAGGCACCAGAGGCAGATTGTGAGCAGATTCTACTCAACACCAGCAAGAACTGACAAGGAGCAGAAATGTTTATCCTGCTGATTGCAGAACAGGGACTTCCAAGGAAACAAGACTCTGGCTTGAGTAGAACCCTGACATCTTCACTCCTTCTCACAGAGCCACAGTAGAAAGGCAGCTCCTCTCTGGCCACTGGAAGGGATCTCCATCTTTGATACTGACAAAGGCCAGCAGAGTAGCTAGCTCCAACCGAGGCCTTGGAAGAATACAATTGGAGCTATTAGAAGGTCGCAGGAACCTGACCTAACCTGCCAGGCTCAGCTCCACCCAGGGAAAGTCGCCCGACCCAAGCAGAGATATCTCCGCCTGCAGAGGAGTGACTTTCTTCACTGGGTAAACAGAGCCAGAGGTTGCCCCTCCCTACTGAAGCATAGAAAATCAATTGAAATTCAGTAAGCATAATCACTGAGAATGGATGCAGGCTGGGCTCTGTGTGTTTCAGGAACTAGCCTCTCAGGGAAAAGGTAATATTTGCTGAAAGGTCTAAACACTACCCAGAACCTAGCTTCAACACAGCATCTCCAAACTAGAGGAAACAGCAATGTCCCTGTTTTGTGATACTCAAAGCAGATCTCCCTGCATTCTCTCAGACAATAAGGGAATAAAATTAGAACTCCACACCAAAAGCCACCAAAGAAACCCTTTAATACATGGAGACTTAAAAACACACTGTTGAATCAACAGTGGGCCATGCAGGATATTAGTAAGAAAACTCAAATGTGCATGATATTCAACAAAAATGAACACACAAATTAGCAGCTCTTCTGGGACACAACAAAGGCAGTATTCAGAGACAAAATTTAGCTATGAGTTCCTACATCAACAAATTGGGAAATCTGAAACCAACAATTTAATGAGACATCTGAACCTCCTTGAAAAAAACAGGAAGCTAAACCCTAATCCAGCATATGAAAAGAAATAATTAAAATTAAATCTGAGTTAAACGAATTAGGATCCAAAAAAAAATCATAAAAAGAATCAACAAAGCAAAGAATTGATTCTTTGAAAAAATTAACAAAATTGACATGTCTTTAGCAAATTTTATCAGAAAAAGAAGAGAACACACCCAAATAAACAAACTCAGAGATAAGAATTAGAAACATCAACAGAGAAACAACCAAGTTCCAAAATATTATAAGGGAATACTTCTCAAACCTTTATGCTAATAAGTTTGAGAACCTGGAAGAAATGGAAAATTTCCTAGCAAATATTGACATGCCAAAACTAAACAAAGATGAGCTGAACCAATACAACAGGCCCATATCAAGCACATCAATAGAAGCAGCAATAGGAGACTTCCCATCTAAGAAAATCCCAGGACTTGATAGATTTACAGCAGAATTCTACAAGGCCTTCAAATGAGAACTCACATCAATACTCCATCAAATCTTCATTGAAATTGAAAGAGAAAGTTTACTACCAAACTCTATCTATGAAGTAATCATAACTCTCATCCCAAAACCAGGCAGGGTCTCATAAAAGAAAGAGAACTATAGATCCATGTCTTTGATGAACATGGATGTAAAACTTTTCAACAAAATTTTGGCCAATTGAATTCAACAATTCTTTTGAAAAATCATACACTACAATCAGACAGGATTCATTTCAGGGATGAAAATCTGGTTCAATATACATAAATCAATATAATTCATCACATCAACAAAATCAAGGATAAGAAACACATGATTATATCAATAGATGCAGAAAAGGCACTTGACAAGATCCAGCACCCCTTTATTATGAAGGCTCTGGATAAACTAGGAATCCAGTGAACATTCCTCAATACAATAAAAGTTGTATATGACAAAACTATAGCCATTATTATACTCAATGGTGAAAAGCTAAATACATTTCCACTAAAGTCAGGAATGAGACAAGGATGTCCAATCTCTCCACTTCTCTTCAATTTAGTATTAGAATCCTTAACTACAGCAATAAGACAAGATGCAAACATAAAAGGGATCCAAATAAGGGAAAAATGAAGTAAAACTCTCCCTTTTTCCAGATGACATGATCTTGTATTTTATGAATCCCATAGAGTCCAGTCCCAAATTACTCAAGCTGATTCAAATTTTGGTGGAGTAGCAGGGTATAAAATTAACCCTCAAAAATCAATGGCTTTTCATTATGTCAACAATAAGAAAAGCATGGCTGAAATCAGGAAAGCAACTCCATAATACCCCACAAAAAATAAAATACATAGGAATTAAGTTACCCAAAGAAGTGAAGGACCTCTATGATGAAAACTTTAAAATCTGAAAAAGAAAATCAAAAGAGAACTTAGAAAGTGGAAAAACTTCCAATGCTCCTGGATTGGAAGGATCAACATAGTGAAAATGGCAACACTTCAAAACGCTATCTGCAAATTCAATGCAATACTTATCAATATTCCCACCTCATTCTTCAAGGAAAATAGAAGAGGAAATCCAAAAATTCATAGGGAACAATAAAAGACCCCGAATAGCAAAAATGATCCTTAACAGAAAGAACAGTGTTGGAGGAATATCAATACCAAATTTCAAACTCTGCTATAAAGCCATAGTAATCAACACAGCTTGGTACTGGCAAAAGAACAGACCTCTGAATCAATGGAATAGAAATGAAAACTCAGAAAAGAACCCACAGACCTATAGCCATCTAATCTTATATAAGCTACCTAAAATATTAGAATGGAAGAGAACAGCCTTTTCAGTAAATGGTGCTGGCAAAATTGGTTAATCACTTGAAGAAAACTAAAGGTAGATCCTTATATGTCACACTGCACCAGAAATAACTCCAAATGGAATAAAGACTTCTGAGTCTAAGCAGGCACTCTGAAAACATTACAGGATGGAATAGGAAAAATCCTAGGTCTCTTTGGCACAGGTAGAAATTTTCGTAATCAAAACCCAAAAACTCAACAAATCAAAGAAAGGTTGGACAAATGAGATTGCATGAAATTGCAGAGCTTCTGCATGGCAAAGGGCATAGCTAGTAAGATTAATAGAAAGCCCACGGATTGAGAGAAGATTTTCACTAGCCATACAACAGACAAGGGACTCATATCTAAAATATACCTTTAACACAAAAAATTAAATCCCCCAACAACAAATCCTCAAAGAAACAACTGCCCAATAAATAAGTGGGCTAAAGACTTAAAGAGAAACTTCTGTGAAGAGGAAAGAAGGATGGCCTATAGACACATGAAGAAATGCTCAACCTCCCTAGCCATAAAAAAATGCAAATCAAAGAACCACTGATATACCACCTCATCCAAGTTAGAATGGCTATAATTAAGAACTCTAATAACAACAGATGCTGAAGGGGATGTGGCCAGATGAGAACCCTACTGCACTGTTGATAGGAATGTAAACCTGTTCAACCACTTTCGAAAGCAGTATGGAGGTTCCTCAAAAGACTCCACATAGAGCTCTCCTGTGACCCATAAACCCCACTTTTGGGCATTTACCCAAATGTTTCCAAACAAGATCACACTAAAGCTACCAGCACAACTATGTGTATTGCAGCATTATTTACCAAAGCTAAGATATGGAACCAACCCATATGCCCCTCAGTAGATGAAATGGTTAAGAAAATGTGGTGTATAAAGATAAATCCCTATATATCACCCTGCACCACAATTTACTCCAAATGGATCAAAGACCTCAAACTCAAACCAGACACCCAGAAAACATTACAGGAAGAAATAGGAGAAACCCTAGGACTCCTTGACACAGGCCGAAATTTTCTGAATAGAGACCCGGAAACACAACAAATCAATGAAAGGTTGGACAAATGGGATTGCATGAAGCTGCAGAGCTTCTGCATGGCAAATGACATAGCTAGCAAGATGAATAGAAAGACAATGGTATGGGAGAAGATCTTCATTAGCCATAAAACGGACAAGGGCCTCATATCTAAAATATACTTGGAACTCAAAATATTAAATCCCTCAACAACAAATTCTCAAAGAAACAACTGCCCAATAAATAAGTGGGCTAAAGACTTAAAGAGAAACTTCTCTGAAGAGGAAATAAGAATGGTCAATATACACATGAAGAAATGCTCAACCTCTCTAGCCATAACATAAATGCCAATCAAAACAACATTGAGGTTTCATATCACCCCAGTTAGAATGGCTATAATGAAGAACTCTAATAACAAGAAATGCTGGAGGGGATGTGGCCAGAAGGAAACCCTACTGCATTGTTGGTGGAAGTGTAAACAGTGTTGATGGGAGTTCAAACACTTTCGAAAGCAGTATGGAAGTTCCTCAAAAGACTTCACATAGAGCTCCCCTATGACCCAGCAATCCCACTTTTGGGCATTTACCCAAATGATCACAAGCAAGACCATACTAAAGTTACCAGCATAAATGTTTATCGTAGCATTATTTACCATAGGTAAGATATGGAACCAACTCAGATGCCCTTCAATATATGAATGGATTGAGAAAATGTGGTATACACACACACACTCACACACACACACACACACACACACACACACACACACGCACACAATGGAATTTTGTGCCTCCATCAGAAAGAATGACATCGCCCCATTTGTTAAGAAATGGAAAGACTTGAAAAAAAATTATATTAAGTTAAGTAAGCCAGACCCAAAGAAACCTAGGTCCCATGGTTTCCCTATTTGCAATAACTAGTACATGTGTAGGACAAGTAGAAAAGGTCAAAAGCTATGTTCACATGTGTATATAAGATGATGTTAAGCAAAATGAACCCCAAGTTGGGGATACAAGTGGTTTTTTTCTTTCTTGCTATTGTTTCTAATGTATTTATAATGTACCTTGTGATTTTTTTGTTTCTTTGTATGTTTCGTATGTTTCTCCCCCACAGTATAACCCCAGTTTTCATTGTATTTGATGTCGGTGCCCTGCACCTTGTATATGCACCTCTCCAATTTGGTGAGGTGAAGGGAATAAACAAAATGCTCAAATAAGAATACAGGTTGACCCATTAAAACAATGAGATGCACAAGACACTATACTGAAAATGAACTTTACAACTTTGGGTGGGGTGTTAGTTGTGGAGGTGGAAGGGAAGGGATGTTAGGGGAAAACAAAGGAACAGGCAACAATTCTCCACAGGAAACGTATTCATTACCTTGCTCATGTAACTATAAGCCCTCCATACAGTATTTTTACAATAAAAATGTACAAAAATAAAGTCACAAAACATAAAAAAAGAAAATGTGGTGTATATACAGAATGGAATTCTATTCCTCCATCAGAAAGAATGACATTGCCCTATTTGTTAGGAAATGGAAAGACCAGGAAAAAATTATATTAAGTGAAGTAAGCCAGGTCTAAAGAAATATAGGTTCTATGGTTTTCCTTATTTCAAATAACTAGTATATGTCTGAAACAAGCAGAAAAGATCATATAACTTGATGTTAAGCAAAATGAACCCCAAGATAAGGACTCAAGTGGGTTTTCTTTCTTGCTATTATTTCTAACATATTTATAAGGTGATTTTTTTTTGTTGCTTTCTATGTCCCTCCCCCATGGTATAACCCCTGTTTTCACTGTATTTGATGTTGTTATAATTTATGGACGGAAAGGGGAAAAAACAATTATTTTGTGGAGGGGGGATGGTAATGGGTAGGGGGTAGGGGTTAGGTGGGGAATGTAGTTGTGGAGATGGGAGGGAAGGGATGATAGAGATAAAACAAACAAAGGAGGAGGCAATAGTGGTTGATAAGAAATGTACTTATTACCTTGCTCAATTGATTCTAACCCCTCTGTACAGTATTTTCACAATAAAAAACTTAATTTAAAAAATTACATTAAATACACACACAAACACACACGCAGTGTACACTCTGAAATGTATGTAATATATGTATAACTTCTTACTGGTTTGATTGTTTGCACCTTATATTCTTTATCACCCAATATTGCATTTGTGCAACAGAGTTGCATTTTTTGTAGTGACTTTATTATAGGTTATTTTTAATTATATGACCACAAAACTCATTTGAATGAAATGTAGTGACTTAGGGGGCTGGGAAAGTGGCTCAGAGGTAGAGCACTTGCCTTGCATGCCTGAGGCCCTGGGTTCGATTCCTCAGCACCACATAAGCAAAAAGAAAAAAGCCAGAATTTGCGCTGTGCCTCAAGTGGTACAGCACTAGTGTTGAGCTGAAGAGCTGAGGGAAAGTCCCCAGGCCCAGAGTTCAGGCCTCACGACTGCCCCCCCCCAAAAAAATGTAGTATCATTCTATATTTGTAACAAACTCAGAAAACATACAACATACAGAGAATAGATATTTTAATATCTAATAAACTTTTCTGATGACCTAAATCCATGATTAAATAGTCATCTACACATTAAAGGATAGAAACATGATTTCAGTAATCAGATTCAACCTGCAACAAATTACTTAAAATGTGAAATATTTTATCTTAATAAATGTAATTATATAATTAAAATTTCAAAATAAAATTTAATATTTTTTACTGTGATATTTTGCCAGTGTACCTTTTAATATTTTTACTAATTAAAATTGAATACCAGGTGCTGGTTGCACATGCCTGGTATTCTAGCTATCTCAGGAGGCTGAGATCTGAGAATAGGGGTTCAAAGCCAGTCTTCGCAATTAAATCTGTTATACTCGTATCTCCAAGAAACAATCAAAAACAGCCAGAACTGGAGCTGTGTCTCAAGTAGTAGATCTCACAGACAGAGCCCAGGCCCAGACTTCCAGCCTTAAGACATGTCAATAAATAAATATACAATAAACAAACAATGAATTAGAAAAAGAAAGAAAAGAAATTGAAATGGAGTCATTCCTACTTAGTCCAGTATTGTGTAGGTTTATGAAATTCTAACCTCAAAATGTCAACTCATTAATTAAAATATCAACTAGCCTTAACAAATGATTGCTACAGAATTTAGAGAAGTAATATTAATTGCCAGCCTTTCCCATACAAAATCCAAATTTACCCTAAAATATTTTGTTTGAATAAATTTTTACTTAAGAGTTACATGGGGGAAACAGTCCCAGCGTTTAACTCAGGACCTCATGCTCTCTCTTGGCTTTTCCACTTGATACTGGTAGACGAATACTTAAGCCAAAACTTCACTTCCAGCTTTATGCTGGTTAATTGGAGATAACCGTCTTAAGACTTTTATACAAGGACTGGCTTCAAAATATCAGCATCCTGATTAGTTAGATTTACAGTTATGAGCCACAGGTAACTGGCTAAAAGTTGTAATTTATTTTAATTTTTTAGTCGTATTAAGTAATTGGACAAGAGCATTGGCAGTTAATAAAGCAGCTTATGAACACAATATGCCTTGATCAGTGTCTCCTCTTTTAACATTGTCACCTATCTTTCTACTGCTATCCCCTTCTGTTTTGTAGGCTATGCACTAGACTCTTTCCTGCACTTTCTTCCCCTTTTCCTCTTCATTTGTCTAGTCTTTCACCTTGACCCCACCACACCCCTTTCGATATCTGAATTCGTGTTTTTTTCACTATATTCCTCATGTGGGTTTATTTGTTTGGTTTTTTTGACGGTCACAAGGCTTGTGAATGCATGTATATGTACACATGTATGAATCTATACACACATATAGATGTTAATATAGGATATATAGAACATAAATATCAAAACAGATTTTGATAAAGATGAAAATAAAAATTTTGTATTCCTTAAGTGTTCTTTATATCAATTTATCATCTCTTCCTATTTATACTAACAGCATTAGACTTAGTCCTAATTATCTCATACTTGTACGAATAGTAAAGCTCTTGATTGATGCCTTTTGATCTGAGATCCTATTTACATGAATTTCTTTTTTTAAAAAAAGCGTTTCATATAGCTTTAATAGATAACACACTTTTCCCAATTAAAATAGCTTTCCGTCCTTGTTTTCTCAAAGTTCACCAAGTGGACTTAAATTATCTTCTCAAAATTATTCCTACATTATCTGATTTTTAAAAATTGCAATGATTTTATTCCCAGAGGATTGCTCTGAGTCATGCATTATGCATTTCTATGCTCAGAAATCTTTGATGCAAAACTGTGGCAGTCATTCTTCTTTAAAAATGCATGTCAATTTTCATCATTGTAACTGAGTAAATTCTAATCACTTAATTCAAGATGTTTATTAATCAATTTATATAATTCAGCAATGTGTTAGACTTTCATCACTGAGAAATAACCTATACAAAACCAGTTAAAGAAGGGAAGGCTATGTTGCTTCACAGTTAAGAGTTTTAGTTGGTCTTGGTTGAGACAAAATGGCCAAGCAGAGGAAATAAGTAACACTTTTTGGTGATTTGGAAGCAGAGAGAACTACTGAACAAGTGTGTTTCTCATTTTCCCTCCTTTGATTCTAACTGCTCAGATTTCAGGATATTGCACAATCAACATGTGTTTTTCCACTTTAGCTAAACTTCTCTGGGAACTCAGTCACCCATACACCTAGTTGTGTATGGTATTGCTCTCCTGCATATTTTTTAATCCAAAAAAAGTGACAATATTACTTAACCATTTCATTTGAACCCAGCACCCAAACACATCTCCTTATCCAAAAAAATTACACTTTTGTCTCCAAAAGGCCTACATTCATCTTCTGACACAAGCATAAAATGCAAGCTAACAGAGTGCATTGCCTCTCTCCAAAATTCTTTGTAGCTTTGACTTCCAACATCATTCAAAATTCTAGGTTCAAAATGTCCACAGAGACTCAAAGAAAATTCTTAGCTGAGAGCATGAAAATAAAGCAAAATAGGGCTGGGAAGGTGGCTCAGTGGTAGAGCGCTTGTTTTGCATGCTTGAGGCCTTGGGTTTGATTCCTCAGCACCACATAAGCAAAAAGAAAAAAGCCGGAAGTGGCACTATGGCTCAAGTGGTAGAGCATTAGCCTTGAGCTGAAGAGCTGTGGGACAGCGCCCAGGCCCAGAATTCAGGCCCCATGACCGGACCCCCCCCAAAAAATTAAAAAATGCAAAACCAATTATATGCCAAGTATAAAGGCACATGCTTTTAAATAAAGCTACTCAGAGTGAAGACAGGAGGATCATAATTCTAAGGAAGCCTGAGGATAAGCACTAAATCCTATGTGAAAAACAATCTAGGATGGTCTAATTTTAACTGTTAGAATGTTTCTAGGAAAATATGAATATATTTTCCTAGATATAACTAAATTGAAGCTCTCATACATTGTAAAATAGCACATTCATCTTGGAAATTAGTGTAAAAGTTCCTCACGAAGTTAGCTACAGAAATACCAAACAGCCTAGAAACTTTGTAAAGCCTAGAAACTTTGTCTATGGTTTTTATACACTTAAGTTCAAAACTTGTGTATCATCACAGCAATATTATCAATGACAGTGAAAGAATTGAAAAAAACTTTCAGGCTGACCAGTAGGAAGACAGATCACAAAACATGTTATACTAATGAAGTAGACCATTAACAAGTAAAAAAAGAAAAATGGAGAATTGATATTAGCTGGAAACACTCACAACAGGCTATCAGACACAAAATAGCACATAAAATGATTTGATTTTCATCAAATTTTTTAATTATCAAAATCAGGCATAACATAGTGTCTTTGGGGTTGGAAGTCTAAGGAGATTTCAGAGTAGCTACAGTCATGTAAGAGATTTCTTTGTGAATGATGAATATTTGAGGAAATTCCAAATTGATGATGATTGAATATATGTTCAAAAAACAAAGAATCTCCAAATTTTATAGAATGAATTTAACAAATATAACATTTTCCAATTACACATAAAGTGATTTTTAAATGGAAAACTAGATAATCTTTAAATAACAAAGGTAAAAATAAATAAATGTTCTTCAATTGGGGAGTTGCACAGTCTCTCCTGCTAGGCACAAAATTGAAGTGTTCTACCATGAAAGTAGACATAGAATATAGTAAATTGGTGGAAAGTAGGATCTAGTAAAAAAAAAAAAATTCAAGCCGGGCGCTGGTGGCTCACGCCTGTAATCCTAGCTACTCAGGAGGCTGAGATCTGAGAATCGCGGTTCAAAGCCAGCCGGGGCAGGAGAGACCGTGAGACTCCTATCGCCAATAAACCACCAGAAAACCGGAAGTGGCGCGGTAGCTCAAGTGGTAGAGCGCTCGCCTTGAGCTGAAGAGCTGAGGGACAGCGCCCAGGCCCAGAGTTCAAGCCCCATGACCGACAAATAAAAAAAAAACAATTCAATGCATATCCTACATAAGCAGTTGGGAGGGATGAGTGGAAATGTTAAAAAGGGGTTATATTAGTGATCAAGATGCATTGTATTCACAAACTACTTTATTGAAGAACCACTCCTTTCTTTAACTATGCAAATAATTTTTTTGAAAACTAGCAAATAAAATAAATTAATTAAACAAAAATGAATAAAGAATAACTAACAATATATGCCACAAATTCATAACACAAACAAGAATATAGTAGTTTTATTAGTACTTCTAGACAAATAAGGTAGAAAATTTTGACTACATCTAATTTATTGAGCTCGTTTGTCAATAGTATTAACTAGGCCAGAAGTAAAAATAATCATGAATTTCTGAAATGAACAACACAGTATCCAGGATATTACTAATTACTAATGCAAAGATATTATTGCAGAAAGATGGAATAGTATAAGTTCGTATTATTAGATAAAATATTAGAATGATTTCAGAAGGTAACATAGATTTCACAGAAATAAATATTAGAAATTTAAATGTATAAGTCAGGGAAATAGAGCATGATTGCAACAAGTAATTTATCTTTTTTTCCGGATATGAGAAAAAAATAAAACCAGCAGTGCAGAGGGCAACAGTCAAAAACTATCAAAATTGCTCAAAGTCACAAATACTACTTTTAATCCTATAATAGGAAGGTGAGGTCACCCTAAAAATCATGTGTGGGAAGATAAAGACTACACTGAATTCTTTATAATCACATTTATGCAGGGAAACATGACCACACATTCTTCTAATAAATTCAGCACCATCTTATGTTTATTAACACCCTCCTATGGTTTTCTAAATTGAAAAACTGGACCAACATCATTGCATTGTTATAAAGATTAATGTAGAGTTAAATAAATTGGTTTACAGTGTTTACACAAATGGTATGAATTCAACATTACAGTACCAGAACTGTATAAACCATACCATTTTTTAGTTTATTTTTGGAATACGATCTTGTATTTATGCTTAGGCTCTCCTGAACTGAGATCTTCCTATCGAAACTTTGTACATAGCTGAGATGACAGGCATATTCCAATTTGACTAGCTTTTGGATGAGATGTGATCATTGTTAGGATTTCTGGAAGGCTACCCCCTACGCGCATCTCCTTCACCAGCCTGAACCCAGTAATCACTTGACTGTCTATCACCTAACTGTGAGTCAGAAAAGGAACCTTGGATGTGAGGTTATTTCCTCCAAGTGTATTTTCGATTGTGACTTATCCATTTTAATTTTTTCCAGAAAATGTCCAGGAGCTTAAAGTAAGGATCTATGCACTGTCCCTGGAGCAAAATGCTAATAAACACCATATATGACTAAGCTTATATTAAAATGAAATGGTAAGTTAATATATATGATAAACTGATAAGAGAACCAAATAATGCTCATGTGTGTGTGTGTGTGTGTGTGTGTGTGTGTGTGTGTGTGTGTTTTACAAGAGCACATCATTAATACTCTATTCACTATAAACTTTAGAAAATTATCTAGGATATTAATTTTAGGGCAGTATGTTCTGTAGCATCGATGACATAAGCTTTCACATTCCAGTATTTATTACTATGAATCAATTTTGACAATTTTCTGTTCTTGTTTGTTGAACCATGAGCTTTGAAAGCAAATTCTCCTATATTTGAATTGCCAACAGGGAAATACCAGTCTAATCCTACGTTCAAATCATTGAATCTCAAGTTAGTAGTTTTTTCACATCAATAAGATAATTACAGAAGGGATGAACATACAACAATTAAGTATCTAGAGTGAAAGGAAAATAAAAAAGCAAGCATTTTTAATTCAATATGATAATGCAACAGGAGATAAAAGAACTACAATTAATTATCCAAAAAAGAGCAATCACACCCGCACAGCATCCTGTTATATTGTTACAATTGGCGGCTCTTGTTAACCTCTCAGTATGCCCTATATATAAATTAAGCTTTGCCATACTTATTATTATGAATCTCATAGCCTACGTTAGGGTTCTGCTCATTTGTACCCACCAAATGGATGAAATATTTCTTCTATTAAAAACATGCCTTCATCTTTAGTGTTCAACCATGCCTTTTCAGTTCTTCTGCATTATTAGCAGCTCTTTCTCTGAGTATACGTTTTTTTCCCTTGTTTAGAAATAAGTACTGAAAGTTAATCAAAGAATCCAATCTAATAGAAAGTGTAAAGGCCCCTATGCTCTAGGATAGAGGTGTTTCTGTTTTTTGTTCTTTTTCTTCCCAGGATGGATAACAGGATCCACTAATATAAAGGCTGCTCTAGAACTTTGTGTCACTGAAACTAGTAATGCATTTTTGTTCTAGACTGTTCCTGGGGCTTGAATTTAGGGCATGAGCCCTGTTCTTGTGGGAATTTTTTTGTTCTACCACGTGACCACAACTCCACTTTGGTGGTTAAGTGGAGATAAGAGTCTCTTGGATTTTTCTGTAAATCCTGGCTATGCATTGCCATCCTCAGAACTCAGCCTGCTGAGTAGAAAGTATTACTGGTAAAACAATGGTGCCCACTGCATTAAGTGTTGTTTTTTCTTGTTATTCTGAACTCCAACTCCTTTCAGGGTGAAAAGCAGTCACTGGAGACTCAATTTTGCATGGGTTTATTTTTATAGCAATAAATATTTATTGAATATTTATTTGCTCTCTTATTGCATTGTTGCTATTTTATCTTATCTTCATTTAGTATTGGTTTTTACATTTAATATTTTATTGTTACCACATATTTCATGAAAAAATAGTATTATTGAATTACTGAGAAATTCAAATTAGCATAGTGCTAGTGGTTTGCTTCATTTGAGAAAGATCCTCTGCTTTAGAGTTCCCAACACATAGAGAGTCTCCTCACTTACGACACTTGGCTACCACAGGAAATAAGAAGCCTGACAGGAACTTGGAGAAAGCCATTGGGGTAAAAACACACACTGCCATGGTCAAGATCAAGAAACACACAAACCCGGCCTACAGGCTTCTCTACATAGTGAGGCAGCAATGGGGAGGTGATAAAGAGGGTGTAAAGAGTGTTCCATCTGACAAACAAGAGGAGGAAAATGTCCTCAGATTCAGTGAGGTTGCTCCCTATGGCAGAATCCCTAACAACTCCCAGGACCCAGGTGGAAGAGTCATGCATAATAACCTCCCAGTATTGTTTCCCAGACCTGAAGACTTGGCGTCCAAAAGCAGTAAAATGGAGGGACTTTTCAGAGTTCAAATCTGCATAATGATGGTCGTGTCAAACACTGCTCCCAGGACTGTGATTTTGCATAGATTCATTGAAGGAAATCTCTACCAGGTACTTGCTGAGTTTCTCTCTCTGTTCAGGCATGGGAGGGGCACTGAGCTGTTGCCTAAGAGGAACAGGCATGAAGAACAACACTGACTCACAGGTTTCTAGAGTCAACTCTACATCCTGAAGCAGTTCCACCTCTGGCTTCTGGTATGTTTCAATCAGCTCCTGATTCATTTACTGAAGCATTTGGGTTTCCCTTTCTCTGAGTTGCAGTAACATGGCTCTTCCTTCATTGATCAGTAGCTGGGAATGGTGTCTTTCCACCTCCTGGACACCCAGCTGCAGCATTCTTAAAACATACTTGGTCATGCCTCGGAATAGGTTCACATACGAAATCCATTGGTTGATGAGTCTCCTCTTCTCCTGTAAATTGCACTGGATTTCTTGAGTCTTTTCCCATACAGCATGCATCTGCTTGGAAATCATCTCCCTCTGCTCATCACCAGCCCTTTCTATGGGACGGTGTTTCTGAGCCCTGTGCTCTTGAGACTGTGAGCAGCACCTACAGAGCAGGGCCCTGTCCATCTCACAGAATATCTGCTTGGTTTCTTTATGTGCCCCACATGTGTGCTCCTCAGAACTCAGAAACTGCCTGAGGCTGCCTCATCTGGCAATGGCCACCAGGCTCCTCAGAACCATGTTGGTTTTGAGGTCTCCCATTTCTCCTATCTTCATTTTGAACACCATTTATAACTATACTTATTATAAAATGGTATGGTAAACTGATGTATATTTTAGTAACTCAATGCCAGATAAGAGAACAAATTAAAACTGTTCACATATATACATATAGAAATTTTGCATTGAAAGAACCTGTTATTAATATTAGATTCACCACACTTTTTAGGATATTAATATATTCCTCTTAGGGTAGTAGTTTCTGTAGTGTCCCTACATAAGCTTTGTTACTATGAATATATAGACCATATTCTTCCCTGTTTACCCTTGAGCTTCGAAAGAAAATTCTCCTATATATGAATTGTCAACAAGGAAGTAGTAGCCTAAAACTACATTTACATCTTAGAATATCAAGTAAGCATTTTTCTCATCTCAATATGAAAAGGACAGAGCGGATGAACACACAACAATTAAGAATGAAAAAGAGAATGAAAGAGAGACAGCAGCAAGGGACCATCACACCTGCACAGCATCGTTATATTGTTACAATTGGTGGCTCTTGTTAAACTCTCAGTATGCCTAATATATAAATTAAGCTTTACCATACTTGTTATGAATCTCTTAGCCTACGTTAGTGTTCTGCTCATTTGTACCCCCCAAAAGGATGAAATATTTCTTCTATTTAAAGATATGCCTTCATCTTTAGTGTTCAACCATGCATTTTCCATCTTCTCCATTATTAGCAGCTCTTTCTCGGGGTATACCTATTTTCCCTTGTTTAGAAATGAGTACTGAAAGTTAATCAAAGAATCAAATCTAATAGAAAGTGTCAACACCCCTATGCTCTAGAATAGAGGTATTTCTGTTTGTTTATTTTCTTCCCAGGATGGATAACAGGATCTACTAATATAAAGGCTGCTCTAGAACTTTGTGTCACTGAAACTAGTACTGCGGTTTTGTTCTAGACTCTTCCTGGGGCTTGAATTTAGGGAATGAGCCCTGTTCTTGTGGGAAATTTTTTGTTCTACCACATGACCACAACTCCACTTTGGTGGTTAATTGGAGATAAGAGTCTCTTGGATTATTCTGTAAATCCTGGCTATACATTGCCATCCTCAGAACTCAGCCTGCTGAGTAGCAAGGATTACTGGTAAAACAACAGTACCCACTGTATTAAGTGTTGTTTTTTGTTGTTATTCTGAGCTCCAACTCCATTCAGAGTGAAAAGCAGTCACTGGGGACTCAATTTTGCATGGGTTTATTTGTATAGCAATAAATATTTATTAAATATTTATTTTTCTCTTGTTACATTGTTGCTACTTTATCTTATCTTCATTTAGTATTGGTTTTTACATTTAACATTTTATTGTTACCACATATTTCATGAAAAAATGGGATTACTGCACTGATAAATTCAAATTAGTATAGTATTAGTGGCTTGCTTCATTTGAGAAAGGTTCTCTGCTTTAGAGTTCCCATCACATAGAGAGTCTCTTCACTTATGACACTTGGCTACCACTGGAAATAAGGAGCCTGACAGGAAATTGGAGAGTGCTATTGAGGTATCTACAGAGAAGGGAACTCTTAGCCACATTCCAAAAACTCACACTTCCATGGTCAAGAGAAAGAAACACACAAACCCGGCTCAGAGACTTCTCTATATAATGGGTCAGCAATGGAGAGGTGGTAAAAAGAGTGTAAAGAATGTTCCCTTACACAAAAATAGGAGGAAAAGGTCCTCTGATTCAGGGGAGTTGGCCCTGAAAAGGGTGTGTACCTGAGTTCTCATTTAGGGAAGTTAATTTACAAATCATTTGGAGTTGGAATTTCCATCCTGGAAACCTCACCTTTAACATCCTCTTTCAAGGAAATGGCTCTTACATTTTCCTTAGACAGTGACAAGTGTTGTGTATTTTGGTTAGGTGCAAGGGAAATTTGTACAGGATTGGAAAAACTTTTTATTTCTTACCTTTTTGTATCTTTTATTGTTGTACTATACATTAATTAGTTTTCCACAAGAATGTAGGCAAGTTTGTATCTTGTGGTTTTCAAAATTAGCTGAGCTTGCATTTGGGGAGTTATCCAAGTTTTTTAATTCGGAAATTGTCATGCCTCCCACTTGTCAGGTGTTTCATCACTTGAACCATTTCAATCTTTTTATTCTCATCGGAATTTTGATCTCATAAAAAATACTGTATTCATATTCTATTGGTAATATAGTTTCTCGATTTTAATTTATGCAAGAATTCTGAACTGATTTCAAAAATGAAGGACATTTTAAAGTAATTCATTAAAAATTTCATAAAAGCTATTAATATGGAGCTATATATAATTCATTACTTTTGTTTAATTTTTCATGCCACAGTTGTAGAGTATGCCAAAAGGTGATTTTTACACTAACCTTTCTCTTTTTAATTTAATTTAATTTTATTTGAGAACATACGGTACAGAGGGGTTACAATTACATGGGTAGGATAATGCATACATTTCTTACCAAGCATTGCAGCCTCCTCCTTTGTTTACCCTTCACCTCCCTTCCCAGCCTCCCCCCTCCCCCCCACCCAATCCTTCCCCTCTTCCCCCCCACACCGACATTGTAAAGCTCCTTTTTGACATGACATTTTGTACTTCTCATTGTTGCAACAGGTCCACCTGAATCCTTAAACGACTTGTTTTTCCCCATCTCCTCCACAAGTTATACTGACATCAAATATAGTGAAAGCGGGGGTTACACTGTGGGGGAGGGACATACAAAGCAACAAAGAAATAATCTTATAAATGCGTTAGAAACACATGCATGAAAAAAACATTAAAATACATATTTAAGGGTTCATTTTCCTAACATCACATTATCTGACCTTTTCCAATTGACTCATACATATACTAGATTCAACTAAGGAAAACCATGGGACCTATGTTTCT
Organism: Dipodomys spectabilis; assembly: GCF_019054845.1. Taxonomy (NCBI): domain Eukaryota; kingdom Metazoa; phylum Chordata; class Mammalia; order Rodentia; family Heteromyidae; genus Dipodomys; species Dipodomys spectabilis. The sequence continues at coordinate 671,534 of NW_024870925.1, forward strand.
TTGGGCCTGGCTTACTTCACTTAATATAATTTTTTCCAAGCCTTTCCATTTCCTAACAAATGGGGGAATGTCATTCTTTCTGATGCAGGCATAGAATTCCATTGTGTATATATACCACATTTTCTTGATCTATTCACCTACTGAGGGGCATCTGGGTTGGTTCCATATCTTAGCTATGGTAAATAATGCTGCAATAAACATAGTTGTGCTGGTAGCTAAGACCACACTAACCTTTTTCTTGAAGGAATTTTTTTTTAATTAAGAAAATACTTTTGAAACCTTAATGTTATTTCAGCTATTTATTCTGCTTCAAAACGAATGTGATTTTATGTTAATACACATAAAATCGAAGACAGATGAAACATTTGGCATTTAGATCAATTTGTGTAATTACTTTTTATTTAAACACTGAATAACTTTTTCTGAATTTTCTATTTATTACCTGAGTCAAAGTTATATCATTAGACCTGCAGAATCTAATCCACTTTACAAAGACTAAGTAACATATTAGTTTGAATTTTATTTTTTTAGTTCAACAATAATATTCAACATATACCCTATCAGTAGGTTTCACTAAAAAATTAAGATATGCAATATCTATAGATACTTCATAATTGTATATTCTTATTTTTGGATTACATTTCTGTAACCCATATGTCTGAACTCCAATTGTATTAGACTTCCAATTGTTCAACTCACATCTTTTCTTTGTTCCAGGACTTCAGCATTAATGTTTTTTTGCTTTCCGTGGTTTTCATTACTTTTTTATATCACTATCATCATTGTAACCTTTTAACATACAAAAAAGAAAATTCACTATTGACCAGCTCAGTATTCTTTACATTTTCAAAAACCCAAGTGATGCCAGTGTCATACAACATACATCATGAAATGATTGATATAATGTATACAATACAATAATATCAAAATATTGCATAAAATTAATAAAATGTAATGTTATGAAATTAAAATACTCTATTATTAAACTGTGAAATCAAACATTTTCCATTATTACCATAATATAGTAATATAAAACCATGCCATCACACTCCCACTTCATTTGCAAAGAATTTACACTTTGTCTAAACCTACACCTGAGCCCCTTTCCTTGTAATGAATGGACTGTTAAATGTCTCTAGAATTTGGGCCACCTCCCAGAAGCCTCTGGTATGCTTGGCTCCTCCCCTCTCTCACCCATTATAATTAGGCCTGAGAGAATGCCACCTAGTCCTCATGCAACAAAGTAAGTTAGAGGACAAGAGCCTGTTTCCAAGCTGGAAGCCTCCAGATCTTCATGCAAAAATGATCTCCAAGTTGTCATTTGCCTCAGTCTTGCAGCCATCATTGCCCAAGCCTGCAAGCTCACGTAGGTACTGAATAGCAGGCTGTTGTAGCATAATCTGCTCTGTAGTAGGGGTCCTTGAGATGCCAAGGTACCCCAGCCTCGCCTCCAGCAGTCTTCATATAGTCTTCAAGCTTTAACTCTTCAAAATCTTGTTGCTCCTTCATAACTTCCCTCTTCCTGGAGCCTGATAGGTTTGAGCGGCCCTCAGCAGCAGGGGTCTGGATGGCTGCCAGCATCTTTTCCTGAAACTCTGGTGCCTTCATCTGCAAGAAGCAGTGGCAGCTCCAGCAGCTTCTTCTTCTCCCTCTCCTCCTGGAAAAGCTGGTTGACACACTCATCTTTCTTCTGATATAGCTCATCCAGTACTTCCATCTGTTCTTTATAGAAATCAAGGGATTTCTTCAGTGGTGCTGATAGGTTTTGACAGCTGGCTGCCTTGATTTTGGAGTTTATCCACTTGCCTCTGTTAGCCCACAATTTTCAGGCAGCTTGTGGATGAATCAGAATTTCAGGGTCTTCTTAGGCACTTGTGTATCCTGTTTCCTATCCCATGGTTTCAACTCCTGGAGAAGAAACCTTACTGTTTCAACTTTCTCTGGCTCTTAACTACCAGATTGGCCAGGCACCCACAGTAGGTCTGTTGCTCCTGCAGCTGCTGGCTGAGCTTCACCTTTTAAAATTCATCAATGGATAAAGATAAAAATCCCACCTGGTCTTTGGGTTGTCTGTCATCCAGGACAGTCACAACAAGTAGAATCACCCCCTTTTCTTTTTGCTCACTTCTCCTTTGTTGGGTCTTCGTCCATCCCACAAAAGACGGACGGGGTCCGAGGAAAGGTAAGTGCGGCGCTCGCCCGTTCCCTAGCCTCCCTCAGCCCAGGAGACAATCAGACACAGCGGGGAGCCAAATCCAACAGGTAGAAAAACTCGTTTATTAACAGAGAGCAGCCCCTTTTAAAGACAACAAGGGTGGGTGGTATGGTAAGGGAGGAAGAGGAACCAATCACTGTCAAGGTCACACCCTATCATTCACCTGAGCCTTCACGGGCTGGTTAGGCACTGATCAGAAGATCAGTTGGGGTCTGCCCACTCAACCCCCTCCCAGAGCCATCTTGGCTGGCCATGTGCTCTACAGTAAATTAGGCTCTGCCCACTCAACCCCCTCCCAGCGCCATCTTTGCTGCCCATGTGCTCCACACTCCTTCTCTAATGTAAGCCAGAAAGCTCAGCTGATTCCCACAGCTGCTCCTGCTTCTGTCTGGTGGTTTTAAGGGACATGAAAAGTGTTGTGTAATTTTTGATGGACCTTCTTGGTCCTCCAATTTTGTCCAGTAGCTGTGTCTGCTTCTGCAGGTGCTGCAGGAAGGCCTCATCCTTTAAGGTGAGCTGCAGATTGTAGGCCCTTTGCTGTTAGCAGGTAGCGCTGAGATCCTGCAGCTTTTCATGAAGCTCCTGAAATTCTGAGCCACTTGGCTCCTTAACTCAGCCATCTTTTTCCATTCTTCTAACTTCTCCTCTTGCCGATCCAGCTTCTTCCTTCATCTGCAGCTCTGAGTGCAGCACACTAGAGAGCTCCTCCTTCTCTTTCTTTGCCTGTGGAAGGCATCCTGCAGCTGATCCCCAGCTGCTTTTTGATCTCTAGGTTATGCAAAATTGTGCATCTCATGGCTTCGTGTATATGTACTCTTTCCATTGTCTTGAAGAGCTCATGCAGATCCCAGGCCTTTCCCTGCTGCTCCAGTTACCACAGCCACCCATGCTGCTTCAGATTCTGGAGACTTAGGCTCTAGTTTTCCTGCCTTTGAATGTAACAGTTTCTCCCATTTCTGTTGCTACTTCTGCAACTAATAGGTCTTGGCTTGAATGTGTAGCTTAGTCTGAGTTGGTCCTGCAGGCTGCTGCTGGGAGGGCAGCTCTGCCAACTGCCTTTGAAGTTCCACCATATTGGTTTCTAGGTCAAACACTTATCTCACCCATTGCTCTTTCTCATCTCTCAGTTGGTTCATCTGTTGAACTTTGTCTTTCCTCATGGGCCTCTCCACCTTCAAGTCCTCCACAACATGGTCTCTCTCCAGCCTTAATTCTTTCATTAATTCTTTCATGGTCTCCAGCTTTCTCTCCAGCTATGCCTGCTCTCTTATTAACTTTGTTTGTCTTTTGGTTATTCTCTTGCGTGAAGTAGGACTTCTGACATATTTTTAGTGATTCTAGTGTCAGAGGAAGGGACAATACCAGAAAAAGAACCAGAGAGAAATTCTGGGTCTGCATGGTTTTTGGTCTCACCCTTGGTTGATTTACAGTTCCCAGTAATGTTTGTTTTGAGGTTACCTCTGTTTTCAGTTTTCGTTTGGTTGCTTTCAGTGGGTCCACCAGGACAATTCCTCTCCAGATACTCTTTCTGTAGTTTCTTGCCTAAAGAAAATTTTATTTTGCGTATGTCTGGTTTGGTTAGATATCACAGCACTGGGATGGGGAAGGGAGGGACCATATTCCCAGGCTTTCTGAAATCACCTCTATTCTTGCAATCACCCACTTCCTACAGGATCTCTGAAATTCACTCAGTCACCACATAGCACAATTGCTTCCTTCACCTGCTGCTAGATGTAAGAACCAATAGCGGGAAATGCCAGTGGTACTAGGCAGCACAGAATGTGGGTGTGGCCTCAATTCTTTTATCTTATTGGTCAGCTAGAAACAGGTATGAATTGTGGGATCATTGTGATCCAGACACAGTGGGTGTAGTCACCATGAGACCTGCTCCTACAGTCCTCCCACATCTACATGCCTACTTGGGGATCAAGACAGTACCAGCTCCAGCTTGCCCTCCCCATCTAACCTGCCCACTTGGGCTGATAAGTAGGAATAGCTCTAGTTGGTTGCCTCCACAGTTTTACTGCAAACTGCTCAAGACAATGTCTTCCATCCCACAATTACAATCACCAAGTGATCCTGAGTGGTTGTTCTCAGACCACTGTCATAATCTCCTTTATCCTGGGACTATGGAGGGATCAGGCCCCAGAGCTTAGGGGATGAGTGAGTGAGAGACAGTAGGGACACTGGATACTGCATCATTTTACAGTCTCTTTCCTCATATTACAACTTGGTCCACATATTTTTACATCGCAGAAATACCCTCCAAATAATTTCCATCCACTCCTCCAGACTGCTAGGCTGTGCTAGTTCCACAATTCACTCACTCCTTACTGCAAGATACTAGTCTGCTTCTGAATCTGTTCCCTCTATCCCCCAACACTCTATCCCACACCTAGTGTACCATGTTCCCCTAAGAGAGAACAATGGATTGAACCAACCTTTGTCTTGACATCAGAACAGGAAAGTTGCCAGGGATCTTCTCTAATACACAGTATGTTTGTGCTCCTCTGTCTTACCTGGCCCCAACTGCAGCCAACTGTCTCAGCTTTCTTCAAGATCTTCTTCTAGTAGTCGTGTGTACTAACCACATTTTTACATGTCCAATAACTATGTATAATTCACTAGTGGATATCATATTGTGCAGGCTTAGACATTTCATTAATTTCCTACTCCCAATAAAAGGATGATTAAGCACAATTAGCTGATACTAAAATGCATGTTTTTGTTGCAGGTATGAGTATAAGTTAGAAACTACAAAAATAAGATGGGTACTGGTGGCTCATGCCTAATAATCCTAGCTACTCAGGAGGCTGAATTCTGAGGATCTCAGTTGGATGACTGCACAGACAGGAAAGTCCAAAACACTCATCTCCCATAACCCATCAGAAAACCACTACTTTGGTCGTATAGCACCATCCTTGAGCAACATGAACCCAGGGATAGTTCCCAGGCTCTAAATTCAAGCTTCACAAACAAGGACAACAAAAATACAAAAAATAATCTGTGAGTAGTTTGCATAGAATAATATTTCATGTAATCCTGGTATTCTTTTTTGTTTATGGGTGTTTGATTGCCAGAAATAGACTCTCCTAAAATTTTGTAAAATAAAGTCACACAGTTCTTGAGTTATAGAGCATTTGTAAACTGCTTTTTCCTGTTGCTATTTTGATAAAAAGCAATCCATTCTGTCAAATGAAAGTGTCTCCAACTTGCAGCAACTTACCATTTGTTAGCACACATTTACTGGAATAATTCACATCTTAACTTCAAACTGTAACCATCAGCTGTGTTGTTTATAACCAGACAGCTGTGTCAAGGGTATGAGTCCTTACCAATGGAGGTAAAAGAACCTACTCCATTTTCCCACATTCCTCAAATCAGCCCCTGAGAGTCAATCATACAATGTGAGCCCAAGGCCTACTCTCGCTCAGGCACATTACCACTCCTTGTGTTAGGATAAAAAGCTCAAGGGTCACCCTGCCTGGCACGCCTGCTTGACTCTGGGTAGAGTGTCTTGGCTCCCTTCGCCACGGAACTAAACTGCCTTGGTGAGATCTCCGTTAACTCTGGGTGTCTATTCTATCTGGGCTCATATTTTGACTATTTTGTTTTGACACTGGAGCATTCTGGGGGATAGTCTGCAATCTTCATTCTCTGGGATGGTGAGGCACCCTATTAGGGGATATGATTGTCCTGCTACTCAGCTGCAACAAGGTGTGAGCTGGGGCAGCACTGGTGACATCTCGTATCTGTGAATGAACCCCAAGTCTTGGACGTTACATGTGGATAAAAAAATCTCTAAAGCTGGGCTCCTATGGCCCTGAATTCTGAAGATTATGGTTGGGATAATGGTTTGAACCTAACCATTGATCCTCAGATCTCATCCTCTTGAATAGTTAGGATAGAAGGTGTAAGCCACAAACACCCAGATTTGCTCTTGCTTTCTTTGGTGTAATTGCTTTATAAAATCTTATCTCATTTAAATCTGATTTCTTTCTGATTTCTTCCCTAAGCAATACATTACAAATGGAAATTGCTCATTCTGTGCTGTCTTGGACTTATTAAAACAAATATTAGTCTTCAGTAGATTTTTGCTGCTGCTTATCAAACACATCATTCCCTAGTCCACTCCATGAGTAACAATTACATATTTAAAACCTTTAATATTACATATTTAAAGCCTTTAATATTACATATTAAAGCGTTTGATAAACTACAGGAACCCTTCTAATTTTCTGGGTTAATGTGTTGATATATTGTATGTCTCCTTCCCTTATTTCTTTTCTTTTCCTTTTTTCTTTCTTCATTTTTTTGTCCATCATGGGTCTTCAGTTCAAGGCTAGTGCTCTTCCACTTGAACCACAGTGCCACCTCCTCCCTTATTTTCTTGTTTTCTCTGTCTACACTCATGACATCTCTACCTTTATTTTCCAAACAGCTAACAATATATTTACACAGCATAGACTAAAGAGGTAGGTAGTCAAATATACTTATACAAATCAAACTAAGTATGAATCTAACAATATTCTTGATTGACTCACTTAAAACTCTTGTCTGGGATGAGTAGTTCTAGTTGCAATTGTGGCCTAAATTTCTTTTTATCTGAAATCAAATGATGGAAGAAACATTTCAACAAAGTGAAGTGAGGAAAGTGCTCACACTTAAGGAAGAAACAGGGAACTTTCGACGCTTATGGATTACAATAAGAAAAATATTGAAAAAGGAAGACCCAAATTTGAAATTTATGACAGGTATGATATCAAGAACCCATTAATCGTTAAAGTAAGCCTGAATTAGAGCATTAACAATTTTAAGCTAGTTTTCAGTGTTTCACACCTGAAATATCTAACCACACTTGAGGCGAAGATCTGGAGAACTGAGGACTGAGGCCAGCTTTGGTAGAAATGTCCTGCCTCTCTGCAAAACTATCAGCAAAAATATAAGTAGGTGTGTGGCTCAAGTGGTAAAGCTCCATCCAGTTAAAGTGGAGCATGTAACATGGCTCTGAGTTCAAACCCATTATGAAAAAGTTAAAGAATCACAATTATGGATTTTTGAAATTCCCTTGGATTATAAAATTATTTGGCAGAAAATACTGTAAAGGTAAAAATGAAAGCAGAACAAGTTTCTTCTTCTATACACACAAAAGTGTATTTATATATATGTATGTAGGTATATATAAAAGTGTATGTATAAATATACATACATACTTGTGCAATATATAGAGAATAATGTCTGTAATTACATATATGCATATATATATATATATAAAACAACTAAGTGTAAAAGTTTGTCCATAACCCCTAAATTAAACTAAAAGTCCATATTTTAAACTTTGACTTTTAGAAAGCATTGTCTTCACCTTTAAATATTTTCTGGATACTAATTTGTGTAGGAAAGAGGAAAAGAATTTAAGTATATGAAACAATATTTATATTAACTTTACCAAATGTAATCCCTTTACATAATTCTGTTTTATAATTCAAGTCATCATGCATTAGTTATATTGAGAGTATAAATATGAGAATTTTACACATATTAACAATCTATTCTGATTAAGTTCACTCTCTCCAACATCTTCCTATTTTCCCCTTCCTCTTTCTAGCTTTTTAAATTGTGCTTAGCGGATATTTTTATATTGTTTACACATATACATGCAGATATGTGTATATCTGTGTATCCTCATATATACTTAGATATGTGTATATACATATATATATATGTGAATACAATATAAATATATATTATATTAATACATGTAATTTTATAATTGTATATTCATATATTTATATATTGCTCCTTTTTATATCCATATACCACAATAATGATTAATTTTTACTATATTTTTATTATCATTTTGCTGGTATCTCTTCTGAGAACAATACTAGTATGATTTTCACATTAGTAGAAATACCACTGTCATATCATAATTAGAAGTTATATGAGAAGAACCAGGAAATTTAAGAATATACCAAGTCAAAAGAGTCTATCCTCATTCTCAGTCTTGGCCTTTCTTCACTTATATCTTTGTTTCCCACTATGACCTTTCAACAATAATGTTGTTCTCCTTAGATATGTATTTTAATGTTTTTTTCTTTCATGCATTTGTTTCTAACGCATTTATAAGATTATCTCTTTGTTGCTTTGTATGTCCCTCCCCCACAGTATAACCCCTGCTTTCACTATATTTGATGTCAGTATAACTTGTGAAGGAGATGGGGAAAAACAAGTCGTTTAAGGATACAGGTGGACCTGTTGCAACAATGAGAAGTACAAGTTGTTATGTCGAAAATGAGCTTTACAACGTTGGTGGGGGGGGAGGATTGGGTGGGAGGGTGTGGGGGGAAGTTGGGAAGGGATGTGAGGGGTAAACAAAGGAGGAGGCTGCAATGCTTGATAAGAAATGTACGCATTTTCCTGCCCATGTAATTGTAACCCCTCTGTACAGTATGTTCACAAAAAAATAAAATAAAATAAAAAATAAAAAAATTAAAAAAAAACAATAATGCTGTTCTATCATGGCTTACAATGCCTAAGATTCTGACAACCTCACAAAGAAAATTTTTCTCTATTAAGAATAGATTGCAAAATAATGGCTTTTAACAAAATAAAAATTAGATATTTTTTCTTTCCATATTATCTTTTCCTTTTAAAGTGTTTTTGATTGACACATAACAATTCTATATACGTTAGAGGTACAATGAGCTGTTTTATTTTTGTTTTGCTTTGCTTTCTGTTATTTCTGGGATTGAACTCATAGCCTCACACTCTCAATGTGGGGGCTCACCGGGATATAATATGTTTTGACTTGTGCCATTATTAGACAATCAAATCTGGGCAATCAGCATATTGTTCTTTAAAGTTAAACATTTCAAAGTCAATGGGAATGTTACAAGTTCTTTTTCTAAGTGTGAAATTTCTAAGCAACACAGAAATATATAAACATCAGAATAACAATTCAACAGGTTGAAATACAGAGAAAAAAGAAATGAACTCTTTACCTTACTTATGTAACTGTAACCCCCATGTACATCACCTTTATAACAATAAAAACTTTAAAAATATCTAGCAATTGTATTCAATATAAAGTGAACATAAAAACATCTATTCACTAGCTCTTCTTAACCTTCCTGAAATTTAATGTGTCCCTTTCCATGATATAACAGTAAATATAAATTAATTGTGAACGTATTGATTGCCAGGTGCCAGTGGATCACAACGTAATCATTACAATGAAGTATGCTGAGATCAGAAGATTGTGATTTAAAGTCCACAGGCAAAAAACCATCTATGAGACTCTTACCTCCAAAGTAACCATCAAAAAGCCTAAAGTTGAGTAATAGATCAAGTGGCAGAATATTAGACTTGAGAAAGAATAAATAAATAAATAACTGAAGGACAACATCCCAGGCCCTTAGTTCAAGCCCCATGATCAACACACATACACACACACACACACACACACACACACACACACACACACACACACACACACACATATACAAACACACACACTGCTTTCTGCTCTTCCATTTATGTTGAAAATATTATCTCATGTGAGAACCATTTAACATACTTTTTAAATTTATAAAGTATAAATTTATATATTATATAATTTATATATTATAATTTATTATATATTATAATTTATTATAATTTATAAATTAAAGAAGTATACATTTTATAAGAAAACAGGAATTTTAGGCACTTGCTATTTTCTAGGAGACATTAATAATACCTTGATATAGTTAATATTTTAATTTTCCAGATGCTGACAGGTAGATATATATTATTATTTCTCTTCAACAAATGTGGGAAAATTTGGAAGAAAATGTCATAATAGTGGAATTTCATAAAATTTATGTTTCATAAGAGGTAATAATAATTCTAACTCCTAAACATAGCTTAAAACCAATAATGCAGTGATACTGAATTTCTCTGTAGTTTATATTGTGCAGCAAAAGCATCGATACTATAAAGAATTTGCTTTACATTTCCTAGGAAGAAGCTAAATAAGGATGTATACATCTTAAAATCATAAAATAACATTTTGGTTATACTAATGAAATGCCCACATTCCAAATCATTAATAAGTTCATGTAAATATTACAGCTCTCAGATATTCAAATTTTGAAAGTTTTGAAATAAGTCATTCCAAAGTTAAAAACTATAATAAAAATAATCATTTTAATCAAGCTAAACATATCCTTTATTGGACCATGTACTTTCATAAGAATATATAAATCTAGATAAATACTTATCTTTGAGAATATGTGTGTTGTGTTTGCACAGATATGCGAGTTCTTGTGGTTCGTTGATATTTATATTGCATTCTTCCCTTTGGTGTGTATTGATTCACATAATACCAGTTTTGTATAATTCATCATGCATTTAAAAAAGGTAGCCCTCTCTAGAAAAATGGTGCCATGTGAAGAGCCCATCAGTTTGAAATCAAACAGTGTATCATCATTTATTATTCATTAGGACCACGTTTACACACAGCTTCAAATATCTCCTCAGTGTTTATATTGGACAAGGGCAAAATGCATAGAATGCGTGCATAGACACATGTTGTTACCTAATAAATCTCCTCATGCTTTTGACTGACATTATAAGTACCTGACCTTGGAAGAGACCTGTCATCTAGAGTCTTTATATAGAAATGTAGGAGCAGCGTTGACAAGCAAAATGAACCCTTGATACTCTCTGATACTGTTAGCATGACTTAAGCCTCAATATATTACCACAGAGCCTTTCCTTCATTTTTACAAACATATTTCAATTTTACCTCATACTTTTTAAAACTCTTAAATAGAGCCATGATGTAGAGGAATAAAAATACTAGGCAAACAAGAAGAAATAACTAGTTCAATAATAAAAGAAGAATAATAATAAGCCACATGAAAGACAATTTTAAATCAACACAAAATTGCAAGAGGGAAAGATTAGAGTGGCAAGTACAAACCCATGAAATTATAAAAAATGAGGCAACAAAAGTAAATCAAAGAGATGAAAAGTAATGTTATTAATTGTCCAGTAGCTTTTTTCCCACTGTTTCTCATTTATCTTTGGAAGGAGTTTAAAGAAAAATCACAATCACTGCGTATATTTTGTTTTTCCACTGTCAGGTTTATTGGCAATGTCTTGTATTTACAGCTATCTTCATGAATCACAGGCACTTATGTATGTGTCTTTTCATTTACAACAAGCATCTTCGTTGCAAAACTTTAAACTTTATTCCTTGGTGATTTTTAAATAAAAGCCTGTGTTTTTATTTGCCTGTGGTGTAAGAAACAGACATTGAAGAGTTCATTGTTGCCACACCATGACAAGTTCTATTACTTAAAAATCAGAGTAGATTCCATGCTAATGTTCATATGGCCAAATTGTATATAGTCAAGAAAATAATCTCAGGACATCTTAAAACTTTTTATGATGCTTGGCTCTTTACTTATTACATTTCTTTATGATGTATTAAACTGCTGTTAAGAGAGCTATTATTTCCCAAACGCAAATAAATAAATGAAAATTTTACTTAATGATATATCAGATATTAACTCATATTCTAAGTTTGAGCAGAAAATAGATATTTCATTTCTCATTGTGACAAAAAATAAACAGTTCATTCTTATATGTATTTTGTTTTTAAAAAATATATCACTAAAGATTAAGTTCACCTGAAAATAATGGTAATCCAAAATAAAACTGGCAGGAATAAGAATAAAACGTAATATTTTGTCCAACATTTTGAAAGAAAGCAGTCTGTTTGATTTTATTAATGCCTTAAGATCTGCAAATGAGTATCATAGTTCATCCTCTCTGAATTTCAATAGTCCAATCTCGAAACAATGGAACCTTTCCGCTTTTCTAATCCATAAAAAATCCTCTTGGCAATATTTTTCAAACTGTACACTAAGTCTAATTACTTCTATCACCTTTAGTGTTATACTTATGTTGAAACCAGAACCTTTCTTTCTTGAATTATTGCAATAGACTTGAATAATTTCTTTTTTGTTGTTTCTCATACTTTTATAAATTCAACACAACAGACAGAAACTTCTAAGTTGTGATTCTGCTAATTTTTCCCTTCTACTCAAAACTATTCTGTGGCTTGTCATGCATGTAGAATTATAGGTAAGTTGGTCTTAACATGAGTTTCACAACCATCCGTACTTCTTCGACATGTTTTCTCTCATTCTTGTATTTTATGACTTAAGAAACTAACTTCTATGTTGTTTTCTGATCAATACTGACTCCTCCACTGTCCCCCAGTCCATCTTTTTAGAATATTCATATAATTTTTTTGGTTTTTTTTTTTTTTTTTTGGTCAGTCATGGGGCTTGAACTCTGGGCCTGGGCGCTGTCCCTCAGCTCTTCAACTCAAGGCCAGCGCTCTACCACTTGAGCTACAGCGCCACTTCCGGTTTTCTGGTGGTTTATTGGAGATAGGAGTCTCACGGTCTTTCCTGCCTGGGCTGGCTTTGTACCGCGATTCTCAGATCTCAGCCTCCTGAGTAGCTAGGATTACAGGCGTGAGCCACCGGCGCCCGGCTCTTTTTAGAATATTCTTATCCTAGCTATCAATTTGGTAGTAGCTTGCCTGCAAGGCCTTGTCGTTGGTAGGGTAGACTTCTACCACTTATCATCAACTCCCAGGCAAGCTACCAATTTTGATTCTTCAATTCCTTGCTCAGATCTCACTTACTCATTGGGAACTGCCTTGAATATGGCATCTCCTACTGAACTGCATCCTCACTGTACCTCAAAATTTAAAGACCACATTTATTCCATATCATAATTTATTTCTCATATACTATATGTTTTACTGATTTCATAGATATTCATTTATGAAGTCTTTTTCTCTAGAGTCGTTTCTATTTTTTGTCTATTATTTAGAGTGATTTTTGTGTGCCCTAGATCAATTCAGAACATGTGTTTTATGTGCCATATTCAAGTGGTTTTGTTGATTGAAGCATTTTGTTAGAATGGAAGAATAAAACTAGGATCGGTGATAAGTAACTACTCATGACCACCACATCTATAGTGTGCTAAATTGAGTAAACCTGTTTTCCTTGGCAACATTTAGCAGTGAGTTGGATAGAAGTAGTATGCATTTCTGGATTCATTACATTTGCTTACAAATGAAGTTTAATTTGTCTTCACAGAATTAATTAAGTCATTTTTGCCACTATTTCTTTATTAGTAGGACTGAGACTTATGAGTCAGCCATTTTCCTAGATCAGAGAATAAAATCTAAAATTAGGTACTGAAATGTTATTTATAGATATGAGTAAATATATATTTTTCTATGTATATTTAATAATCAATGGCTATTGTCATGCATTCTTGCTGTCTTCCTCGCTCTCTCCATTTCTCTGTTTGCATGTATATAATTCTCGCTCTATTTTTTTCTATTATAATTTACCCTTTTCCTGTCAGTCATAGGGTTTTATCTCAGGGCCTACGCTACTATCTCTGACCTCTTTCACTCCAGGCTAGCCCTCTACTACATTGACTACAGTGCCACATCTGGGTTTTGGTGGTTAAAGGGAGATAAGAGATGAGTCTCATGGACATAGACTTTTCTGCACTGGAAGCCTTCCAACCACGATGCTTATATCTCAGCGTCCAGAGTAGCTAGGATTACAAGCATAAGCCGCAAGTGCCCAGTTTGTGTATTTCTGTTTTATTCTCTGTTTCTAACAGAGAGGATAAGTAGGTTTGAGAGCCTTTCTGGAACCAGCGAGAGATCCAATGTACAGAAGCATCTTACACTGTGCAGGAAATTTAACCCTGGACCATTCACCCTTATCCACAACAAAATCCCAAGTTATGGTAGTAGAGCTGTGGCTCAAGTGGTAAAGTGTCAAATAGATTGAAAATGCCAAAGGAGATGGTGAGGCCCTGACTTCAAGAATCTCTACTACTGGCATGAACAAACAATTAGTTAACTAACTAATTACCTGATTAAGTAATTAATTTAGTAGTTAATTTCTTAAATTTTGAAACCTTATAAAATTGAAGGTAGAATGTAGCTCTTTCAAAACATTTAAGACCAGTTTAGTAAACTTGCATTTCTTTTTTTTTAATTTTTAATTTTAATTTTAATTTTTTGTGAATATACTGTACAGAGGGGCTACAATTACATGGGCAAGATAATGAGTACATTTCTTATCAAGCATTGCAGCCTCCTCCTTTTTTTTCCTTCATATTTCATTTCTCAGAATCTCACTTATGTTTGTGCTAAATCTTATGCACTCCATGGTGCAGTTGAAATAATCACGTTCTATATTCAAACTAAGTTTAAGTTTAGGAACCTGTATTTGTTTTGAACCTGTATTTGTTCATCTGACAGATCACTCACTCACTCATGTCATAAATCATTATGGAAACTGGATCACGTTTCTGTAGCAGCCTAGGAGACATAGATTTAGCAACTGCATATCTCAACTAATTATGTTATTCCTTGGTTGTCTTGTATTAACCATTCGACTATCAAATCTGTCACTCATCCACACACAAAAAAATTACATAAATATGTTTAAAATATGAATATCTATAAAAGTTTCAAAACGCAAAGTAAATAAGAAATGTTTTAGGTTTTAGAAATGTTTCATTTTAAGATGCACAGTTGTACAATAGGGTCAAGTTGTACAATGATTGTTCAGAGAATATAATTGTCTCCATATTGAAAACAGAGTCATCTCATTGTTAAATGCAAATAACTATGGAAGAAATGTGGTATGGATTGTAATGTGTGTAGCTTAAGTTACACAATCTATATGCTTCAAAGCGAATTAATTATTATGATTCATTTTTCACATTGGAAATAAGTCTATTGACAAAGGCTTTGATTCTTTAGTTATAATTGTAAGAGAAAATAACTCAATTCTTGGTTTATAAAAATTGGAATCTTAGAGAACTCTAAAATAAAGCAAAAATAAATATGCTAAAATAGTGCAGAGAATGTTCAATTAGATACATAGACTTTACCAAACTATTGGCCTTTTAACAATTCATGTAAAGCTCTCTGACTATAAAATATACAGGTTCATATGTATACCCTGCTGTGACTAAAGAGGGACAAGCCATTGTGAAGGCTGCTTGAGAAACATAAATCATTTCAAATTAAATTTTCATGCATTCTACTAGACAGCACTAATAAAATGTGTTTATGATTAAAGACATTTGTCTTTGCTGAAAAAACGCAGAACTATACAATAAAAACACATTCACATAGATGTATGGACACATTATCTTAGAATATCTATCCATTCTGATATATGATATTTCCCATTGATTTGAGACCATAATTAAAAATCCCTATATAATTTCTGAATAGCTAAATGTAACATTACATTAAAATTATGTTTTTTCTTCCAGCATTTTTTTTCAGGAAGACACTTGCCAAGTCACAATAAATAGTGTCAATTAGCAACATGTATAAATTTTAGCAATTTATTTAGAAGCATACTTGCTTCATTTAATAGTTCTATTTTATTGTCTCGAGTTTTGGAACTTGTGTCGATGTCTTAAAACTTTAAATATATTTTAAGTTTCCATACACATTGTGATCATTAATTTTTACAATTAATTTTCCTTTAAATTTAATTTCTTACGTGATTTTTCTTCCCTTCTCTGTTTTCTGCTTGGACAACTTTGCTCCTGTCTCCTTAACTACTTTTACTAACATTTGGCTACTGATGGTTTCTCTATTTTTTTCCTGATATGTATGTGTATTTTAGTTTTAAGGATGGTAATAGAAGGTGAGAATTGTAGCCATTGTCTTTCCTCTGTTTTCAACCTGTCTAAAAAGTGCTTTGAGATGTTATGGTCTTTATCCTTTGAAATAAATGTGCACCTCAAACTGACCATTTTAGGATGCCCTATTTGTCTTTGCAAATTAGTGCTTAGATTATGAAAAACAAACTATAGCTTTAATATATTTTATTTTATGGTATTTGTAGTTAGTTTTTCCAGGTGAGACTTAACATCTCTGACCAAATTTGAAAACTTTTCAGATGTTTTCCCTGTGATTCTCACCTTTAATCACGCTCTCTGTTGTTTTTGTGCACATTCAATTGTTTGTGTTTTATAGCTTATCCTCATAATTCATTCGGCTCTTGTTGCATTGTTTTCCCATAATTTTTGCCTGAGTGTTACAATGTACTATTTTGCTGTGGATATATTGCTTCTGGAATATATAATCTCTTAGAAAATCAACCTGTTAGATTTATATTAAGTACTGGAGTTTTGTTTATTTATTTTTTGTTTATTTATCTATGTTGAGGTGCTTGGGATAAGACTGTACTGGAGACTGTTAATCAGCAGGGACACTGGATATAAGTGTAAGGACCCTGTACTACAGCATGTCAGTGTCATATATTAATTATTACTATTAGTATTACATGTGGGGGGGTGTTATTTATATTGATGTTTGAGCTCAATGCTCCTTAATGTCTTGGCTTATTTGTACAGTGTACCTTACCACTTAAATCACACGCCAGCCTGGCTTTTTTTGTTGGTTCTTTTGGTGACAGAGTATCATGGACTTTCCTTTCAAGACTGGTTTGAACTATGAGTGTATGGATTTCAGACTCCTGAATAGCTTAAATTAGAAGCAAAGCCAAGGGAACCAGCTGTCAATGGTCAAACTGCAAAGAGCAGGTTTGAATACCAATAATCTTTATACTTTAATCCAATTCTCAATCTTTGTTTCTGAAGTTAATGCAGATCAATGTATGTGATGTACAAGTAAACATACAATGTGTAGAGCTACACTTTGAGTGAGTTGCTTTATGAAGAATATTCTCCAAACTTTTTTTTCTTTTGGTTGTGGGACTTGAACTCAGGACTGGGCACTGTCCCTGACCAATTTTGCTCAAGGCTACATCTCTATGACTTTGAGCCACAGCTCTGATTCTGGTGGTTAATTGGAATTATGAGTCTCCTGGACTTTTCTTGTGTGGTCTGGCTTTGAATTGAATTCTCATATCTCAGCCTCCTGAAGAGTTAGGATTACAGGAATGAGCCACCAGCACCTGGCTAGCTATATATTTTTTGGCTTTTTCTTTTTTGGTACTGGGGATTGAACCCAGGACATTGCCCTTGCTAGGCAAACACTTTGCCACTGAACTACATCCCAGCTCCATTCTTAACACATTTCTTAATCATGTCCTAAATGATCTCCTTAATGAGATTGCTGTTAGATTTCTCTTAGATACTAATTTGACAAGCAAACTTAGTTTAGATGTACTTTGAGCATATTCTATTTTAGATGGTGGAATATCTACATGTTAATGTTTAAAATGAAGAGAATAGATGATAACTTTTATTAATTTGTTCAAACCACAATATCCACACTCACCTGCAGAATCCTGACAATTATATTACATTTAACTATTCATCTATGCTAGTAAAAGATATCAAAATAAATAAAATTTCAAAATATTAGAGGATGTGTTTATTTAAAGTATCTACTTTACTTACATCCTCATATTCTAAAAAGTTCTCTTTTAATTTTTCCTTTGATTATTGTCTCCTTCATATATTTCAACCAGAAGCTTTGGTTCTCCACTGACAAACAGATTCCATTTAACATAGAGTCACTCAGCTACAGGATTACTTCTTCCAAAATAAGAGCTGAAAAGTAGTATGTAAGGCACATTCTGGTTTCCCAATAATATTCACAAAATTTATTATGGTTACTTAAATTTTTCCAATCTTCAGTTTGTCTTTTGTTTGACATCTAATATATTTAAAACATGCAATCTCATCATACAGGAAAGCTTGTCCAATTAATTTAAGCAGTATCAATAATGTTGACTAGGATAAGTCATTTCTGAATAAACATTTGCAATGATGTATTATGTTAATGAACAACTTAAGAAGATATAGTGTATTTTCTTATAAAAATGAAAGAATTAAGTAAATTGTTTAAAGTAATATTTCTTCACTTTGTAACTGTTTATTGTTTATAGAACATATGGTTAGCATTTGGTTTATAAAATTTTAAATTACACTGTAGATACTGCTGTTATTTTGAAAATAGATTTTTCTACAGTCATATGATGTATGTGTATTTAATAAATATTGAGTACTATGGTGAAAATAAATGGATATTAGTCAGATGCTGGGGTTGATTCCTATAATTATAGCTATTCAGAAGGCTGAGATCTGAGGAAATAGGTTCAAAGTCAGGCAAAATATGCATGGGTCTCTTAGTTATAATTAACTAAGATGGAAGAGGAAGTGTGGCTTTGGTGGCTTTGATTGAAAGGCCATGTGAGAGCTTGAAGACTAATACACTGTTGAGAAGAATGTAAATTAGCAAAACCACTTTGGAAAGCACTTTTGGAGATTCTTCAAAAAAAAAAAAGAAAAAGAAAGAAACATGGGCTCCCCCTACAATCCAGCTATACTACTCTTGGTCATCTACCCAGAATATTACAAGCCAGTACACAGCCAAGCTACATACAACCATATTCATTGCTCATTATTCACTATAGCCAAGTTATGCAAATAGCACAAATGTCTTTAAATGGATGAGTGGAAGCAAAAAACTGTGGTGCATTGTTTCAATGGAATTTTGTCATCTACTGGAAAGAAATGATTGAATCTGAAAAATATCATGTTAAGCAAAGTAAAGCCAGCTCAGACAGCCAAGGAGCGAATGCTTTTTCTCATGTGTTTATAAATTAACTTATAAACATATTCAAAAACATGTAGGAGTCATGTAACATAAACCCAAACAAATTGTCTAAAGCAAAGAATCCTTGGGGAGGATTGTAGTGATGTAACTGCTTGGAAGACTAGCAAACAGTTTCACAAAATGAAAACCAGAAAGCCTAGAAACCAGTTTTGTAGGGTGTCTGGAGGAAGTAGTCAAAGGCAGTGGCAGATAAGTGGAAAGAGGAAGGGTGAATGGATATAGTCATTATATTCAATGCACATATATGAAAACGAAATCATATAATCTGAGGAGTGGGTAGATTTGGGAGAGATGGGAGTGGGAATGATGGAAGGAGTGACATTAATCAAGATGTATTATACTCATAGACTGAAATGTTGAGTTGAACTGCTTTTGTACAACTACTTACATACAATAAAAAATGCCTTATCTTTATTATTTTGCCAGAAATATATAGTGTTTCTCTTCACTAACCCAGTAACAATTGTTTATTCTAGCAAGGAGTTATACAGGTCATCCAAAAATTCAGCTTAAGTGAGCATTTGTGTTCCAGTTGAGCTATATAAAGTATTGCTTGCCTTTAGTTACATCATTCAAAATTTAATTTAATAGGTCTTCTGAAACAAAAGTGACTATAAGCTGATGCCCACAGACTCACAATAGCATTTCTCTAATAGAATCTTCTAATGGACGTTTCTTATAATGTTCCAGTACTAAATTCCTCAACTATAAGTTAATAATTTGTACAAAATGCCAGAAAAAAATTCAATATAATTTCATAAAAGTAAAATTTCTCTGTCTTGTTTAAACAATATATTTTCTGCATCTGGTCTCTCATTTCTGGAAGATGAATTCTATCCAGGAAGTCTATCTACACCTGCCAGTTGGTTTGTGATCCTCACATGATTCATCAGTTAGCAATCCCAGTGTATAGCATAGCTTATTAAATCATAGTGCTTGCAGTATTTCTGTCTCTTTACAGTATGAAATTAGCAAAAGTTTTGTGTCCTTAAATAATTTTTTCCTGGCTTTGAATTACTCACATTTTTCAGGTTAATATGTACTACATACTGGTTGAACTGAATTCAAGTAGGATATTGTCACTATGAATCCAATGAGTGCAAACAATGAATGCAAAACCTTATTTCTATTTTAATTTTTTAAATTCCAAAGCCAGGTGTCAAGGGCTCATGCTGCCTCTAAGCCTGGATACTGAGGAGGCTCAGATTTTAGGATCTTGGTTTGAAGCCAGTTTGAGTAGAAAAATCCAAGAAATATTCTTACCAAAGAGCTGAAAGTTTGTAACTCGAGGTAGAGCACCTGCATGAGTGACAATATACAACATGAGTTCCTGAATTCAAGTCTCAATACTGGCAGACACCACAACAAAGCAAAACAACTAATTAGTCTCCTAGAAATATTCATTGAATCCAACAGAATTAGTCAACTGTATAACATATAAAAAGTACTTTTTATGCCATTATCCCTTTTTGTTTATTTTTGCAGTCAATAAATTCATTGTATATGAATCTGCTATGGTTTCCCAAGACACATCTCTGCTGTAACTTATGTGCTGTTGTTCTGGAATCCACAATATTTCTCTCAATGTCACATTTATCTGAGTATTTTATTATTATAAGACTTTTAAATCTCCATCTACAATTGAGCCATTTCATTGTCATCCATACATTTTTGAAATGCATTCACTCAAGCTTTAAAAAATACAAAATCAACATTGTTATTTATAGAGATATATATTTATTCATTACAGGTCAATTACATATATTCCAATAATATGACTACACAGTTAAAATATTTTTAAATTACAAAAGTGACTAAGCAATGAATGGACCTCACAGCACGGAGTGAAATCCTCTGGTTACTAATTGAAAGTGCTGTACAGCCATTTTGATTATTAATGGGAGGAAAAGAGCATCCATCGAAATATTTCAAACTCAGTATCCAACTACATTAATGGAACCATAAAGTCCACTGAATAGTTTTGTGCTTTGAAATGCCAACAATGGGTCTCAAATCTGATGACTTTCTGGTCTGTCATTTATTTATACACTGATTTAATGGGGAACTTAATTCTCTTTGGCAAGCATTATTTTTTAATGGGAATACTATTACTTATTAAAAGAGTATAAAGGATAACATTTGTGTTCACATAGACAAATATATTCAGCATGTAGTAGATTATATTAGATGATATTTTGTCGCTTTTTGGAGGATTTCTGTTTAGTTGCATTTAAATCACCACCCTGCAGACCTCAGCCCTTAAGTAGCTATAATTACCCAGCCCTAATGAGCTTTTCAGTATGTGTGTTTTGTATGTCATTATAATTTTGCCACATTATGTCAAGTTAGGATAAAACAGTAATCCTTAGCCACACACTTCATAAATGAAATTGTCCAATAGGAAATTAGTGCAAAACATTAGAGTATTGACACATGAGAATAAAAAAATCTTATTCAAAAATACAAAAATCATAAGGTTCATAATTTGGGGTGAAGGATTGCAGCCATCAAATTCTTATTCAAGGGGAAGTAAGGCTTATTTGCATATTACTAGGTACATGATTGGAAATTTGGATATGCAAGTAAAGCACTCCATGTTTTGGTGAGATTCCTGGGGTTTGGTGGGTTTAATTGCCCTGAAAGATTTTAAAAGGTTGAAAACACAGAAAATTTCTTTTCCAATCAATGCACAGACAACAAAACATCTTTTAAAATGTTTACCAAAATTAATACACTAGGCTTTAGAGAGGTGGCTCAATTATTAAAGCTCCAGCCAATGACAGTCCTGATCTTGGACATAAAAATTAATAAACTAGCTATACATTTATGTAAATAATGGCTCTTAGGTATGATAGTCATAAAAATTATTACTGGACTTGAACTCAGGATTCCAGTCTCACTTGTATTTTACCACTCACAACTTATGCTACACCAGTTAAGTCAGGACTCCACTCCTGAATTTTGTTTATTACTTGGAAACAAGAGTCACTTGGATTTGTCTGCCTGGGCTGGCTTAGAACTTCTTTGTGAGCTCTCAATCTGTTGAGTATCTATGATTATAGATGTGAGCCACCAGTGCCTAGAAGGATAAAAGTAACAAATTTCTAATAGTTTGCAAATAAATTTTATGTTCTACTAAAGAACAATTGAATAGGAAATATCTATCAGACACATTATCTTTTCTTCTTATAATATTTGAGTACAAGGTACAATAATTCAAGTCATAATCACATAATTTGTCAGCATACTAACCATTATTTCTAAATGAATTGTACTTTGAATTAACTAGATTTTGTGATAACATGTTTATGTACTATCTAGGTATTATGAGAATGATCATTCACACATGTGCCTATATGTTCATGCATGTGCATGCATAAATATAGCAAAGTAAGGTTGTTGGATGACAATGAGCAAATATTTCTTGATTCCAGTATAGTTTCATATGAGCATTTGGGATCTCACAGTAGTTCTCAAAAAGTCAAAAAATCATTAGGCATATAATTTGGGGAGATGGATTGCAACCATCAAATTCTTATTCAAGAGGAAGTAAGGCTTATTTGCATATTACTAGGCACATAATTGGAAATCTTGATATGCAAATAAAGTACTTCATATTTTGGCCTTGTTTCTGGGTTTTGGTGGGTTTAATTGCCCTAAATGATTTTTAAAAAGTTCAAAACGTGGAAGATTTCTTTTACAATCAGCACACAAACAACAAAACTTGCAAGTACTGACAAGAGTCAATGGTTGTGACATTGATACATTATGTGAAACATTTGTATCCTTAGCCAGGTAAATTTTGTTTTCTCTTTCTTACATTTTTTCCTTTCTTACCCTCTACATTTTTACACTAATCACTGTATTTTTATGAAGTGACATCACACAGAGAGCTATCAATTAAATTACAGTGGAATAAATACAAATTCAAGTATGTGAGATCCCATGAAAGTTACTGTAAGAGTAAGTTTATGAATGCAAGTGATGGCATCCAAAGAAACCTATATCTGTGCCTGGGCTGAAGTGTGCCCCTCCCCCAACTTTACTTTTTCAGCCCTCATCCCTCATACCCAGGAATATGATAAAAAGTTAAAATGAGGCCATTATTGGATAGCACAGTGAAAATGAACTATGATCCTCTTTTGACAAGGAAATGTAATAGAGAAATAACCCTAAGGAAGAACAGTAGCAAGAAAACAAGTGCAAGGGAGGAGATAGTACCCCCATGGAACGGAGTGGAGGATGCTTCCAACACCAGCACCAGCTTGACTTCTAGCCTCTAAGTGTGAGAATAAATAGATAATTCTGTTATAGTTCACCTTGTGTGTGGTATTTCACTTGAAAGCCTTAGCAAAGGAATGTAAAACTTACAATGCTTTTTCTTAATTTTTTTATTGTGAAAATACTGTACAGAGGGGTTACAGTTACATGAGCAAGGTAATGAGTACATTTCTTATCAAGAATTGTTGCCTCCTCCTTTGTTTTCCCCTACCATCCCTTCCCTCCCACCCCATATCTACAGCAACCCACCCCAAACCTAAATTGTGAAGTTTGTTTTTCAACATAGTGTCTTCTACGTCTCATTGTTACAATGGGTCAACCTGTATCCCTATTTAAACATTTTGTTTTTCCCCTTCCTCTCGACAAATTATAACAACATCAAATACCATGAAAACAGGGGTTATACCTTGTGGGAGTTTATTTAGAAAAAACATATTAGTCACTGATAGAGGCAAGACAGAAACTTCATTAAATAGCATTTTATATTCTTCCCAGTTTATTTCAACATTTAATGTCTTTATTAGAGCCTCAAATACCCATTACAAAAATCTTAACTATATAAAGACAACACTAAGAGCATGTTTTATATATAGGTTTATCTGTAACTGGGTTTCTAGTAATGTGAAGGCTAGTATTTCAAAAACACTCCAACTAAAATTAATTTAAAATATAGGGAAAATATTGAAATAAAAATTCACAAAACGTTTAAATGCTAACAATAAAGTAAAAATGTTGTAAAAATAAAATGTAGAAAGAGCTTACTGTAGGTCATTGAAGGGAATGGATTTGTATACGTTCAAATATGCAGAAGAAATAAAGAAAGCAAAAATAAAGGAATAATGGATGGTATGGTACCAGTATTAGTTTATTAAGAAAAAAACATAACATGCATAATTTCTAACTTCTTGACATTACCTGTAATAAGATGAATACAGAAGTTTAGAATAGGGCTGGGAAGGTGGCTCAGTGGTAGAGCACTTGCCTTGCATGTTCGAGGCCCTGGGTTCGATTCCTCAGCACCACATAAGAAAAAAGAAAAAAGCCAGAAGTGGCGCTGTGGCTCAAGTGGTAGAGGGCTAGCCTTGAGCTGAAGAGCTGAGGGATAGCGCCCAGGCCCAGAGTTCAGGCCCCATAACCGGACCAAAAAAAAAAAAAAGTTTAGAATAATAAGCCACCAACTTTTCAACAATAAAGGAACATCTATAAGATGCTAGACACATGCAACACCAGAGGCTCTGACCTGTAATCCAAGTGGAGCAAGAATCTGGAATCTAGAAGATCAGAGTTTGAAGCCAGCAAGGACACAAAAAATGCTGTAAGGAGTCTTCTCCAAGAAACCATCAAACGGCTTGACTGGAGGCATGATTTAAGTAGGAGAGCAGCAGCCAGAGAAGCCCAGCATGTATAAGACCCTGAGATGAATGCTTGGCACAGGAAGAATTTTTTTCAATGACAATAAAGCAATATGTTTAAAATGCTTATCAACCATCAACCCAAATCTGGGTTTTACTTATTAAACTGCCATACAAATACAAAGATTTAAAATATGTAAACAATGATCTATACAAATTCAGGGGGAAGGCTTGAGGTGGGATGTAGGAAAAAAATGAGGGAAGGGGTAACAAGTTGACAAGAAATATACTCATTTTCTTATTTACATAACTAACCTCTCTGTACATCACCTTGACAATGAAAAAGGAAGACAAAAAGTAAAATATGTAAAGAATTAATATGTAAAGAATTAAAATTGAGAACATTTCACACCAAAATTCTCTCTCTGAAGGAATATGCTAACCCTATTCCTCACAAGAAAATAAAGTGACATGAGGCAAAAGATTGAGATAAGGAAAAAATTAACAATATAAAAATAAATACGTATGTTCAAAATGTGAAAGTTGCCTTCTAATTACTTGGCATTTAGGGTTTGAGACAACGTAAAAGTAAGTAGTAGTTTGCAAACTAAGAAAATTATCAATAAAATATCTCTAATGCATCCAAATTGATGTATGCTAGAATTAAGTTATGAATGAGATATATTAAACATTGTATGTGACTAAATATTAGTAAGTGTATTGGAAAGTTATGTAGATCTGATTTTAAAAACACTGAGAAAACAAATGTAGTACTAAATCAAAAAACTTTAATATTAAAATTTTGGAAGAAATAAATTATCCTAAATTGCCATAATTGTTATTATTAATACAGAAGTAAAAAGATATTTAAAAAATGTAAAAGAAGGGCTGGGAAGGTGGCTCAGTGGTAGAGCGCTTACCTTGCATGCATGAGGCACTGGGTTCGATTCTGCAGCACCATATAAATAGAAAAAAAAACAGAAGTGGTGCTTTGGATCAAGTGGTAGAATACTAGCCTTGAGCTGAAAAGCTGCTGAAGGACAGCGCCCAGGCCCAGAGTATAGGCCTACGACTGGACCCCCCCCCCCCTCAAAAAAAAAGAAAAAAGAAAAGAGAAGGCATAAATATTTCAATACATAAAATTAGTGATTATGTATATCTACAAGTAATAAATATAGATTCACAAAACAAATTATTGAGTTTTTTAAAAAATTCACTTATTCTTTCTAAACTTCAAATGGTTGTACAAAGGGGTTACAATTTAAGCACTTAATATCGGATGTTTCTTGATCAGAAACTCTTTTCATCATTTTCCTCCATTCTACTACTCTATTGTAATACTTGTGTTTGTGCATTCTTTTTGTTTCTTTTTTAAAATTTTTATTGTGTAGGTGATTTACACAGGGGTTAGAGTTACATAAGTTAGGTACTGAGTATCTTTTTTGAACAGTGTCACCTCTTTCCTCATTTTCTGTTTTTCCCTCCCAACTTCCTTCCTCTATTATTTTTTTCTTTTACCAGCTATTGTGTTTACTTTTAAAATTATAGGCACATTCTAGTTACCACAAATGAGTAAAACTATGCAACCTGTATTTTTTTGGGTGTGGTTGCTTACGTCAATTAATATAATTTCCCCAAGTGTTTCAATTTCCTTATGAATAGTGCAATATCATTTTTTTTGGTGGAAGCATAGAATTCCATTATATATACATACCACATTTTCTTGATCCATTCATCCACTGAGGGGCAACTTGTTTGATTCTATATATTGGATTTTGTAAAAAACAAAAACTGAAATGAACAAGCTTGTGCTGATAGCTTTCGTGGGGCCTAGTTTATGGTCAATTGGATAAATGCCCAGGAGTGGGATTGCTGGATCATAGGGGAGCTCTATGTTTATTCTTTTGAGAAACCTCCAAACTACTTTCCAGAGTGGTTGAGTAAGTTTACATTCCCACAATGGTGTAGTAGCATTGCCTTTTGACCACATCCCAGACAGCAGGAGGAGGTAGAGGATACACTAGGGCACTAGGGCATGGATGGAATAGGCACAGAAAAGATGGAATAAAAAGTGAACAAATATGACAGTGGTACTCACTACACACTATGTGGAAAATGAAATATACATCTGTGGATGAGAATAGGAAGGAAAAACTGGGAGTGGACAAACGAAAAGAGACATGGTTCAAAAAGAATTGTACTCATTACCTGATTCATGTAATTGTAAATCCCCCATATATCACTTCTGCAAAAATAACAAATATATAAAAAGAAGCTTCCTGGCCTGGGAAGTTGGCTCAGTGGTAGAGCGCTTGCCTTGCATGCCTGAGGCCCTGGGTTCAATTCCTCAGCACCACATAAGCAAAAAGAAAAAAGCCGGAAGTGGCACTGTGGCTCAAGTGGTAGAGCACTAGCCTTGAGCTGCAGAGCTGAGGGAGAGTGCCCAGGCCCAGAGTTCAGGCCCCATGACCGGACCCAAAAAAAAAAAAAAAAAAAAGAAACTTCCTAAGATCCAGAACCACAATAAATCAAAGAAAGCCTGGATAACTGGAATTGCATCAAACAATTTTCTGCATGGCAAAGGACATAGCTAACAAGATAAATAGAAAGCCCACAGCAAGGGAGATGATCTAACTTTGCATCCAACAAGGTTCTCTTATCTAAAATATACTTAGAGCTCAAAAAAGTAAACCTCCCCAAAACAAATTCTTACAGAAACAGCAATTAATAAGTGTAGTGAAGACTTAAAGTTAGGCTTCTCCAAGAAGAAATAAGAATGGCCAGTAGACACATGAAGAACGGTTCAACATCTCTGGCCATAAAAGAAATGCAAATCAAGACAATATTGAGATTCCAACTTACCCCAGTAAGAATGGCCATTATCAATATAACCAACAATAATAGATATGTTTGTTTATTCTTATTTCAGTTTTTTAAAACTGGTTGCATATATTTAGGCTGAAGGCATGGCTCAAGTGGGAGAGTACTTGCCTAGAAAGCTCAAGAACCTGAGATTCATTCTGCAGTACTCCCTCTCTCCCAACCTCCAAAAAAGTTTCTCCCATAACAATTCTATATATTGCTTCTACTTGATAAATTTTTTATCATGATATACTTAGGTTAGTTTAAAGGTCTAGGTTAATAAATATTTTAAACATAGAATCACATTATTACTAGATTTATGGAGTTGATATGTGGGGTTACAATATATTTTGTTTTTCAAGTTATAGTGCAGCATCTATTAAATTGGTTTACACTTATATTATATACACACAGATGTATATCCATATATATTAAATACTTTTCTTTTTTAATTAATTTTTTGTCAAAATACCGTACAGAGGGGTTAAAATTACTTGAGGAAGGTAACGAGTACATTTCCTATTAAGCATTATAGCCACCTTCTTTGATTGTCCTTACCATCCCTGTCCTCCCATCTCCACAACTACACTCCCACCCAACCCCCCACCCATGCCCCCACCCCTACCAAAGTTGTAAAGTTCGGTTCTCAACATAGCATCTTGTACATTACATTGTTACAATGGGTTCACCTGTTTAAACAATTTATTTTGTTTTCCCTTCCCCTCCCCAAATTATACCAACAACAAATACAGGTAAAACAGGGGTTATACCATGGGGGAGGAGCATACAAAGCAATAAAAAAATCACCTTATATGAAAAACTAAAGCCATTTCCTCTTAACTCAGGAACAAGACAAGGATGCCCACTCTCTCCACTTCTCTTCTATATAGTATTAGAATGCCTAGCTACAGCAACAAGACGAGATGCAGACATAAAGGGGATCCAAATAGGGAAAGAAGGAATAAAACTCTCCCTCTTTGCAGACGACATGATCTTGTATTTAAAGAATCCCATAGACTCCACTCCCAAATTACTCAAGCTGATTCAAAACTTTGGCAAAGTAGCAGGGTATAAAATTAACCCCCCAAAATCAATGGCTTTTCTGTATGCCAATAATGAGAAAAGTGTGGCTGAAATTAGGAAAGCAACTCCATTTGTAATAGCCCCACAAAAAATAAAATACCTAGGAATTAACTTAACCAAAGAAGTGAAGGACCTCTATGATGAAAACTTTAAAATCTTGAAAAAGGAAATCAACACAGAACTTAAAAAATGGCAAAACCTCCCATGCTCCTGGATTGGAAAGATTAACATCGTGAAAATGGCAATACTTCCCAAGGCTACCTACAAACTCCAAACTCATTCTTCAAGGAAATAGAAGAGGCAATCCAAAAATTCATATTGAACAATAAAAGACCCCGAATAGCAAAAACACTCCTCAACGGAAAGAACACTGCTAGAGGAATATCAATACCAAATTTCAACCTCTACTATAAAGCCATAGTAATCAAAACAGCTTGGTTTTGGCATAAGAACAGACCTCAGGACCAACGAAATAGAGTTGAAATCCCAGAAATGAACCTACAGACCTATAGCCATCTAATCTTCGATAAGGGAGCTAAAACAATAGAATGGAAGAAAGACAGCTTCTTCAGTAAATGGTGCTGGCAAAATTGGTTAACTACTTGTAGAAAACTAAAGCTAGATCTTTATATATCACCCTGCACCAGAATCAACTCGAAATGGATCAAAGACCTCGAAGTCAAAGCAGACACTCTGAAAACATTACAGGATGGAATAGGAGAAACCCTGGTCTCCTTGGCTCAGGCCAAAATTTTCTGAATAGAGACGCGGAAACACAACAAATCAAAGAAAGGTTAGACAAATGGGATTGCATAAAGTTGCAGAGCTTCTGCATGGCAAAGGACATAGCTAGCAAGATCAATAGAAAGCCTACGGATTGGGAGAAGATCTTTACTAGCCATACAACTGACAAGGGTCTCATATCTAAAATATACTTGGAACTCAAAAAAATTAAATCCCCCAACAACAAATCCTCAAATAAACAACTGGGCGAAATACTTAAAGAGAAACTTCTCTGAAGAAGAAAGAAGGATGGCCAATAGACACATGAAGAAATGCTCAACATCCCTAGCCATAAAAGAAATGCAAATCAAAACAACATTCAGATACCACTTCACTCCAGTTAGAATTGCAAAAATCAAGAACTCTAACAACAACAGATGCTGGAGGGGATGTGGACAGAAGGGAGCCTTACTTCATTGTTGGTGGGAATGTAAACTTGTTCAACCACTTTGGAAAGCAGTATGGAGGTTCCTCAAAGACTCCACATAGAACTCCCCTATGACCCAGCAATCCCACTTTTGGGCATTTACCCAAATGTTTACAAACAAGACCATACGAAAGCTACCAGCACAACTATGTTTATTGCAGCATTATTTACCATAGCTAAGATATGGAAACAGCCCAGATGCCCCTCAGTAGGTGAATGGATCAAGAAAATGTGGTATATATACACAATGGCATTCTATGCCTCCATCAGAAAGAATGACATTGCCCCATTTGTTAGGAAATGTTAAGGCTTGGAAAAAATTATATTAAGCGACGTAAGCCAGGCCCAAAGAAACATAGACCCCATGGTTTCACTTATTTGCAATATCTAGTATATGTATGAGTCAAGTGGAAAAGGTCAGATAATGTGTTATTAGGAAAATGAACCCTTAGATATGTATTTTAATGTTTTTTTCTTTCATGCATGTGTGTTCTAACGCATTTATAAGATTATTTCTTTGTTGCTTTGTATGTCCCTCCCCCACAGTATAACCCTTGCTTTCACTATATTTGATGTCAGTATAACTGGTGGAGGAGATGGGGAAAAACAAGTCGTTTAAGGATACAGGTGGACCTGTTGCAACAATGAGAAGTACAAGTTGTCATGTCCAAAACGAACTTTACAACGTCTGTGCCGCGGGGGGGGGGGGCGGCGGGGGAGGTAGAAGGATTGGGACTGGGCGGGGGAGGGGGGAGGCTGGGAAGGGATGTGAAGAGTAAACAAACAAAGGAGGAGGCTGCAATGCTTGGTAAGAAATGTACGCATTATCCTGCCCATGTAATTGTAACTCCTCTGTACAGTATGTTCACAAATAAAATAAAATAAATAAAAAGAATCATCTTATAAATATGTTAGAAACAATAGCAAGAAAGAAAACCACTTGGGTCCTTATCTTGGGGTTCTTTTTGCCTAACATCAAGTTATCTGATAGTGTTTGTCTCAGAAATATACTAGTTATTGCAAATGAGGGAAACCATAGGACCTAAGTTTCTTTGGGCCTGGCTTACTTCACTTAGGAAAGTAGTATGGGGGTTCCTATAAACACTCCACATACAGCTCACCAATGACCCAGCAATCCCACTTTTGGGCATTTAAACAAATGTTCACAAACAAGACCACACTAATGCTACCAGCACGACTATGTTTATTGCAGCATTATTTACCACAGCTAAGATATGGCACCAACCCAAATGCCCCTCAGTAGATGAATGGATCAAGAAAATGTATATATACACAATGGAATTCTTTGCTTCCATCAGAAAGAATGATATTGCCCCATTTGTTAGGAAATGGAAAGACTTAAATACTTTACTAAAATAAGTTTTCAAATAAATTCTGAAAATGTGGATTGAACGCTCTGTGTGTGTGTGTGTGTGTGTGTGTGTGTGTGTGTGTGTGTTGGTCCTGGAGCTTAATTCAAGACTTGGACACAGTCACTGGGCTTCTTTTGCCCAAGGCTAGTGCTCTACCATTTGAACTACATTTCCAGACTTTTTGCTAGTTACGTGGAGATAAGTATCTCAGGGACTTTGCTTCCCCTGCTGGCTTTGAACTACTATTCTCAGATCTCAGCCTCCTGAGTAACAAGGATTACAGGTGTGAGTCACCGGTGTCTGGCAAAACTGGTTATTTTTCAAAGGCATGTTCCTTACCTCTAAAGTTAAATTGACCATTTAACCTGATTTATATCATTAGTACAGTCTTCCATGATCTCTGACTATGTTACATACATAGCCATACTTGTAGCAATGTGATTATTATATGTTTTGATTGCTCATTAATCTTTGAAGAATCACTAATCAGTTTAAAGTAGAAGCTGTTGTTTCAAATGAAAAGTGCACTAAAAATCAATGTGCTATCTAGTTACTGTTCCATGGTACAAAGTGTAGAAGAGGTAATTGTGGCATGCATTTCTTTCCTCATTTTAAGAAGAGAGAAAAAACATAATGTAGTTTCCAGGCAGATCTTTCTGCCCTTTTCTAAAAGGAATCCATATAATAGATACATTTTATTCAAGATAATATCTTTTTATATTACAGAAATACAATATGAAATGCTTTACTTTTTTTTATCTTTTAAAAGTCTCAGATTGATCTCTCCAACAGTAATGCTCCTCTTCATTTAGAAGAACAAAAGTCCCCCTGGCACTAACTTGGTTTCCTTCTGAGCTGTAAGTGCATAGGCACCTACTGGTGCTTTTACACCTAAAATTTTATCCAGAAGTTTTTGGAAACTGAGTCATGCTTTAAAATTATGTGTATATATATATATATATATATATATATATACACATATATATACATGCAAAGTATACAGAGAATACCTATCAATCCTTTAACATGTTTGTTGCAATTAAACTTCTTCATTTTCAGTATAAACACTGAAATACTATATTATATTATAAACACTGAAATACTATATTAAGAAAGAATGAACTCTATTATATTTCCAGCTTACTGTGAGGTATGTGCTTCTTGTTTTCCATGGCTAAAATTCCCAGATAACTGCTGCAGAATACCTTGAGATACATCTTCGACTACGTAAATTTCCTATCAAGTAATGAAGTCAATCAATGAATGGAAAGTCAAAATATCAAACAGTCATAATAAAAACAGCATGTATGTGAAGTATGCAAGAGTTCTCAAGCATAAATAGACTATTTCAACTTTGTTGATTTCCTTTTCACTTTTCCACAGCCAAATGTTTCCTAGTATTCACTTGCTTTAAGGAAAAATAAATGTGGAGGATAATATTCCCTTCAATGAGTCATTTTTTCAAAGTTGAAGAGAACAGGGTGAAAACCTTTGATTTTGTATGTACATCCATGAAATTGTAATCTCAAAGTCGATGAAACCTGTAGCATGGTTTAGGTTGAACCAAGTCAGAGCCCAGATGAATGATATCTGTACATGTCACTCTGAAACTCCCTTGTTCAAGACAAACAATTGATCCAAATAAAAATAAGAGGGAAGCAAAGGTTATTGAAACTTAGAGAAAGTGTCATGGATTTGGGGAGCGCATTTGTTGAAGAAAACTTATGATTTAAACCATATTAAAATAAGAGGAGGAGGAGAAAAAGGAGAGAATAAAGAAGAGGAGGAAAAGAAGAAGGAGGAGGAGGAAGAGAAGGAAGGAAGAGGAAGAGGAGGAGGAGGAGGAGGAGGAGGAGGAGGAGGAGGAGGAAGAGAAGAAAGGTATGTACTGGTTCCTAGTTTTGGTCTCATATATTCCTGTATCTTCTTATTTGTCAGTAGCCACATGTTCTAAATCAGAAAACACTTAAATGAATCAAAAGTTATTATGCATGCTATTCTAGAAAAAAAATTCAAAGAACATGATTATGGTAAGGAGTTAGTTATAAGGAATGCAACATACTTAGCCAGGAAAATGAAAACAATAGAAATAAAATGTGAAGATAGTTCACTTGGCTAACATGATTTCTATATGTGCCCAGTATTGTTAGATGGAAGCTGGGAGAAAAGGCAAGAACTCAGGGAAAGAAAGGAAATATGATATAAGAAAGAGCACATCATGATTTGGTGATACCTTAGGGAGAAGGGTAGGCTAGAATGAAGACAATTATAATCCCTAATCGTAGACAAAAATAGCTTTCTATCTGAGCTCTGGTGGCTCACACCAGTAATACTAGCTACTCAAGAGATTAAGATCTGAGGTAAAGCCAGCAGGAAACTCCACAAAACTGTAATCTCCAATTAACCAGCAAAAAGCTGGAAGTAGATCTGTGGCATAAGTGACAATATTGAAAAAAAAAGCTCAGAGACAGCACCCAGGTCCTGAGTTCATGTCCCCAAGACAGGCCTACGTATGCACGTGCATGCACACACACACACACACACACACACACAACTAGAAAAACAAAGACAACAAGCTAGTCTTCAGTAGGTAGCAACTAACTTTTTGATTTAGACCATGAAAATGGTTTTCTCGTAGGACATTACAGATGAACAGAGCACAGTTTTCCTGCTAATCCAGTATGAGTACAGCCTTTCCAAAAGTTAAAATGGTCTGTAATAGGTTCAAATTTTCTCCTAAAAGAAAATATATCAAAAATAAAAAAAGAATGCCATATAATTTGAAAGCTAGATATTCGCTTTCTGATCAACAAAAGAAAATATTTAAAAATAATTATATAAGCCACATGTAGTCAAATATGACACTAGAAAACGTATATAATATATATGGGAACACATAAACATTTGAATAAGTATATATATATAATTTTTCTGAATGATTGAATATGGGTTTTATTTATTTATATATTATTTTCTGAAGCAGGCTTTTCATTTTTTTAATTCAATATGTCAGTTTATGAGTCCATTGATATTGATCAATGTCACCGTTTCCACTCTTAAATCCTTCTGAAAAATTTATATACATATAAATATGACATTTGTAATTATTTGATCTAATTTTTATGGTACTTATTGCTAATGTATTATGCATTATTTTGTATTGCTGTACAATTAAGTTGTGGACTTTGTCTAATTTCCTTTATAATAATAATAGTTATTATTATTATTATTATAGTCATCTGAGGGGCTTAAACTCTGGGCCTGGGCGCTGTCCCTGAGCTAGTCAGCTCAAGGTGAGTGCTCTATCACTTGAACCACAGCATCACTTCTGGTTTTCTAGTGGTTTATTGGAGATAAGAGTCTCACGGACTTTCCCGCACACACTGTCACACACACATCCCACATTCCACACTGTTGCCTGGGGAATTCCCATATCTGTTAATACTCAGTACCCATGATGGCCTGATCCACCTGTATTTCTTTTGTAACATTAATCATTTCTGTCTAGGAAATGGAAGACCTATTCATTTATGTTTTGTTTAAGAAAACTGACACACATACTTACATATATACTACCTAAAAATATATTAGATACATAGATCTCTTCTTTTCCCACAGAGAATTCAAGGTCTATAAAACCTGGAGGAAACAATCTGTTAAGGCACAGGAAGAAATTTGGCTTGGGAAGCTTAAAAGTTTATAGTTTGGAGAACTTTACAGCCAATAATATCAATAGGTATGATATCAATACGATAAAGATTAAATGAATTTTTGGCTAATAGTTACCCTGGAAGTGGCTAGTAGCACTATGGAAACAACTCAGAGAATATTTGAAAAGTAAATCATTTAAATGCTACAAGAAGTTGTTCTAGCATTTATTAGTTCAAATTGAGATTGTGGTTAAAGATTATAATTGTTCAGGATATTATTATACTCACTGAATACAATCACATGTTTATTGAAAAATATTCCCTTGGTGTGGGTGTGTGCATCTGTATATTGCATATACATTTTATCTTGCTTGTTCTCTACCTGTGTTAACAAAATTGTCAGGCTTGAAAGGTGGACACTACTGTTTAATGTTATGACAATTTTCCAAGCTTTATTTTCAACAAATATTTTGGAATTGTTTACTGAAGGACAGAGAGGGAGGAGAAAGAGAGGGGAAGAAAGACAGGAGTTCTAAATCTAAGATTGCAACAGCTATATACCAGAACAAGGCTGCAGAACAAGGCATAAATAGATGCAGTGTTGGGCCTTCAGTCCGCTAGCTGTAAGAAAGCCCCCATTTGGCCACAGGTGTGGATTGTAGGAAAAAAGATAATTCAGTAAAAACAAATTCAAATAGTCTAAGACACTTAAACAAGTTCTGAACATCACTTCCTCTTGGGCTGCTGCTTTACAGACCCAATATTTGATCTGAAGCGAAACTTGGAAATACAAAAGTTAAAACCCAAAGTCTAGTAACCTCTAAAAGGCCTGTGTAACTCCTTAGTCCTTATACATCATACTTTTACTTAGGGAGAAAGACAGGGGGGAGATTTACAGCTATTGCAGACTTCTTTTTTTAGTGAACAATGAGCTACCACCTTCAGTCATGTGATTCCAGCACAGACTTGGCTAAGGTCTGTGAACCTGAATATAGAAGTTTGAATCTCCATAGTGTGAATTGGAAATTTGTCCTCCGACTAAGATAGGTTTTGCGTACCTTGGGTAGCTGTGGACAAGTCCCTTTTTAATAGCCTCTCCTTTGTGCACATTTGGTTTGAATGCAAGGATAAACATCTAACTAGTGGCAGTGGTCACCCCAGAGTAGAGGAAGAGAGTCACAGTAGAGGGACAGAGATCAAACTCATGCCATCTGCCATTTTATTTTATTTTTTATTTTTATTTTTTTTGGTCCAGTCGTGGGGCCTGAACTCTGGGCCTGGCCGCTGTCCCTTAGCTCTTCAGCTCAAGGCTAGCACTCTATCATTTAAGCCACAGCACCACTTCTGGCTTTTTTCTTTTTGCTTATGTGGTGCTGAGGAATAGATCCCTGGGCCTCATGCATGCAAGGCAAGCACTCTACCAGTGAGCCACCTTCCCAGCCCCTATCTGCCATCTTATGCTTCTTGAATTGATATGTTCTTCGTGTATTTTAGTAATTCAAGAATAAAAACTAGTATTACATATAGATTTTTCATCGCCTGTTTACTTCTGACAAAAATGAAAAGTAAAAATGAATTTAAATGGAAAGTCAGTATGGTAAGAGCAGGGAAAAGGAATGAGCAATGATCATGGATAGCCCCTGAATTCCAATCTGGAGGCTTTATTTACCAACACTGGGGAATAAAATGAAACTATGTAACAAGACAGGCCTGCCTGCTTTTTCTCAGCAACAAGACAGCCCTGACTGCCTTCCTTAGCAACAGGACAGCCCTGCCTGTCTTTCCTCATTTATGCCATAGCCAAAAGGCTCAGTAGAGTATGACTAAGGGAGGAAGTTAGAAGTGTCTTTGTAAGATGATGAAAAAAAAAACAAACCTGGATATGTTTGGAAAACTACAAAGCCTCTGGAGCCTTAAACTCTTATGTCTTTAGACTTCCACAGAAACTAAACATTCAAAAAGAAAGCCAAGATGTGCTCTGGTTCCCTTATTCAAAGAAGACAAAGACCTCCCAATTACACAATCCTCCTTGCCAACAACAGCCCTTCCTAGTGAGGCTCAGGGAATAGAAGACACATTAAACTTTTCTACTTGCCAGAAACCAGCCCACACCCTAAAGACATCAGGATAGCAGGGAGGGAGAACTCAGCCCTGTCACAAACCAAGGATGAAGCTCAGAGGATCACATCTAATCTCAAAATGTACTGAGACCCCTTAAAGGTTCAACTCCATCCAGAAGGTGTCCATAGTCCTCCAAAAAGATCAAGCTGTGATGCCTAGCTTTAAAGCTCAAACTCCGCACCCAATGTTAGCCCTATTGAATGACATACAAGCCAAGTAGGGCTCTCTGATAAATTTCCTAAAACCATTGGATTTCATGCCAGCATCCAGTCATTTTTCTTCTGGTGACAAATCCTTGAGGACATTCAAGGCAAAAGCAGCCATGACCTCAACTCCACCAACCACGGGCAGTTAAGCAAGCCTTACTCTTTTGCTTGATCAACAGTTGGTTTAATTTTGAGATAATCTCACCAATACAGTCTCCTAATATCACTGCCGCCAAGGGGAGACCCCCCCAACCCAATCAAACAGTCAAACAAACTGGAGGTGTTCTCTTTGAGCAGGACAGACCAGCCTTTCCATGAGTCCACTTCCAGGGGCATCCCTTTCCCAAGATGCCTTGGAAGGGACATCTGTTTCCCCCAGCAGGAGGCATGCCACTCCTCCAGACTGGCCCTGACCACATCAGCCTCTAGAAAGCTGGACACTGCATGTCCAATTTGGAAGAACTGCTGCCTCCAAGTTCTACAGTTGAGGAGATCCTAGGCAGGAAATTGTGCTGGCAGGTGGGCCAGGTTGAGGACTCTGCAAAGCCATCCAGCAAGGTTTCACCTACCAGCCTGCCCAGTGCCCAGCTGGCAAACCCTGGTGTCTGCTTGGGCTCTGGCTTCCCTGGATCTGCAGTGTTAAGGAACCTTCAGATCCCTCCTGCCAGAGCCAGCATTGAATTGCCCACAGAGAACACCAAGTGCTCCTGGTCCATCTACTGCAGTCTTTAGCAGTTTCCCCCGACCAGCATGGGACTCTCTGGTGCAACTATTATTAGAGGGATATTTCTGTGTAGCAAGCCAGTCTAGCTTTTCATTTGGAAGCCAGCAGACTACTAATATAGGCTCATCATCTGACCCCTGCCAACCTGGATTGCCCTGCCCCTCCCAGCTCCATTGCCCAACCTGTGTTTAGGGGTTCCCTGAACGCATCTTCTGCTCTTGAACCTGCCCATATATTCTGAAAAGATCCCAGAAAAATCCTTGGCATCTGTTGTACCCCAGATGTGAGGCCAAAGTGAGGCTTCTGCAGCACCCAGCCGTGCTCCAAGCATAGCTTCCAACAGGGGAACACCCCCAGGTTCCACCGTAGACCTCTGATGGGTAAAAAAGAGGCTGTGCTTGTGCCTTCTGCAGTCACCAATCTGCAATCCTGGCACACGCACATCTGCTTTGGTCACCCCAGTATCTGCAGTGGCTCTGACACCAAGACAGAGGCAGTCAGGTACACCCATGCAGGCTGACTTTGGAGCAGCTCCTCTTCCAGGTGCAGACCTGTTGGCCTTTGAAGCAGCACATGACATTGAAAAAGATCACCCCACACACTAGAAGAACCCGATAAGTAATGGTGCTGTGCTCAGAGACCTGACAGAGGCAAGAAATTAGAGAGATATGGAGACGAGGGGCTAGCTGTGCTTTTTATGTGTTTCAATATCCTTGCCAAGAAATGCATATTTTTATCAAGAAATAAAGAGGAAAACTTCTAACTCTTTGATGGAGTAGCTAGGATCAATCTAACCTTCCTACCATAAACAACCACAAAAGTGGAAGCTATGTGAAAATAAATATATGTATATAAAGGCATATATAATACAAATATGTAGATATATATATATGTATATTCACATATACAATTTGAATATGTATGTATAATGTATATATGTATAATGTACAGAGGAAAAAAAAGAAATGCATAGTATTTGAAGAAATAATAACCAATAGCTTCCCAGTTTTGATTGAAAGCATGAACCCTTCTATGCAGGGATCTAGCAGGTCAAAAAATTAACATAATTACCTAAGCCCACACTAAGACACATTCGAATTAAACAAAGACAGAAATCATCCCAAAACGCAGAGATACAATTCATCACACCCAAGTGATCTTCAATGATATTATGACTAATTTCTCATCATAAACTAAATTATCTATTAGACAGCAAGGGCAAGAAATTTAAAGTGCTAAAAGGACATATCGAAACCTACCGTTCTAACAAATATACTGTCTCCAAATGTAAGAGACGAGCTAAATACCTACCAATGGCTCAGAACTAAAATCCTAACTACTCAGGAAGGTGAATTGTGAGGATTGTGGCTCAAAGCCAGCTTGTCCTCTCAAGAGGAAGTTGTAGGACATAACTGTCCTTGAGAAGGAGGGAGGCCTTTGTGCAGTGCCATTGTTTGAACCAGACAATAAGTTGACCATGAAGAATGGAGGCTATTAGGTAGAGAAGCAATTTATAAGATGCAGTGGTCCTCTAGAAAAACAGAGGATATTGACCACTGTCCTAGTGGTTTCAAAAATGCCATGATAATGACCAGAGCAACCTCAAACCCACCTGGAGTCCTTAGTAACAGTCGTTGAGGCCTCTGAGCTAGAATGTCAATGCTGGCAGGCTGTGATTGGTCCACTTTTTCTTTGACTTCACTGGCCCAGACTCTCATTGGTCCATTTCCTCCATGAGATTACTATGCCTGGTTGTGATTGCTCCATTGTGTGAGGCCATGCAGGATATATAGGAAGCCACTGTGCTCCAACCTATATCAGTTAACAGAGCTGGGAGCTCTTGCCTGATGACCCGCTGGACTGATTCAAGGCTAAGTGAATTTTTGGTTGTGGGGACTGGTTGTTGTTTGGATTTTGGTATTTCTTTTTACTATTTCTGGTTTTCCATTATTTTATTAAGTTTATTTTAGGTAGACTTGCTACCTGCCATCATAGTGGAAGAATGGAAGAACACAAAGATTCATCCTCAATCTTCTTGAAGGAGGAGATCATCAAAAAATACCAGGTGAATGAGCTCATCGACAAAGGTACCTATGGACAAGTGAAGGTGGCCCATCCCCATGTCACAGAAAAGGAGGTGGCATTTAAAATAGCCTGGAAGTGAGAGTCATCATCATTAGATAAAGAATGAGGTGGATATTTTTAAGACGGTATGGCACAAACACATCATCAGGTTGTACCAGGTATTGGAGAAGGAAGAGTATGTATGTCTCATCGTGGAACTGGCCACTAGGGGATACCTCCTGGGGTGGATCTGAATATCGTGCCACCTGTATGAGGATGAAGCCAGGAGGCTCATCACACAAATTCTAAGTGCTGCTCACTACCTACACCAAAACAGAATCACACACGACGACCTTAAGTCCAACAACATCCTGTTGGACACCAAAGGCAATATCAAGGTCAGTGGTTTTGGTCTGAGCATCTGGCTCACCCTGGGGCAGTTGCTAACAAATGTATGTGGTTGCTGTGCTATTCCATCCCCCTGAAATGTTCCTGGAAGAAAGAAATGATGTCCAGGTGCAGGTGGCTCACGCCTGTTATCCCAGCTATTCAGGAGACTTAGTTCTGGGGATCATGGTTCAAAGCCATCCCAGGCTGGCTCTACCCTCTGGGCAGACTCATACTGACACCAAATACTAATTTGATGAGGAGATGGCAGAGAATATATTTGGCTAGCAAAATAGCTACTACTCTTCTCAAAACAAGCTGCTGAATGTGGGCCCTGGAACAGAGCTCTTCTAGACAAAGGTGTGGAGAGCTCTAAGAGATATGAAAGATAACCTCACTTGGGATGAGAGAGATTTGTAGGGGGTCTACTAAAAAAGTTGTAAGTGGAATCCAGGAATGGATATCAAAATACTGTTTGCCCAGCAAGGCCCTCAGTCCAGCCCAGAAGACAGGTGCACCAACTATCTTAGGTTTCCTCAGGAGGGATTCCAGCCAAGGAGCACCTAATACTGCACTGACAAACTGGCATTGTAGTTATTAAAGCATGTAATTTTTGTGCATTGTATCAATTCCTAGCACATGCAAAACGACTTGAGCTCTATGATTTCTCTCATTTGAAATTATTAACATTAGCCTGTTACTCCTGAAAGTGGATCATTATAGCTCAGGAGGTATGAATGTATATGTGACCATACAAAATGATGCTAACTGAAATGAAGACAAAGAAACAGCAGGTCTTCTTTTGTTTAGTTGTCAAGCTTGATGTAGCCAATATACTGTAGCTAGTTCTTTCTTCTTACTTTATATCATTTTTCTTTTCCTATTGGTTTTATCCATGGCAATTCCCGTCTTTGATTCTGGTACTCTGCATCCTGTATATGCATTTATGTGATTGGGGGAAGGGAAGCGAAATAACAAAATACTGAAAGAAGTACAAAAGGTGACCCATTGCAACAATGATACTCACAGGACACTATGGCAGAAATTAACTTTACAATGTAATGTGTGTGGGAGAAATGGAGGGAAGAGTCAGAGGGAGAAAAAAAACTGCAGTACGTAACAATGTTCAATTAGAACTGTAACTTACTCGTGTAAATGTAACTGCTCTGTATAACATCTTTATAATGAAATAGATTTTTAAAAATATAAAAATTGGATGGGTAAGCAAGATGGCAAGGGGCAGTAGGGTAATGCCACAGCTCTCCCCAACCAAAAAGAGAGTCGTGTTCCAACTCTTAATCTCCCCAAGAAACCGACAAGAACAAAAAGATGAACACAGAGAGAAAAACAGGAGGCAGAAAAAAAAAGAGAGAAAAAGAATTTCAGAACAGAGAAGCACGAAGACCCCTTCCCCAACCTCTACTGTCCATGCAGCAATGCACCAAACCACAGCCAGCCAGCCCGACAGGGGCTGCCAGACTCCCCGAGACACAGGGGGTTGTCTGCAGATCACTCGCGCAGAAGCAGCCTGAGGTACCGGTGTCAGACCAGCTGATCACGACGAACGGAGAAACCTCCAAGCCCAGAGCTTGCACGAAGATTCCAACCCCACCCCTCACTCTCTATCCGAGCAGAGAGGCTCCATCCTGCCAAAGCGACTCGGCCCCACTGAACGAATTCCAGAGCTACACAGAGCCACAGAACACCAGAGCAGAATCCTACAAGGAAATGGTGGTGATCCAGAGAACGCAATTGGAGACAAACCGCAGTGCTCAGTACCTGCAGATCACCTGCGCAGGTCTGAGGTACTGGTGTCAGACCTGCCGACCGCAATGAACAGAGAAACATCTGAGCCAGGAACTCAGCCTCATGGCGGGAGCCCCAGAGCTACATGGGATGCCCACAGAAAACCAATCAGAAGACCTGCAAAGAACTGATGCTGATCCAGAGAACACAAACAGAGACAAACCCCAGCACTCAGAACCTGCATGGAGGCCCTTCCCCCATCCCTCGGGTCGAGGACAGAGGCCCATCCTGCAGCTTGGACCCTAACAGCATCAATCGAGGCAGAGACAAAAAAGAAACTCACAGAGCCACCACTGCCCAGCCCAGCCCACAACCACCTCAACTGAACTCTTGATTTCAATGGCAACCAATGACGTACATCACACAGAAAGAACAAATAGCACATGGGTGAGTATCCCACAGGAGACAGTGTATGCCTTAAGAGAGAACAGAGCTGGTGGGAATCCTGAGACCCTGACTCAGACACCCTATCCCAACACCTGGACCACAGGACCCACTAAAACTGGGAAATGTTCTAGAGCTCCACCAG
Organism: Dipodomys spectabilis; assembly: GCF_019054845.1. Lineage (NCBI taxonomy): Eukaryota > Metazoa > Chordata > Mammalia > Rodentia > Heteromyidae > Dipodomys > Dipodomys spectabilis. Next base: position 714,111 of record NW_024870925.1, read on the forward strand.
ACCATGGAGCACACTCAGCTCGCCAGGCTAGAGCAAGAGCACCCCTGGAAAGTAGCTTAAATGCCCAAGTCAGGAACAGCACCCCTGGGTCAAGAAACCCAACAGTGGAAGAAATTTGAGTACCCCAGGCTGCATAAACTAGGCAGGATACACAGCAGCATAGGTCCAACCGGCATGTCCCAGGCCGGGGGCTGGCACCAGGCCTGGGGATCCGGTGCATGGGCAACACAACCAACTCCTCCCAACTGAAGTAAGAAGCTGCATACGCCTAAGTAAAGGGGAGAAATACAGGGAACTGCATCCCCTGGGAAGCACATCTGTGACAGCAAAGACCTGGGGGCTCAGGACAGGAGAAGCCTAAACCCTACCAGAACCTGACCCATGTATTCTAGGCTGGAAATTGGACAACACAAGCTACCAGCACCTGATAATAGTCATGAGCTTTGCTGGTAAGGTGGCTCAGCAGTATAGTACTTGTCTTGGGTGCATGAGGCCCTGGATCTGATTCTTCAGCACCACATAAGCAGAAAGGGCCAGAAGTGCTTTGGCTCAAATGGTAGGGTATCAGCCTTGAGCTGAAGAGCTGAGAGACAGTGCCCAAGCCCAGAGTTCAAGCCCACAACCCGCCAAAAAAAAAATATCAGGAGGCCATACAAACTCCAGCATCTGGGACAGTGCATCCAGCACTTCCAAACTCACCAAGAGCACCTGTAGGAGCAAACGGGAGCAATCTGGGCTGCTCAACTCTTCCAAAGGCAGGAATTGCCAGTGATCTAGAACAGAGAACTGAGAACCCTATATGGGTCAGACCAGCACCTGGAGGCTGGCCACCAACAGAACCGAGATCAGGTAGAGATCCTCTCCACCAGCAGAGAAACAACAACCAAGCAAAGACAGACACCTATTGACCAAAACAAATTTTCAGATTAGTCTCCAATACTCCCTGAATCCCCATGCAAAAATCAGAAAAATTACAAGGGTTATCAACACCCAGGATAACAAGCTATCCCCAAAAGCCAGCAGCCACCCAGGGGAGAGCCCCAGTGGGAGCAAAGCAGGAATGGAAGACAAAAGCTACATCCAAAATATTCTGGAGGCAATGACTCAGGAAATAAAGTGAGAAATAGACCAGAAAATTAAAGATCACAGGGATGAACTATCAAAAGAGATGCAGGATCTAAAACAGGAGGTACACGCAAAAATAGAGGCAGCACACACCTCACTAAGAAGTGATATAAGTGCAAAAATAGAGGCAGTTTACACTTCATTAAAAGGTGAGATCAGTACTTTGAGAGCGAACATAGAATCCATAAATGAGTCCATTTCTTCCATGCAAACCACAATGGAAGCCACAGTTAACAGAGTGAACGAAATGGAATGTAGAGTGTCAGATACAGAAGACAGGATACACCAACTGGACCAAAAAATGACAGATGTGGAAAAATCACTTAAATTATGCCAAAGGGAAATTCAAGAGCAAGCAGATAGTGTCAAGAAATTTAACCTTTGTATAATTGGAATGGACAAAGGTAAGGAATATCAAAGCAAGGGAATGTTACACCTATTCAACAAAATAATCAGTGAAAGTTTTCCCCATCTCAAAAAAGAACATCTTACCTACATAACAGAAGCCTATAGAACACCTAGCAAGCAAGATCCCAGGAGAAACACTTCTAGACACATTATAGTAAAAATGGTAGATCTGAATAATAAGGAAACAATCTTGCATGCAACAAAAATGAAAAAGGAGCTATACTACAATGGGAAAAAATTAGAATCACTGCAGATCTCTCCACAGAAACACTGAATGCAAGAAAGGCCTGGGAAAGTAACATACGAGCCCTGACAGCCAATAACTGCCAACCCAGACTGATATACCCAGCAAAGCTAGCATTCACATTCGATGGAGAACTGAAAATTTTAATAGCAAAGAAAAACTAAATGAGAACATAAACAATAAGCCAGCATTACAAAGAATTCTAAGAGGGGGGACACAACCTGAAGAAAGCAACCAGGAACAGGGACCTGGACCCAGACAGGCATCAATAGAAGTCTAACTGAGGAAGCACAGGAGGAAAGGAAAGAAGAAAACCTTAGGAAAATAGGGAATCACAGGGACCACAATGCATCTCTCTATACTATCTCTTAATAATAACGGGTTTAATTCACCAATCAAAAGAAAAAGAACTGCAGATTGGCTCAGAAAACATGACCCATCCATCTGTTGCCTTCAGGAGACACACCTCTCAGCCATACATACAAACTGTTACCTTCAGGAGACCCACCTCTTAGCCAAACGTACAAACAAACTCAGAGTGAACGGTTGGAAACTGATCTACCAGTCAAATTCCCCCAGGAAGAAAGCAGGTGTAGCAATCCTGATATCTAACAAAATAAACTTTTCATTATAATCAATACAAAAAGACAAGGACAGACTTTACATATTAATACAATGAACAATCAAAGATGTGGATATTACCACCATCAACTTACATTAGTGCACCCAGACATGTTAGGCAAATACTCTCAAACTTACAGTATAAAATAGATCCCAATACGATAATACTAGGACACATTAACACCTCACTCTCTCCAAAGGACAGGTCTGCCAACGAGAGGATTGGCAAAGAAGCTACTGAATTAAATGAGGCCATACTTCAAGTGCAACTAACTGACATCTACTGACTATTTCACCCTAAAAAAACACAGTACACATTCTTCTCAGCAGCTCAAGGAACTTTCTCCAAAATAGACCATATCATAGTTCATGCAAGGAATTTAAGCAAATACAAGGGGATTGACATAATCCACTGTATCCTATCTAACCACAGTGGAATCAAGCTAGTTCTCAATAACAAAGTATATTGCAAAAATTACTCAAAAACATGGAAATTGAACAATACAGTTCTACACAATGCCTGGGTAATGGAAGAGATTAAAGAAGAAAATAAAAAATTCCTACAACTCAATGAAAATGAAAACACCTCTAAAAGAAACTTTTGGGACACAGCAAAAGCAGTCCTGAGGGGCAAACTTATTGCCCTCAGTGCCCACATCAAGAAAATAGAGACAGACCACTTAAATAATCTCATGTTGCAATTAAAACAGCTAGAAAACATGAAAAAATGGAACCTAAAGTTAGTAGATGGAGCCAGATAACCAAACTAAGAGCAGAGATTAATGAATTAGAGAATCAGAGAATCATAGCCAAAATTAACCAAAAAAGCTGGTTCTTTGAAAAAAATAAATAAAATTGATGGACCATTGGCAAGTTTAATTTAAAAAAGAAGACAAGAAACCCATATTAACAGGATTAAGGATGCCATGGGAAAAATCAAAACACGTACCCAACACATCAACAGAGCCAAGGTCAAGAATCACATGATTATCTCCACAGATGCAGAAAAGGCCTTTGATAAAATTCAACATTCATTCATGCTAAAAGTTCTGGAGAAAATAGGAATAGAAGGAACATTTCTTAAAACAATAAAATCCATTTATGACAGACCAATAGCCAATATTATATTTAATGGGGAAAAGCTACAACCAATTCTCTTAAAATCCGGAAAAAGTCAAGGATTCCCACTGTCTCCACTCCTCTTCAACATAGTTCTGGAATCTTTATCCAGGACAACAAGACAAGAAAAAGACATTAAAGGGATCCGCATAGGGAAAGAAGAAGTTCAACTATCCCTTTTTGCAGATGACAAGATACTATACCTTCAATATCCCAAAAACTCCATCCCCAAACTCTTAGAAATCATATATCACTTCGGCAAAGAAGCAGGAGACAAAATCAACCCACAAAAAATCAGTTGCCTTCCTGTCCACTTACAATGTACAAGCAGAAAAGGAAATAAAGGAAGCAACCCCATTCACAATAACTTCCCAAAAAATTAAATATTTTGGAATTAACCTAACCAAAGATGTAAAAGAACTATTTAATGAAAAGTATAAAAAGTTAAAGAAAAAAATTACAGAAGACACTAGGAAATGGAAAGACTTCCTATGTTCTTGGATAGACAGACTTAATATAGTGAAAATGGCAATACTGCAAAAATTTATATACAAATTCAATGCAATTCCTATTAAAATCCCAAAGATGTACGTCTCTGAAATACAGAAAACAGTCCAAAATTTCATATGGAATAACAAAAGAACTAGAATAGCCAAAACAGTTCTAGGAAATAAAGACAACATGGGAGAGATATCCATGACGAACTTCAAACTCTACTATAGAACTATAATAACAAAGACTGCATGGTACTGGCACAAAAACAGACCCGAAGACAAGTAGAATAGAATACAAGATCCAGAAATAAATCTACATGCGTACAGTCAGCTGATATTTGACAAAGGAACCAAAGACATACAATGGAAGAAACACAGCCTCTTCAACCACTTGTGCTGGGAAAAATGGGCGGCCACATGCAGAAGACTAAAATTGGGCCCCAGCCTATCACCATGCACCAACATCAGCTCAAAATGTATTAAAGACCTTAACATCAAACCTGAATCTGTGAAACTACTGCAGGACAGAATAAGAGGGAGACTTGAACTTACAGGCACAGGAAGGAACTTCCTGCACAGAGTCCCAGGGTCAAAGCAAATTGGAGAGAGACTCTTCAAATGGGACTACCTTAAAATAAAAAGCTTCTAAACAGCTAAAGCAATCACAACCGTGCTAGAAAGACAACCAACTAATTGGGATAAAATATTTACCAGCAATATACCAGACAAGGGGTTAATATCCAGTATATACAGGGAACTCAAGAAACTGATCTCTCCCAAGACTAACAAACAAATTACTAGATGGGCAAGGGAACTAAAGAGAGACTTCTCAGATGAAGAGATAAAAATGACAAAAAAAACCCATGAGGAAATGTTCACCATCCCTGGTTGTGAAGGAAATGCAAATAAAGACAACCCTGAGATACTACCTTACCCCAGTCAGAATGGCCCACAAGTCAGCCAACGACAAATGTTGGAGGAGATACGGAGAAAGAGGAACCCTATTACACTGCTGGTGGGAATGTACACTTATACAACCTCTTTGGAAAGCAGTCTGGAGGATCCTCAGAAAGCTAATTATTGACCTCCTATAGGACCCAGACATACCACTTCTAGGCATCTATCCTGAACAACAGGAACCAGTATACAAGGACACATGCACCTCCATGTTTATTGCAGCATTGTTCACAATAGCCAGGATATGGAAACAACCCAGATGCCCCACCACAGATGAATGGATCCAAAAATTGTGGTATCTATACACAATGGAATATTATGCAGACATTAGAAAGGACAAAATAATAATAGTATTTTCATGGAAATGGATGGAGCTAGAAGAAATCATGTTGAGCGAGATAAGCCAAGATCAAAGAGACAAATGGTACATGGTCTCCCTGATAAGTGGATGTTAAATCCAAAATGTTAGGTGATACGACAAAGTTAACAGGACTTAAGAAACAAAGAGCTTCCACTCATCTGGTTGAATCACAACTAAATAACTCCATGCTGCTGATCATATGTATGGTATATATGTGTACACTGGAGGGGATCCAGGAAGACGACACAGAACTAGAGGGAATCAGGGAAAAACATACAACAACGGGACCAATTAGCTGCACAGGACATTGACCAAAATGAGCTAAGCAACTTAATGGCAGCAATGGGAGGAAGGGAACAAATGATAAAGAGGGAACAGCTGATGCTATGCAAAACAAAAGAAATGTACATACCATCCAATGTGGAAGAAATAAATGTATCGCAAAGCTCATAGAAATCATAAATGTTATAGACCATGATAGACAATTTGCTCCAGGAAAGATAGAATGTGTTTGTGAGTTTAACTGAGCATCACGATCCCACAATAGTGTGAAATTTGGGAAATTATGTAATCACTTAATCACAATAAAAAAAAACAACAACAAAAAACAAAGGCTGAGCATCAGTTGTTCATGCCTATAATCTTAGCTACTCAGAAGCCTGAGATCTGAGGCTCATAGTTTGAAGCCAGCTGGGGCAGGAAAATTCAGGAAACTTATTTCTGATTAACCACCATAAAGCATAAGTGGAGGTGTAACTCCAGTGTTAGAATTATAGTCTTGAGTGAAGGAGCAAAGGGAGAATGCCCTGGTCCTTGGTTCAAGCCCCATTTTAAAAAGTAAGAAAATAAAAGCATGCTAAACTTCTCAGACATTTGGAAATACCATTCATTCTGTAATGATGAGGTGGGGGCTGGATGACTTATGTAGAACTTGCCTAGGCCAAGGACAAAAATAGCCTTGGTAATTATAAAAGGCTATTCATAACCTAGTTGTTAGGATTCTTAAAAAGAATTGAATCTGAAAACTCTTGTAACTAAATAAAAAAGAATATTTCTAGTTTAAAAAAGCCTAGGGGGAGACAGGCTTCCTGCAGCCTAAGAGGGTAAATTTTCTGGAACTACTGCCAGACACTTTTCCTTCTGTTTGTTCTAAATGTGTGTTTTCTGAACATAATATACATATGATCATGAAGCCTGAAAAAAAATTAACATGGCAAAAACTGCAATACTGACCCCCCAAAATTGAAAATGCAATACTCATATCCCAACAATATTCTTCAATTCTGTAGAGAAAACAATTCAACTTTAGTATGGAACTACTAAATTACAGATGAAACAGAAGTCTTAGAAATGAACTCATGGGCCTATATTCATCTTACACACACACACACACACACACACACACACACACACACACACACACACACATAATGGAATTCTATTCATCCATCAGAAAGGATGACTTTTCACTAGTCTTAAGGAAAATGAAAGGTTGGGGAAAATGATACTAAGAGAAAAGAGAAAGGAATGCAGACTCTGAGCAATATAGGTTTCATGGATTCATTCATAGTAGCTAGAAGGTGCCCACAAATCTACAAGTAAACAAGACAGATTATTCCTCATCCCAGTTAGAATGGCCTTTATCAAGAAGCTATCAATAGTAAATGCTGGCATGGATGTAGCCAATTGGGAACTCTATTACACTGTTGGTGTAGAATGCTGTGGAATGCAGTACTGAGTTTCCTGAAAAGACTAAACATAGATCTCCTTTAAGACCCAGTAATTCCCCTCATGGGCAGTAATCCAACAAGCTCACATAAAAGCTACCGGCATAACCGTGTTCAGGGCCCAGGCACAGAGTTTAAGGACTGGAAAAAATGTTACCACAGTTGTTTTTTTCCCCCCAAATATGAACCATTTGCCATAAGATACCAAAACATGCCGGGTGCTGGTGACTCAGGCCAGTAATCATAGCTACTCAGGGGACTAAGATCTGAGAATCACTGTTCAAAGCCAGCGTTTTCAGGAATGTCTGTGAGCCTCTAATCTCCAATAAACTGCTAGAAAACCGGACGTGGCACTGTGGCTCAAGCGGGAGAATACTCGCCTTGTCTTGTAGATGACAACGACAGAGCCCAAGCCCAGAGTTCAAGTCGCAGGGTGGACAAAAAAAGAAACAAACAACAAAAAAAAAACGATACCAAATCATTCGATTAGCAGTAGCTAGGATAGGACTTAAATTTAGTGGGTGATAAAATGGCTTCTTTGTTGAATGATAGGAAAAGATGTAGGTAGTCCAAGAAAAAGGCGATTTTTGGTTGTTGTTGGTCGATGGGTTTGAAGTCTGGGCTTGGGCACAGTCCCTGAGCTCTTCAACTCAAGGTGAGTGCTCTACCTCTTGAGCCACAGTGACACTTCTGGTTTTCTGGTGGTTAAATGGACATAAGAGTCTCACAGACTTTCCTGCCCAGGCTGGCTTTGAATAGCAGTCCTCAGATCTCAGCTTCCTGAGTAGCTAGGATTACAGATGTGAGCCACTGGCACCAGGCTAAAAATGGGGAATTTTTAGAAAAGAAAATCCACCTCTTCACCTGTGTCAAAACCTCAGATATCACTATTAGAACATTTCATCCTCAAGTCATTTCTTCAGATATCTGTTAATTTTCTCTTTTCCTTCATGTGGGAATACTGTGGTCAATATCATTTCAGCTGTGGTACTGGATCAATTGTATGGTAATTGCTAGCATCTAAATCAAGAACTGTTACAGGAAAAGAAATGAAACCCTCATTTGGAATAATTGTTTTCTCTTTTTATTACAAATCAGTGATTGATTACTTCCTAGTGTGATATTGGACGTCCTAACAGAGTGATGGCATTTTATTTCTCTTCAGCCTTCTCCCACATGTGGTCAAATATTTAAGAATACAAATATTTCCATTGATAATTCAATAGCTGATCTCTAAGAAAATGTGCATTTCTGGACTTTGCTCTCTTGTCCTTACATGTGCAGGCTTTCAATGATTTATATGTTGTACAAGGAATTCTATTTTCCAATCTTTGTGTGACCAATTTTAGTCTCTCTGATCAGTCTTTCTGACTCTTTCTCTGGAGTCTCATTTCAGTCTGCCTCATAATATTAGTTATTAGATAAATAATGTACAGAGGAGTCACATTTGCGTGAGCAAGGTAATGAGTACATTTCCTAAAAAACATTGTTACCTCCTCCTTTATTTTTCCCCTACCATCCTTTCCCTCCCACCTCCACAAGTACACAACCCTCCTCTCTTCTCCCACCTAAATTGTAAAGTTCATTTTTCAACATAGTGTCTTGTGTATCTCATTGTTACAATGTGTCAACCTGTACCCCTATTTAAGCATTTTGTTTTTTTCTTTCCCCTCCACGAATTAGAGGAGTGTATATACAAGATGTAGGTGCACCAACTTCAAATACAGTGAAAACAGGAGTTATAGCAGAGGGAGGAACATATAAAGAAACAAAAAAATCACATCGCACATTATATGTACGTTAGAAACAATAGCAAGAAAGAAAAAAACCACCTGTGTCCCTATCATGGGGTTCATGTCCCTTAACATCATCCTATCTGGTCATATGCAGATAGCTTTTGACCTATTCTTCTTAACCCAGACAAATATTAGTTGTTGAAAATTAGGGAAACCATGGGACCAATGTTAATTTGGACGTGGCTTACTTCACTTAATATAATTTTTACCAAGACTTTCCAGTTACTAACAAATGGGGCAACGTTATTCTTTCTGATGGAGGCATAGAATTCCATTGTGTATATATACCACAGTTGTGTTGGTAGCTTTAGTATGGTCTTGTTTGTGATCATTTGGGTAAATGTCCCAAAGTGGGATTGCTGGGTCATAGGGGAGCTCTATGTGGAGTTTTTTGAGGAACCTCCATACTATTTTCCAAAGTGGTTGAACAAGTTTTATACTCCCACCAAGAATGCAGTACGGTTCCCTGGTGGCCACATCCCCTCCAGCATCTGTTGTAAAAGTATGGAATGCTTCAGGAATTTGCCTGTCATCCTTGTGCATGAGCCATGCTAATCTTCTCTGAAATGTTCCAATGTTTCTGCTACGCATTTCATTTTGTGCTCCTGCACTTGGCGAGTGATTATAGGTGCGTCTACACCAGTAGAATCAGCATAAATCAAGCCAGCATTTCTTCATTTAAAATACAAGGAAAGGATACAGGTTGCCACATTGTAACAGTGAAATGTACAAGACACTCTATGGGGGGGGGGGGTGCGTGGAGTGACATGTTGGGGAGGTATGAAGGGGCGGAATGGTAGGGGAAAGACAAAGGAGGGGGCAACAATGCTCAATAAGAAATGGACTCATTACCTTACTTATGTAACTGTAACCCATCTGCACAGGAACTTTAAAATAAAAATATAAATTGAAAAGATACAAGGAAAACTTCTGTACTTATAGGAAGTTGTATTTGTCACTCAATATCAGCAAGGTATTGGTTTTAGGACCACAAGCATATTAAAATTTTGGGTGCTCAAATTCTCTACATAAACACAGTATATAATTTCCATTAGAATCTGCCCACAACCTAGTGCACGGTAATTGCTACGAAAATTTTTACTACATTCTATGTTTGTAGTGAAAAATAAAATTATATGCACTATCGACTGATACCATTTTTTTCAGATAATTTATTTATTGTGAAAATATCGTACAGAGGGGATAATGGGCAAGGTAATGAATATATATACATATATACATATATATATGTATATTCATATATATACATATATACATACATATATATACATATACAAATATATAATGTTTTAAAATCAAAATATTTTATATCCTTTTAAAAAATTTTTTATCATGAAAATACCATACAGAGTTGTTACAATTACAGAGGAAAGGTAATGAGTATATATTTTATCAAGCATTATTACTTCCTCCTTGGTTTCCCCTTCCCCTCATATCTTCCACCACACCCCATCCGTTCCCCGAACTGCCCGAAGTTGTAAAGTTCGAATTTCAGCATAACGACTTGTACATCTCATTGCTGCAATGGGTCCACCTGTATCCCTATTTAAAAGGTTTGCTTTTGCCCTTCCCATCCACAAACTATATCAATATCAAATACAATGAAAGCTGGGGTTATACCGTGGGGAGGGACATAGAACACAAAAAAGCAATCATCTTATGAATATGTTTGAAACAAATGCAAGAAGGAAAAAAAATATGAATATTTATATTGGGGTTCATTTCACGTAAAATCAACTTATCTGACCTTTTCTGCTTGTCTCAGACATACACTAGTTATTGTCAATAAGGGAAACCATGGGACCTATGTTTCTTTGGGCCTGGCTTTCTTCACTTAATATACTTTTATCCAAGTATTTCCAGTTCTTAACAAATGGGTCAATGTCATCCTTTCTGATGGAGGCATAGAATTCCATTGTGTATATATACCACATTTTCTTGATCCATTCATCTGCGGAGGGGCATCTGGATTGGTTCCATATCATAGCTCTCTTAAAGAATGCTGCAATAAACAGATGTGTTGGTAGCTTTAGTATGGTCTTGTTTGTTACCATTTGGGTAAATGCCAAAAATTGGGATTGCTGGGTCATAGGGGAGCTCTATGTGAAGTCTTTTGGGGAACCTCCATACTCCAACAGATACAATCTATTCAACATTAAACAACTATGTACTAATGGGCTAAGAACAGAAAAGAAGAATTTGGCAAACGAGAAGTTATTAGGTTTAGGGAGAAATGTGGGGAAAAGTAGGATTAGAGGGATGTGGTAGGTAAAAAGAGAGTGTATTTGGCCAAGTCCTAATTTCAGAGAGGGAAATAGTTTGGGAAGAATTATTGGAGAGACTTAAAAAAACAAGAGAAAATGGAAAAACAAAACTTTACATATAAAGTGAAACACAAAAATTATGAAAGGGTAAAGAAGTGATATTGAGAGAAGAAAAGCTAAAAAATAAAAGTTCTTAAAATTATATAGGTAGGAGTAGATAATACTAGTATTAAAGAATTTAAGCCTTAGAGGTTTTGAATTGAGTAATAAATTTCTGGGTTAAATATGTACACAAGGGAGATAAGGTCTAATGATCGATGACAGGTATGTATCTGAGGATGAGCAAAACAGCAATTAAGTCACCCAAAAAGAAGAAAGGGAAGAAAAAAATGAAAAAGAAAAAAAAAGAAGAGAAAAAGAAAAAAGAAAAAAAGGACCAAAAACTCAGTAGAGATTAAAACACACACAGACACACACAGACACACACACACAGACACAAACACACACAGACACACACACACACACACACACACACACACCTAAAATAAAAATTATGCGAGGACAAAAAAGATTAATAGAAAACAATTTTTAAAATATAATTTCAAACTTTTTTAAAAATTAAAAAAAGGTATAAAAAAGAGTTCTTTGATTGGGAAAGGGGGTGCGTGCATGGGAAGATCTTTTATCTCCCTTGTGTTCTAACCAATCTCTTGGTGGAGTCTCAGGTCTGCTTGTGGTTACTGTCTGGTCTGTCTTGATTGGTTACTTAAGTCAGTTTGTTTGAGCAGGCAGAAAAATGCTCTGCTTTACCCAGGATTTTGTGATCCTCCTCCTCGCTAGTTCAGTGGGAGGGAGATCTGCTTTGATTATCACAAAAGAAGGAGATGGCATAGAAGGAGATGGCTGTTTCCTCTAGTTTGGAGATGGTGTGATGAGGCTAGGTTCTGGGTAGAGTTGAGGCCTTTCACCAAACAGTAGCTTTTCCCTGAGGGGATAGCTTCTGATATACTCACAAAGCCCAGCCTAGAGCCATTCTCAGGGTTTATGTATACTGAATTTCAATTGTTTTTCTAGGTTGCTGTAGGGAGGGGAAGCCTCTGTCTCTGTTTACCCAGAAGAAAGCCACACCTGTGGGGGCCAAGGATCTTCTGCTTGAGCTTGGTGACTTTCCCTTGGGTGGAGCTAAGCCTGGAATGTCAGGTCAGCTTCCTGTGACCTGCTAAATGACTCCAGTTTTCATCCAAGGCCTGAGTTGTTCCGAGATCCTCAGCAGGGCCTTTTTCAGTATCAAAAATGGAGATCTCTGGTGCTGGGGGTGGGGAGAGGTGGACTTCCCCCCTCTGCTTCCTGAGAAGGAGTGAGGATGTCAGGGTTCTACTCACGCTGGAGTGTTGGTTCCCTGGTCATCTTTAGTCTGTGATCTGCAGGATGAAGATATTTGCTCCTTGCCAGTTCTTGCTGGTGTTGAATAGAATCCACTAGCCCCCTGGGTCTGGCTCCTTTGTCCCGGATTCTCTGTGTTTAGGTAGGGTGGCTATGGCCGCCACCACCAACGCCTTGCCACAGCTGCAAGCAAGTGCTCAGGTCTGCCTGGATTTTTCCTCTCTGGCCAAACTCTCTGTACAGTGATCGCACACTTGGTGTGATTCTCTAGGCTAGGACTGTTCACTGGAACACTAAACTGCTATCTATGCGAAAAATTGATAGCCTCCAGCTTCATTTCCGCAGTCTTCATTCAACATTCATGAGTATATTTCTTATCAAGCATTGTTGCCTGCTCCTTTGTTTCCCATTTGAATCCCTTCAAATCACTCCCCCTTCCTAATCCACCTCCCAGCCAAATTGTAAAGTTGATTTTTTGACGTAACATCTTGTACATCTTATTATTGCAATGGGTCCAGCTGTATCCCTATATAAACAGTTTGTTTTTGCCCTACCCCTCCACAAATTATATCAACCTCAAATACAATGAAAGCAGGGGTTATACCGTGGGGGAGGGACATACAAAGCAACAAAGAAATCATCTCATAAGTATGTTAGAAACAATTGCAAGAAAGAAAAACCATTTGAATCCTTATCTTGGAGTTCATTTCGCCTACCATCAACTTATCTGACCTTTTCTGCTTGTGTCAGGCATACTAGTTTATGCAAATAAAGGAAACCATGGTACCTATGTTTGTTTGGGCACGGCTTACTTCACTTAATATAATTTTTCCAAGTCTTTCCATTTCTTAACAAATGGGGCAATGCCATTCTTTCTGATGGAGGCATAGAATTCCATTGTGTATATATACCACATTTTCTTGATCCATTCATTTACGGTGGGACATGTGGGTTGGTTCCAAATCTTAGCTATGGTAAACAATGCTGCAATAAACAAAGCTTTGCTGGTACCATTAGTGTGCTCTTGTTTGTGATCATTTGGGTAAATGCCCAAAAGTGGGATTGGTGGGTCATAGGGGAGCACTATGTGGAGTCTTTTGAGGACCCTCCATACTACTATCCAAAGTGGCTGAACAAGTTTACACTCCCACCAACAATGCAGTAGGGTTCCCTTCTGTGCACATCCCCTCTAGCATCTGTTGTTATTAGAGTTCTTCGTTATAGCCATTCTAATTGGAGTGAGATGGTATCACAATGTTGTTCGGCATTTCTCTTATGGTTAGGGAAGTTGAGCATTTCTTCATGTGTCTATTGGCCATACTTCTTTCTTCTTCAGCAAAGTTCCTCTGTAAGTCTATAGCCCACTTATTTATTGGGCAGTTGTTTCTTTGAGGATTTGTTGTTGGGGCATTTAATTTTGTGAGTTCCAGTTATATTGTAGATATGAGACCCTTGTCGGTTGTATGTTTAGTGAAGATCTTCTCCCAATCAGTGGGCTTTCTGGTGATCTTGCTAGCTATGTCCTTTGCCATGCAGAAGCTCTGCAATTCCATGCAATCCCATTTGTCCAACCTTTGTTTAATTTGTTGTGTTTCTGGGTCTCTTTTAAGAAAATTTTGGCCTGTGACAAGGAGACCCTAGGTCACTTATTTCATCCTTTGAAGTTTTTAGTGTGTCAGCTTTGACTCCGAGGTCTTTGATTGTGGAGCACATGGGCAGCAAAGATGGCGCTGAGGGGGAGTAGTGTGGGCAGAGCCCAATTTGCTTTACGTTCCGTGACTAACCATCCCGTGGAAGCTTAGGTGCATGATAAGGTTCTTCTTCCTCCCCTCCCATGCACACCTGGTCTTTTTTGCTTTAAAAAAGAGCTTGCTCTGAGTTAATAAATGAATTTCCTGCTTCACTTGACTCCCTGCTGTGTCTGATTATCTCCCTGGCTAAGGGAGGCCAGGGAATGAGGAAGCAGCCGCACTTACCTTTCCTTGGACCCCATTCATCTTTTGTGGGATGGACGAAGACCCAACATCTGGCACCCAACGTGGGGCTTGAAAGGAAAAGATACCAGCGGAGGCTAAGCAGTCTCACAGGGTAAGTGAAACCCTTAGTATGGGTAATGCTATTTCACAGAAGTAGGAGGAGGAGGCAGCATTAGGCCTAGAGTGAATAAAGGAGGACTTGAGAAGTGAGAAGGAAAAGGAATGGGTCAAATTCATCCAATAATGCACTGAAACATGCACAGTGGAAATCAAAATGAAGGTGAAAGTTACCCCCTCTGACTCAGGTGCCCCGGATGGATCCTAGGTCCCCACCCTATTTCCCCGATTGAGGGAGAGGTACGGCGCCCTACGCAACCTGTGAGAGGGACCTGCAAGACCTGGACCCCTACCAACCTTCCATGGAGGGGCTGATGGGTGTGGAAATAACCTAATTGGAGGCCTACCCTGGAAAGGAAGGGCCACCCAGGACCCCGGACCCTGGGCCACGGGATTTGCTTCCCCAAGTGTATCTGGTAAATCTGGCCCTTGGAATGGTATCCATGGGAAGCTAAAGATCTTAAAGAGCTCCACAAGGCAGTGGAGGAGGATGGCCCAAACTCTCCTTGGGCCCAGACCTTATTACAGGACATTGCTTATCACCCATGTGTCCCTAAGGACTGTCTAGATGTGGCCAAAGCCTTCCTCACTTGTTCTCAGTTTATTAAATGGTGCCTTTCTTTAAGGAGGAATGTAGAGTGCGAGCGGAGAATAACTGGCAGGCTCAATCTGTGATACCTATTACAAGGGATGGGGAATGGTACTCCACTAGGGTCCAACATGCCGCAATACCTGGCTCATACCATGACCAGGTGATTCAGGCAGGACTTGCCACGTGGTACAAACTGGATGATGGGCCCACTGAGTCCCTCATAGCAGGAGTTACACAAAAACCTGGTGAGCCTCTAGTTGAGTTTGTAGATGGAGTCCAACAGAGTATTAACCACAAGCTGCCAGCAGAGAACCTCCAAGATCAGTTTGTAAAGCTGCTGCTCTGGGAAGAGATGAATGCAGACCACCACATGGCCTGCATGGGATTGAGAGAGTGTTTTCTGAGAAGATGGGTGATGGCCTCACGGATGTGGGAATGCAACAGCACCAGTCCCAATCATTAGCTTTAGCTTTACATGTTCAGACATCTGCAATGACTGTGGCTATTACTCAAGCACTGACAGCCCAGGGCCAAGGAACCCCAAGACCATCGGGGAAAGGGACTTGTTTTAAATGTGGGCAGGAGGGGCACTTTAAGAGGGACTGTTCACAACAATCCCCTGCCAACTGGCCCTAGGGGGCCTAACCTCCCCCTACACCCTGACCCAGGGGCAGAAATGGATACCATTGGAAAAAGAATTGTGGATCCAAGTTTGATTTAGATAGGAAGCCCTACCTGAGTGGAGTGGTGGCCATTGATAAAACCTAAACTTGTAGTCCTCCACCTTCTGGTGGAGATAAACCTTGGGTACATATGCCCTTCTATGAGTCCTTGGAACACACCCATATTTGTTATTCAAAAGGCCTCTGGGGCTAGGTGTAAGCTCCAAGATCTATGAAAGGTAAATGAAAGGATGGAGCTAGTAGGAACATCCCTTAGAGGTATGCTCTGGACTCCTGCTATACCTTCAGAATATACCTTGGTGTGATTGATATTAAAGATTGTTTTTTTCTATCCTCCTGCATCCAGATGACTGTAAAAAGTTTGCTTTCTCCATCCCTTCTCTTAATTTTTCCCTGCCTGATTGGAGGTTTGAATGGACGGTGCTGCCACAGGGAATGGCAAATAACCTGGCCTTTTGCCAACAATACTTGGCCACACTTTTAGGGCCTGTGCTGGGTTCAGATACCTCTCTTGTGTTTGCCTACCCGGATGATATAATTGTGGGGCACCAAGACCTAGGACACCTGGAGGGCCTTCTGGCCCAGGTTCACATCATATTAAGAAAGGGGGGCTTCACCATAGCACTCAATATAATTCAAAAGTTACCTTCTTTTAAGGTGCTCTGGTTCCACCTTACCTTGACTCAGGCCAGTCTCCTTAAGCCTTTGCTGGATATTCCAACCTCTCTGACCTTATCCCAACTTCAGAGCCTTTTAGGGGAAACCAATTGGCTGTTTCCATGGGTTCCTGTTCCTAAAAATAGTGTGTGGTGTGCCTTATTTGCCCTACTAAAAGGCAGGACGCCGCAAGAAGTTATTACAGACAGCCATTGGGCAATATTTTTGCAGTTCCAAAACGCCCTGGATGAAGTTTTCCTGAAGAGGTATTCTATTTTTGAGCCCATTTCCCTTTGGTGGTTTGGAGGTGTTACATTGATTTCTGCAGTTTTAATTCAAAGGGAGGAGCCATTAGAGTGGGTTCACACTCCCCTGGGGGCACACCTCAGGTATAATCTCAGGCAGACCAACTTGCAGATGCTATAATCAAGGGAAGGACCCAAGCCCAAAGGCATATGGCCTTGAGCCTCACTCCAATGTTTTTCCTTTTTGGATGGCAGACATTGAGCGGCTCACTTAAGCCAATGCCTCATCTTGCTCTCTCCTTAGAGGGGTTTCTAGACCAAATTGACTGCCACCACAACTGGTTCCTTTGATTTTTTTTAATAAGAGTTGTAATAGTTATGAAGGAGTATCATATTAATTTTGAATTGCATTTCTCTAATGACTTCTGTTCCCAAAGCCTAAGCCAGCATAGAAGTAGCATTAAACACAACTTTGTAAACCCACTGGCGATTTTCATAGATTTTGGAATACATGTCTATTCAGAATTTATGCCCAGTTTTAACCAAGCTTCTTGTTAATCTCATCTTTAATCTCTCTATACAAAATCAATCATTAATTCAATGTAGTAGAAAGGAAAAAATTAAGTATCGCCTAAAAATTTTCATTTTTCAATTACATGACATTGCTTAAATCATTTTCTGTTTACACTTGAGATTATATAAATTAATCTATTTAGACCTTTTACAAGGTTATACATATTTTATTTATTTTACATTGATTGATCTTTCCAAAGCCTGTGTGTTTAATTTTCCTTGGTGTATTTCAGTATCATGTAGCTCATGTTTCAGAGTGAAGAATAAATGGAAGGAAGCAAACAAAAAATACAGTTCCTCTCATCTGATGAAGCCTCTACAAGAATGAGGAAAGAGTTCATCCTTCTAAGGACCTACGATAGGATATCAAAAAGATAATTCATTCTAATAGGTCTTCATTATCTTTGCAATGTAACACAAATGATTTAAAACACAATATACTGCTCAGATACTTATATGTTTTATCAGGTTTGTATATTTTCATATGATTTCACCTCAGTCTACAACATTCCTTCATTATTCTGTCCCTGATATTTTTACACTATCAAGACATAAGATCAACAGTTTGATTTACAGCATGAGAAATTATCCATCTGGCTTCCTTGGAAGCAGTGCATAGTCAATTGATAACATTATTTCTGGTTGCTCATTACATGTAATGGTTTCTGTAATACATAGCACATTCTACTTAGTATTTAAAAATCTGCTTTGTTAACGATATTATATGGATAAAATTGGGGGAATAAACTCTTCCATCTCAGAACATTTTTATAGGTTTTTAATTGTAAAAGTACTGTACAGAGGGGTCACAGTTACACACACACACACACACACACACACACACACACACACACACACACACACACACATTTTCTCGATCCATTCATGTACTGAGGGGCATCGGGTTGGTTCCATATCTTACCTATGGTAAATAATGCTGCAATAAACATAGTTGTGCTTGTAGTTTTAGTATGGTCTTGTTTCTGATCATTTGGGTGAATGCCCAAAAGAAGGATTGCTGCGTCATAGAGGAGCTCTATGTGGAATCTTTTGAAGAACCTCCATTCTGCTTTTCAAAGGGGTTGAACAAGTTTACACTCTCACCAAGAATTCAGTAGTGTTTTCTTCTGGCCACATTCACTCCAGCATCTGTCCTTGTAAAAATATTGAACGCTTCAGGAATTTGTGTGTCATCCTTCAAAGGAGCTATGCTCATTTTCTCTGTATCATTCCAGTTTTAGGGTATGTGCTGCCAAATTGAGCACAGAACATTTTTTTATACATAAAGTGTAATTGATTTTCTTAAACTAGACAATTCAACAAAAAGTAAATACAAAAGAGTGGTCATGAAATATGTATTTCTTACATAAGCACAGATTTAAGAAGAAACTCAAAATTGATATGTCAAAAACAAAGTAATTCCAAATATTTGTGGTTCCAGAGATGTGTAGAAGGAGGAGTTCAATTATTCTCTACAAGGCACCTGTCATAATGAACATTGCAGCAAGGGTTAAGGTTTGTTAAAGTTTTAATGCTTTAAATGTGTTTAATTCTGGGAATTTGCTTAAATATGCCAAAATAGGGACTGTTTCTCAGGTCATAAAAATTTTCCATGAAGTAGTTAAGATTTATGGTAGCAGACATATAATACTAAGTATTTACATTTCAGAGTTTATAGAAACTTTACTAATGAGAAGTTGCAAAGCCTTTGTGTAAAGAAGCAGAGTAAAGAGTTAAGAATTTGTTAACTACAATTTAGAGCTTCCTTACTTTATATGTTAGCGAGGAACAAGTGATGATATAAGCCATATACAAATGACGAGATGAGCCATAAATAGTAATCTTACTGGGTAACTTTAAAGACTACTCATAGCCTATAAAACTCTTGTTGAACATCATAATCTTAGCCAGTTTTAAATGTACAGGAATATGAGAATATAGTAAAATCTAATATGTAGTATACTTCAAATACTGGAAACACGTAACTGATTTATTTTTCATTTTATTAATTATGAATATTTAATTGTTGGTTTTATTTATTTGTAGCATTGTTTTCCTTGTAGTAATATAATACAGTTTTGTAAGTTGTCTTTTGGAGGTACTTTGAGAAGGTTACTGGGATGGTCAACCATTTTTATAGGTGCATGTGAGTTTACAAATAGCAAATTTAAGAACAAAATATTGATTAAAAATTTTATCAAGTAGAATCTAAATCAGGAGTGCTGATAAATTTCCACACCTAAAATCTTAGCCCTAGGGCGAAGCTGACATATTACAGAGTTGAGGCCACAAAAATGAGAGACTGTGTTTTGTTCTCTTTCTGTTTTTGTTGGTCATGAGGCTTGAAATCTGGAGCATGTGTGCTGTCCCTCAGCTATTCATCTCAAGGCTAGCGTTACCACTTTTGTCACAGCACCACTTCCATCTTTTTCTGCTTATGTGGTGCAGAGGAATCAAACTCAGGGCCTCATGCATGCAAGGCAAGCACTATATACCATTGAGCCACTTTCCCAGTTCTTGAGAAAGTGTTTTAAAAAAAATCATCTAAAGAACATTTGTTTTAGCTTTGGGTTATATATTGAAATATATGAATATCTTTTATATTTTTGTGAATTATCATACTACTTAATTTATATTAACTTCAGCCACTTTATTATTCTCAAAGTCATGAAATATCTCTGAGAGAAAATTGTTTTTGCAAATCTAATTTCTTGAGTCATTTTTAGTTTTTTATCAAAAGCACTTTATATTTTATGTTGGTGGGTTATTGTACATTAAATACCTTCAAATGTACATGTGGAATCTAAAAATAGCTGTATGAATATTCTCATATAGCTCTTATTTATCTGTTATGCACTTTCAGTATTATGATATTTCTCTCTATCTTTCACTCTATCTCTTTCACTTGCTTTCTCGTTCATGCTCCATGTCTGCTACTTAGCATTTCTGCTGGTGTACTATTATCTTTCAGGATCCACTGGTTTTGTGAGAACATGATAGGGACCATCAGTTACAATGGCATTCTTTAAGAGTTATAGCAGTCATGTGATATTATTCTTTGCAATGCTAAATGGCAAAACAACAGATCTAAAAATTCCTTTTCACTTTTACTATTATTATAAATTTTATCTCATAGGAATCATTGGGATGGATAAGATACTTTATCCTGTTACCTAAAAGATCTTTTTCTTTTATAAATAACCTGTTTCTTTTATTATCAGTAAGTAAATACATGTAATGAAAATAAAGCTATCCTATGGATAGATTTTCATCCCTGTAGCAGGGATGAAAAACAAAGTAGTGGCAGAAGTGAGTACAAAGGATAACCATCATAGAGCAAAGATCCTCAGAGCAGTTTATCATGTACACTTTGTGTGAATGACAATGTGCGGGAACTATAGCTTAAATCACTGAACAGCTGATATATACGCACATATATTATGTATGTATAATTTTATATTTGCATATATATGTGTATATGCCCTTATATATGTACACATGGATGCTCCTATACACATGAATACACACATACATACACACATGTATACATGGAGAAAGACACATAGTTACAGCCAACACAAGTTTCACTACTTGTTGAATATGCCTTAGACGGAATGCTTGGAACCAAATATGTTGAAGATGCATTTTTCTCTAGAAGTACTTTTACCACACCTCTTATCTCTTAAAACTGATAGGTTTTGACAGAGTCAACTTGCAAAATGCAGTACAAGTGATAGCAAGCCACTCGGAAATCTCATTAAGTAATGGTCATATGGTGTCTCCCTGTTTCCAACAGAATGCTTGCTTTTGTAGACATTCTCAACAACCAAAGTAGCTGGAGAATACTCTGGTAAAGAATAACGTTATAAGGCTTTAAATGGCATCCTTCCTTGAGCTCTTTTCCAAGAGCCAGCATCAATTCCTAAGCAGATGAGTGAGTCCTCAGAAGACTGGAGCTCAGGTCAATATTTAACCAACCCATTTGAAAAGTCCTATGTGAGAAATGCTGACTGAGGTCTTGCGGATTTATTGGCCAAGAAAATAAGAAAGAAAACTGCCACACATACTCCGGTGGAGTCTGCTTAGCATGGGAAACCTGCTTTCAGATCTGAGAATGGGGCTTCAAAGAGGCCTACCTCCTGGAAAGGCTGGCAAGCCACTGGGAAAGATGTGTTCCTGTTTTTCTTTTCTTCACTGTATAGGAGTGCCTACTAATCTTTTACTGTTCCTGCTGCTTGTTCTACTTACTCATGCTCAACGTTCCCTTATTCAAGGCTCTTTCTTAGAAGTGTTGATGACTCCAACATCTGATGAGTGTCCTGAGAACATGACTAACTCACCAGAGTTAAGTACTACCCTAAAAGCCCCTCTTATGGAGGCTATTAGACAAGTCATATGTAAATATAAACGTATTGGGGGTTTCATGACGTCAGTTCAGCAGAAGGAATTGTTTGTAAGAGATTTACAAGAAGCTGTAGGCACGGCTAGAGCAGAAAGAGTGTATGGCTATTGGAGATTTCCCTTTAATCCTAAAGCATATACAATAGACTCATATAGATATCCTGTAGATAAAAAAGATGTAGAGGGATATATAGACCAAAAGCTAAATAAGATTCCTAAAATGTTGGTAGATGGAAGGTGGCAATGACTTATCAGAGGAAAATAGTGGGATCCTCCATTATCTAGAGGACCCCAAAGACTTCCCCCAGATCCATAGCCTTTTACAGGTGTGTATGATAAGGATGGCAAACGTTGGGAAAACTACTTAGGAGAAAGAACTTCCTATTACTCTTTTATTTACTGAGAGACTTGCTAGATCTAGGCTTCCTTGGTGCTTACTATCAAAGAAGGAACAAGAAAGCTCTTATGAGACAGTTAAGGCCTCTATGGAGAAGAGTAAACGATTATGTGAAACGGTTACAGAAAAGACACTATGAGCTTGAATTTGATATATGGCCAGATTTAACTAAATATACTGACTATCATGATTTTTGGCCACAAATTGGGGACCCTCTAAAGAATGGCAAAGAAGCACAATTGCTTAGAAAAGATTTGAAATGCATCAAGTACAAAACTAAGCAAAAGTAACTATGAAGTACTAGAGTTCATGCCTTTCTGTTCAGCACCTTGCCCATATGCTCTGGTTAATGGTTAATAGGTGATAAACATCGAAACCAATTGTATTTCTTAAAAATAGAGGTAAAGCTGAAAACAAGTGCCTATCTTCATAGCTCATCATCCAAAAAACAAGATCAGGCAACCAGCTGGTGACCACCCCAGAACAAAGCCTTGCAGCAAGATTGTGTAACCTTTTGCCCTTTCTCATGGAGAGTTTTTCTATAAAAGCTTGTTGTCCTCTGCAATAAATCACACTCAGCATTCACTCCTCTTGTGTGTGAGTTGTCTGTTTGCCATCTCCCCACCTATTCCAGTTACCTCCATTAGGTGTCCTCCGTCGTCCCGACAGAGCCGTTCCACGGCAGA
The DNA here is from genome assembly GCF_019054845.1 of Dipodomys spectabilis. Lineage (NCBI taxonomy): Eukaryota > Metazoa > Chordata > Mammalia > Rodentia > Heteromyidae > Dipodomys > Dipodomys spectabilis. Next base: position 736,958 of record NW_024870925.1, read on the forward strand.
AAACATTTTAATGCATTAAAGTTTGAAATAATTTGCAACCTGTCAATAAATGTGTAGAACACAATTATACCAACTGACAAAAGATGATATGCATTTCATTTATGTGCGTTTGGGCTTGGTGGGTGACTTTAGGTGTGTCTACACAAGTAGAATCAGCATGAAAGAAACCAGCATTTCTTCATTGTTACAATGAGTAACAATGAGATGTACAAAACACTCTATCAGAGGAGGGGTGGAGGGAAGAGGTGGGGAGGTGTGAGTGGAAGGGTTGATAAGGGAAAAACAAAGGAGGGGGGTAACAGTGCTCAATAAGAAATGTACTCATTAACTTACTTAACTGTAACCCCTCTGTATAGTATCTTCACAGTAAAGACATATATATATTAAAAAGATACAAGGAAAACTTCTGTACTTATAAGAAGTTGTATTTGTCACTCAATATCAATAAGGTATTGGTATTAGGACCACAGGCATATTAAAATTTTGGATGCTCAAAATCTCTGCATAAACACAGTATATTATTTACATTAGAATATGCCCAGCACCTAGTGCAGTGTAATTGCTATGAAAAATTTTACTACATTCTATGTTTGTAATGGAAAATAAAAGTATATGCACTCCCACCAACAATTCAGGAGGGTTCCCTTCTGTCTACATGGAAATGGAAAAACTTGGAAAAAATTATATTAAGGGAAGTAAGCCAGGTCCAAAGAAACATAGGTCCCATGGTTTCCCTTATTTGCAATAACTTGTATGTGTTTGAGATAAGCAGAAACGGTCAGATAAGTTGATGTTAGGCAAAATGAACCACAAGATAAAGATTCAAATGGTTTTTCTTTCTTGCAATCGTTTCTAACATATTTATAAGATGATTCATTTGTTGCTTTGTATGTCCCTCCCCATGGTATAACCCGTTTTCACTGTATTTGATGTTGGTATAATTTGTGGAGGTGAAGGGAAAAACAAATAGTTTAAATAGGGATAGAGGTGAACCCATTGCAGTAATGAAATGTACAAGTCATTATGATGAAAAATGAACTTTACAAATTTGGTGGGGGTAGGAGAGGGCGTGGGGGAGAGATGGATAGGGATGGGAAGGGGAAACAAAGGAGGAGACAACAATACTTGATAAGAAATATACTCAGTACCTTGCCCATGTAATTGTAACCCCTCTGTATGGTATTTTCACAATTAAAAATTTAACAAAATAAAATAATACTTTTAAAAATTATATGCACTCTCAACAGATAAAAATTTTTTCAGATAATTTTTGTCTGCATTTTGTGGATGGAATTGGGAGAGCAATATTGAAAAGCACAAATTTCATCACCAAGATTTGTCTGCAAAATACAACAGGGATCTAATACAGCATTATTGAAAGGTATGGAACTCTGAGGAGAAATACTTGAATTGAGATATTATCAGAAAGTATAAGCACACAAGGACTTTTTAGAAATGCTGCTAGATTTCTCATGGAGAGCTTTCATAACACTTTGTGAAACACAATTCAGAACCTCACTGAAGTGTAGGCAGTTTCCCTCACCTTTATGTCAGGCTCAGTCATTATAAATCAACATATAGCTAATCTGGAATAATCCTCTAATAAGAAAATGATGATGGAGTGTTTATATGCAGAAAAGCTGGGAAGACTATCTTTTTCCAATTAAGACTGAAAGATTGACCCCCATCCTATTGTCCCAGGCCCATACAGACTCCAGGCAAAATCCCAGGTATGTGTGAACTCCATTGAAGTACAGGCAGGACAATCCACCTAAGCCCAGCTGTAAATATCCAATTGAGGGCCCATGTGAAAGTCCCCCACCTTCCTTGACCTAAGAGCTTTTCATTAAACTCTACCTTCTTGTTCAGACCTCCTATAAAAAACCAGATCCTGTCCCAGCTCCTCACACAACCTCAATCCTGCAGGAAGGGCTGTGCCCCTCGCTGTCTGTCAATGAACCGTTCTCGCCTGTTGATGATCGAGTCTGGCCTATTCCCTTTCCATTCTACTCCATTTTCCTAACATATGGTTCCTACATCCAGGAATGGAAAAGTGCGAGGAATAAACTGGATGCCCTCTACAGAGGGGCAACCCACCTCTTTGCCACCTCTAATGGAGATTCTCTGCTATTTTCCTCCTCCTTCCAAGGCCTTTCTGAATTGGGAGTTCACAGCCCTATGAGCTTACTTTTTGCTAAACAGCCTCATGAAAGACCTCTTGGCCTTGGCCTTTGGAAGTGGTGCAAGCAGGGGAGGGCCATTCTGCTGTGGCTTGCAGTATTATTGACCCTTGCATAAACCCCCTATTCTCTCTCCATTACCCTGTCACTGGACTCTGATCTCTAGGCAGGAGGCTTTTTGCCACTTGACCGACTTCACCCACCACCTGAAAGCCTTCAGGACAAGGTAACCAGACTAGTCTGAGAAGAGGGGCCCCGACAAGGACTCCAGGACTCCAGGAGTCCCTCCCTTGCTTCCTGTCTTTGGGGATCTCAGTAACTCCAGGAGTCTCCACTTTCCTGACCCCCTGACTGACCACCATTAATTAGGACCTTTGGGCATGCACTGTATTAATTATTGGGTTCTGTCCGTCTGCCTTCTCAAAACACCAAGGATGCCTGGAGAAGTGGGACAGGCTCCAAAATCCTACCAAATTTTCCAAATTGTCTCCCAGAGACACCTCATTAGCATGCCTGCAGTTTAATCTTAAGACTCTGGGCTGACTAATTTACAGTAAAAAAAATGCTTCATATATCCCTCCCCCATGGTATAACCACTGTTTTCACTGCATTTGATGTTGGTATAATTTGGGGAGGGAAGGGAAAAAAATTTAAATAAGAATACATGTGTACCCATTGCACAATGACAGGTACAAAATGCTATGTCAAAAAATGAACTTTACAACTTTGAGGAGGGGGGAGAAACATGGATTTGGGAGGTCAGGGATTGTAGGGGGAACAAAAGGAAGAGGCAACAATGCTAGGTAAGAAATATACTCATTACCTTTCTCATTTAATTTTAACCCCTCTGTACGTTAATTTCACAATAAAAATTATTTTGTTTAAAAAAATGACTTGTTTTTCTACCAAAATCTGGTCTTCTTACCATGGCCAACACTGGCCTAAATTTGTAACTTTAGGTTTTAATTTTAATGATTTAAACAATTCTCCAACGAAATGATGAGGAATCCAAGGTACCCTAAACATAAGCCCTCCTCTACCTCTGCTCCAGAAAACTTGCCCTCTGCTTGTTCTGTTCTGTCCACCAAGTCCTTCTCTGACCTCTACTCCAGAGGTCCCCCTCCCTGCTCTCCTGCCTTACTAATCCAGCACTTCTCTGCCATGAGCCTCCCAATCATCTCCTCTAAAAATGTAACTCCTTATCTTATCGCATCTCAGTCTGTCTCTCACCCACTTCTCTCACACCCTCCCTTTCTATCTCTTTTCTTTGATGACCTCGAGCAACAAAGATCTTTATCTCCTTCCTTGCTCTTCTAACTACAATCTTGCTATTTGCAGTTGGTCCAGATTTTCTAGGCTAAAACTATCTGTTTCAAGCAAACTCCTTCTGTTAATCCCTGTCCCTGTGCCCGCCTGTCTGCCTGCCTGTGTAGCTGACACAAGGTAGGGATGGGCTTAGGCCTCCAAAGGTAAAAAAACAAGCTAACAACCCTGTTAAATATCACTGTAAACAAACTACTCCATACGTATACATTTCTCAACCCTTTTCTATAGCTAATATGCCTTTTTCCCTTACAGACCCTAATTAAATGGGTCCTCTACTCTGGACCTTTTGCTAATTGTCACTGACAGTGGCAAGCTGGCAAACACACTGAGGACAGCCTCTCTATTTTACTCCTCTCTCCCTTTACCACCCTGAAATCCCATAATCGGAACAAACCAGTCCTTTTACTTTTGGGGACTTAAACAATAATCCAATCCTTTTCTCTTTCCTGAGACAACTCAGTTCAAAATCTAGATTCTTCGTTTCTCCTCAAGGAGACTTCAGAAGAGAAATCCCACCCTCTCACTTCTTCCAATAACTCTCTCTATTCAATTACTCAAACACACATATCAATATGTTCATGATGATGCCACATATTCCTTTAAATGTCTTCAGGTTAAAAGTTCTACATATTCTCCTTAAAAACCTGTTCAGTCACCCCCTCCCCCAATTCTGTCTACAAGCCCTGGAAGCTGACACCTAGGAAGAGACAAAGGACAAATGATGGGTTTTTCTACAACCCCCACTCTTCCATCAGCCTTACTGCTCTCTCCTCTTCACTCTTTTAAGGGTTAATATATTCAGTTATCTTCTTCTATTTCTTAGTACTGATATTTCCTATCAAATGTACCATTTGTTAAAAGAAAACATTTTTATCAAGGTAGTAGTAAAAGGAACGAGACCCAGCTCAGCTCCTAGCCAGCTGTGAGGAAAAACACCAGTAAGGAGGTAAGAATTGTCTTAAAATATTTGTTCCACATATTTGTTTCTGTCTTCAGAAAGTTCGAATATGTAGCAGATGATATGAGTATGCCTTAAAAGACAGCTTTTGAGTAAGTCATTATGTAATAGTTTGCTGTGATTTACATTAAAACTAGCATGTAATTCTATATGTCCATATACATTTAAGTGTCTTTAACCAGTCTGTGTATAAACTTGTAAGCAACTAAGCAGGAGATATGACAATTCATCTGAGGAATGTAGTCTAGCCCTGATCCTGCCTGGGACCATCCCTACTCCACCATGGTACACTGGACTCCTGTTTGACTCCATCACACACAGCTGATTCTTGGTAAAAGACTTCTTCAGATTTACAAAAACTAAGACTCTTGTGGGACACTCTCTTTGAACCTTACCCAGCTAGACCTGAATAAGTCAGCTATGTTGTTATGCTATTGAAGCATGTGTAGGCCAGGAGTGCTCCTGTAAATTTTGGTTATCAGGTTTTCCAGGCAGCCAAGCTGTGCTCAAACTCTCATCCCATCTATTGAGTTTTGTCATGAGTTCTGGAATGTATTTTTGATCAATTCTTGATAGGGTGCATGTAAGCTCTCTTGATCCCATAGATCTCCTTGTTGATTTAATTGGATGTAATAAAGGGTTTTTGTGGCAAAGATTGCAGTTCAAAGCCAGGCAGGGAAGAAAAATCGCTCTGAGACTCTATCTCCCAACTAACCACCACCGAAGAGCCACGCTGGAAGTTGGCTCAAAAATTAACCAGCCAAATGCTAAAAGTGGCCCCGTGATTCAAAGTGGTAGGGCGCTAGCCTCGAGCAGAAGTGCTCAGGGAAAGTGCTCAGGCCTTGAGTTCAAAGCCCATATGCCATGCACAAGCACCTAGACCCCCAGGAAAAGGTGGAAAAGAGTAAGAGGAGATGATGTCACATCAGCCACACTTTGCCTGCCCTTTCAAATTTAACCAGAGCTAGGAGGTCAATAGAAATAAGTTGAGAAGCTTGTCCATCTAATATCGATATCTGTCTAACTTCTAACTGGACGGGTATTTATATTCTTGCCTTTGTTACCTGCTATTTATAGGAAATGATCAAGGTCTCTCACCAGGCCCTTAACTATTGCAATCTAGCCCTAGCTTTTGACTAGTTATGGGCTCATGGCATAATTGGAAATTTTCTGGATTGTGCTCAGGTTGCGTTTTCCTGTGTCACTCATATCAACAACTCCTGCCACCTTGCAGCCTTTTGCCTGATCTCAGCATTTACAAGTTTCTCTCTAACAGGATAAAAGCCCTCAATCAGGACCTGTGACCAAGCCAAGGCCATCCTATTCCTACAGGCAACCAGAGGGTTCGCATACACTGCCCTGGACCCAGCACAGACCGGGAACTGAAAACCCAAACCCCATTGACTTCTCCACATCCCAATGCCAGCAGGAAGTAACCAGAAAAGACCACGAGGTCCCTCCTCCTTTATACTCCTTCAAGGTTCCAAATGATGGGAATCTGCTTTGTTCTCTTAACACCATGCTACTTCCGTCTCAGCCCAATTATTTTTATGTACCCAAAGATCCTATAAGAACTTCCCTCTCGCTTCTTGGCCCTCTCATTTTATGTATCTAAGGGTGGAATATGAAGTGTTCACCCCCACTCTGTTGTCCCAGGCCCATACAGACTGCAGGCAAAATCCCAGTTATGTGTAAACTCTTTTGAAGTGCAGGCAAGGCAATCCACCTAAGCCCAGCTGTAAACATCCCATTTGGGGCCCAACTGAAAGGCCCTCACCTTCCTTGACCTAGGGGCTTTTCATTAACCTCTACCTCCTTGTTCAGACTTCCTAAAAAACCCAGATACTGTCCCAGCTCCAAGCTCCAAACCCACTGGAAAGGTTCTGCCCCTCGCTGTTCCTCAATAAACAGTCCTCACCTGTTGATGATCCACTCCAGCCTATTCCTTTTCCATTCTCCTCCATTTTCCTAACAAGGGCAATCTGTATTCCATGATCCAGAAGAGAGAAAATTAGGTAAACATCCATTCACAGCCTTCTGAATAATTCTGATTCTGCTAACATCAGTTATCTAGACATACCTGTGTCCCATTAAAAGGATTTTAAAATTTAAACTTAAATTTAGAATGAAATTAGTTCCAATGAATTACATTAAGATATTTAGAAACAACTGAGAAACCTAAAGGTTTATAATATTTTTTATTGGAATTGATGTGATTGATAGTGGAATATGGTTCTGTATATTTTAAGCAATTTGTAAAAAGAATTTGCAAAATAAAATTTACACTTGCAGCAGACTTGACACATTAAATTTTGTATATTGAAAGGAACAAAATCCTCAAAAATGTGTCAATGCTGTCCTCTTATTTATCTGTAAAGGTTTGTGCTTCTGGTCTCTTACTATTTAAACTTCAAAAAATGTAGTCTTTAGATAGTTGTGCAAAGGGGTTTCACTTCATCACGTCAGTTTTGAATAGAGTGTATGTTGATTTCAAACTACTATACATCTGGATCATTGTCCAGCACTCCATTTTTCTTCCTTCCTATCCTTTCAAGTTTCCTATTTATACTTTGGCATATGTACTTTGAGTGTTATGACTGTATTAATCCACCATCTCCCTCTCTATTCTTCTGTCCTACTCCCCTTAAGCCCAGATCTCCCTTTTAAGATTTGTTTCAACTTCATGGTATTTTGTTCAATATCTCTGCCTTTGGCACTTGGCTTTGGTATTGCCACATTTTCTCTTCTATGTTTGACCTACATTAATGAGTATATTTTTCCACATTTTTAATCTCTAAGTGGCTGAGATAGGTATTCTTTACTATTCACCTTCTGTCCTAAATTCAGAATTGGACCTTCAGGACCATCCAATACAGCTTTTCTCTTCTCTACACACTGAAGATGGAAGGAAAATCTTTTCCATGCTATCAGCATGATGCTATCCTTCATGAATTTCCATCACTTACTATTTCAGCAGTCTGAATTTAAAGTCATGTTTTCTGCATCATATTCACACAGTTTAAGTGAATATCGAGGGTAATTTATCTAGTATTGGAATTTTAGGAATGGTCTTAATTTCAGATGATAGAAGCAGGATTCAGTTTAATTATGCAGATTCCATTATATAGTAAGCTTTGTAGTCTTCTAAATTTTTAATAAATTTAGTTACTTTTTATTAATAATTTAAAAAGTTTTATTTCAGTATTTGAAATCTTGCCCCAATTATTTTAAAATTTTCATGTTTAGCTAGACTGAATTTTCCCCCTCTTTCCCCCACTAGTTCAGGTTATGTCTCCTTTGGATTTATGGTTTGAGAGTCCAAGGGAAGAGGGTAAACAGAGACATGATCATTACTCAGATATCTCCTTCCTCTTCTGTTTCTCCTATTCTTGTTGAGAGGAAGACTGGAGCAGGGAACAAGAGTGATGCTTGACTTCATCATACAAGGGAGCATTACTGGCATGTCAATTGTTGTTTCTTAGAATCATTTAAACTGATTACTCTTGTCTTCCCTGTAACAGTAACCTAACTGTGGTGCCCTGGGTGCAGGAGGAAGCACACTAATAGGTTATTACTTGGAAATTGGTATTTTATATCTCAACTTACTACTACAAAAAATATAAAGCTTTGGCTACATAAATGCAAAGGCACTGACTGTCCAACAATACCTTAGTGAGGAATAGGCAATTCCACTCAGCTCACCCCACCTTTCTTCTCCTCCCTTTCCCTTCCCGCATATGTCCTCCCATACCTCCTTCTTTTTTTGTGTCTCTCCTCAATATTTATCTCTAACTTCTATCTTGTTATCTTTCAGTAGCAAGTGATTTGGATTATCAGACAATACATAAACAATTGAACAATTTTTTCTCTTTTTTTGAGATTATTCTTAAGAAGTGAGTTCTAGAAGAGCACCAGTTACTTATACCTAGCTACTAGTTAGGTTCAGATTTGACAACTGCAGTTCGAAGCTATTTGAAGTAGATAAGCCTAAGTGATTCTTTTCTACACTTGTAGTAAAAAGGAAGAAGTGAAGGTGTGGCTCTGGTGGTATAGTGCAAACATTGAGAATTAAAGCCCAGATAGAGCTCAAAGCCTGGAGTTAAAACCCCAGTACTAGCCCAATAAAAAAAATGAGTCGTTCATCTTTGAATAGGGAGATTTCTCCAAAAATTCATACCCAGGACAATTTTCAAGGTTCAAGACTATTTCAAAGGCTTTTTTTTTTTTTTTACATATTAATCCATTCCTCTGCTTGATTCACCTTATGAAAAATAGGAGTCACACTTCACATTATAAAGTATGAGCAATGCTAAACAGTTCTTACCATTTTTCAATGTAAAGGAAACATGGGAGAGGAATACACCTCACTTGGGTGAGCTAGGTTTGACTCACTGACAGACTTTTGCAAGTAAATGAGGGTTTGTTGACATGTAAAGAAGTCTGTTCAGATGGGAGAGAACAAGTTAGCTTGAATCAGAGTAAGTTTATTCCTATGATATGATAAAGAGAAGCTCATCTCAGAGAATACTCTGCAAAAAGTAATTTCAAAAGGATTAAAAACCCATGCCTATGTTGTGAACAACCAAGTTTTCACAAACAAAAACACTTTCCTGAGCCATGAAAATATAAGTTAGAGCAAAAGGAACTATATTAAATTTATATCTGAGTTAATATCTAAGTTATATCTAAGTTAATATCTGAGTGATAGATGTAAAAGAGTCCTGTAATCAAAACTAAACTATAAATTGTTCATCATGTCCCTTACAAGAATCTCCAAGAGAGGCCTTGCTAAATCTGTCACAGAAGACTGGGTTCCTGCAATTTTCAGTTATGCGTAGGGTTCACTTTCTTCTACAGTTGCTTAGTTTGCAAACCTCTCATACTACATACAGTGTCTTGAAAAAGGTGCTGTCTTGCTAGGCACCTAAGGGATTTTTGTGCCACTGTGAATATTCATCATATGTCTTCTTGTAATAATACCTGCCAATATGAAGTCCTTTCGTGATAAGAATAATAGTTTCTGTACCCTTTGTTCCACTGACAAATCTTAGATATAAATATAGCCAGGTGCTGGTGGCTCACGCCTGTAATCCCAGCAACTCAGAAGGCTGAGATCTGAGGATCACGGTTCAGTGCCAGCCCTGGCTGGAAAGTCCATGAGATTCTTATGTCCAATACACCATCAGAAAACCAGAAGTGGGGCTATGTCTCAAGCGGTAGAGCCCTCACCTTGAGCTGAAGAGCACAGGGACAGCACCCAAGCTCAGAGTTTAAGGCCCAAAACTGACAAAAAAAAATAACAAAACAAGAAAACAATATGTGTGTGTGTGTGTGTGTGTGTGTGTGTGTGTGTGTGTGTGTGTGTGTGTATGACGAGAGGAATTACATTTAAATATAAATAGATATATATGATTCACCTTCAAAATATAACCAAATATAAAATATATTTACATTATGTACATATATTTACATATATAATATGTTCACATTGTATCTGTATGTTTCAAAATATATTTGTAATTTATATCCAAAGAGTACATCTGAAGATTTTGGGGAAAAATGTAGAGTTTCTAAAGACTTACCACTGACCCATCATATTTCAATAATTTTTTACACTTATTACATTGTCTTGAGTACTAAGACTAAATGATTATGAAACAGAGTAGTTGTTTTATTCCTTATAATTTTGGATTAGAAACATCTACTTACTTGGTATGAAACCTACCAAAATGTGATCTTGAAATCACACTCCACGAAGAGGACATGTACATAAATTTAGCAATGTATAGGTCTGAAACTATTATTTGAATCCTGTATCTCACATACACTCAGTTTTCTTAGAGTCAGCTACATATACAAACATGCATACATAGTCATGCTCACATCATTTCCATACTCACGTGACATACTAAATGTAACCCTGTAATAAAAATATTATAGATACTGAAAAAGAAAACATTTGCAAATGTAATTTATACTTTAAATATAATGTATTATTGAAATACTAATGAAAGAGCTGCTGAGAGGAAATACTAATGTGCCCTCCTAAAGAGCATGTTTCTCTTTCCAAGCATCATTATTTACATCCTTCTTTCTCCCCATAAAAATTTAAATAACTACAGAATTCACCTACATGTTCCTTAATCATCAACTGAATAAATTGTTATATATATATATAAATACATATATACACAATGATGTATTATTTAGCCACACATAATAATGAAATCATACCATATTCAACAAAAGAGAAGGAACTGGAAAACTTCACATTAAAGCAATAAGCCATACCCGGAAAAACAAATACTAGATTTCTCATGTGCAGACTCTAGACCCAGAAAATAAAATGCCTGAGCCAGTTGTAAAAGATGGAACTATTTAAGTTTGGGAAAAAATGAGTGAGGACATGAAGAGAAATAGTGTGGAGTAAATATGTTCAAATACTGTATAAGTTAGTATGATGACATAATAAAACATATAAAAACAGGATAATAAAATTAATAAAAAGAATAAAATTTAGCAAGCTATATTATGTAGACATATGTGTATAATACAATAAAAATACTTTGGAAAATTAATATTTGCTAATAAAAACACAAAAATTCATTCTAGTTGTTATAAGTTCATTTGTTCAAATATTTCCCTGATGAATTAAAAGGAGAAACTGGTTTTGCTAATTTAGAAAGACAATCTTGTCCAAGTAGCATTAAAGTATTCTAGTTAAATACTGTCAATATTTAATTGTTCAATCAAATTAATTATTATATTAGAATATTTCCATTTTAATCTTCAAAATATTATCTCTATAGGCATATACGTTTTGATACTTATTGAATATATTTTCTTTACTTAATTTCTATATACCATTTTCTGAATGTACTTTGGTGTATGCAATTAGGATATATTATACCTGACCAGGAAATCGGTTATACAAAAGTTTTATCAAAAATGCCTATAACAAAATAAAGAGGTAAATCCAAATTATGTATATTTGAAGACAATGCTTTTTTAGTCCTCTTCTCACATTCCCCATTCCCTTCTTGAGAATAAAACATATAGTAAGGAAATGCTGAAATGTTTTGGAGAAATAGGTTGACTTTAAACCAATGCATTTTTGTATATATCCAGAAAAGCTAAATTTTTACCTTATCATTTTCCTTAGGCTTTATACTCAGGTTTAATATCTGATGGTGACAGACATATCTATATCTATATATCTATCTATATATATATATATCTGTATATATAGATAAATAGATATAAACATATTTAACAGTGGCTAAATTTAGGCTGAGGAATCTAGGTACAATACTCATGCAGATAGACCTCATCAGTCATGAGACCATGATATCACAAAGTTAACCCATGCTTACTGGTACCATGCTTATGAGATTTTGTGTGTTATAAACATTGGTTATTAGCATTTGTTTTGTAATCAACATCATTTCATGGGTTAGGAACTAAAGTGATACATTATATTCAGAACAAAATTTAAGGAGCCATCTAAAATTACCAAGGTACACATCATTTAATACAATGTTTTTAAAATGCAAGCTAATGGAAATAATTTATGAAAAAATCAACATTTAAAATAAATACAGAATCTGTATGACTGATTTTTCTTTTACCCCAGTTGCACTATGGCTTGCATGATGACTTTTCTGATTATACGTTTAGTTAGGTCTTGATATTTAGTTGGAGAAGTTATGTTCTTTCATATATTCATTTGTCAGATCAAAGAGGAAATGAATTCCATGCCAGAGTCAATATCCATAATAATGTTTCAGTTGTATCCTGCTACTTTGCCAAAGTTTCAAATCAGCTCATGTAACTTGGGTCTTTTTTGTATCTAACTAAATAGGTATGCAATATTGTCAGTACTAGAAAGATTTTGACCACCATTTTTTCAAATATTATTTTCTAGAAACTACTTCTCTCCTTTCATGAAATTTTAATTTCATTTATATAATGGCTGATGTTTTCCTTTACAGAACCCACATCCAGTCTTCTACAATCATGTAATTTGGAGTAGTTTAAATTATGTACAGTCATATACACTGCTCAGATTCTATTGTTTGGATATTTTGTTCTTAAATCAGTAGTATTTAGTTCTCAATATGGATACTATTGGACTTATTCATTGAATTTCTGAATTTTTAAGTATGTCATGATTTTTGTGATTTGATATTGTTACATTTTATTCTTCTAAATATGTGCAGATCATACTTCACATAGTTACATTTGTTTTAAACAATTCGATCCATTCAAGGGATTTGATATATTAGGTTCATCTAGATGAATTTAATTACAAATTAACAGAACCTTATTTCTGAGACAGAGTTATATTTATGGCTCTACTCAAATTAACATGTATTTGAGGTTTTAGTATTTACAAAAAAGGGGGGCACAACATAGGTTTGTTGCTGCTGGAGTTCTACTTTGTTCGTTGTTTTTCAACTCATATGTGCATTTTATTTTAATTGTTTTGTGTCTTTATATTTTTTCATATAACATAAAGCACAAAAAGCATCAGTGATTCAGATCTTTTCCAAATAGAATTCTAAGACATTTGAAGTTTTGTGACAACTGAGAATGAGCAGGTCTTCTTAATGGAGGGAGTAGCAGAATAACAGAGCCAATGTTTGACATGATTTGAATTCTTCTTCCTCTTGCCTCACTGTTTCCAATGGTATTACTTCAAAGTCTTTAGTGGAAAGAAAATAATTTTGTCTGTGTGAACTCAGAATTTTTGGTTCAATTGAGACACACTACACATTCATATTTGATTTTAACTCTAAATTCTTCTTTCCTCAGTTTTAAAAGACAGATGTGAATTTATAATGCTAAAATTAAATAAAATAAAATCTACACATTTATATGAAATGGGCCAAACTATTTTCACTTCACACTATATGTAATATACAGTGTAATAATGATAGGGTGTAAAATAATATGTAATAATTGACTTTTTGGAAAGTCAATTACAGTGTATTTTGTGAGAAAATGAGAAATAGTAAAAATTATATTTGATTATATTAAAAAAATGGAAGTTACACCTCAAAATAACTCATAGCTATAAACTAATGCTGAAAATAACATTGTTTATTGGAAAAAAGACTGAAATTTCAATAAGCTTGCTTTTTTTAAATGGACTTGGTTCTGGGCTTGGATCTAGCTACTCAGGAGTCTGAGATCTGAGGCTAATGATTCAAAACCAGCCTGGGCAGAAAAGGCCATGGGACTTATCTCCCATAAACCATCTGAAAACCAGAATTGGCATTGTGGCTGAGTGATACAGTAGTAGTCTTGAGCAGAAGAACTGAGAGACAGTGCCCAGGCCAACAGTTCAAGCCCCACAACTGACAAAAAAAATTTACATGGATTTTTAGTTTATTATTTCATGATTATTTATGAATGGTTGTTCAGTGAAAAATGTCATTGGTGTTTATATTTTGTGTTAGCATAAAATGAGCCTACTATTATCTTAATTTAATTTTAAAAATTACTCTCTGATTCTAGGACAGCATAAATTTTGTGTGTAGTGGTTAAGACCAGATTGTCTTTCTGAAAAAAAAAATTTATATCACCTCCAAAAAGGAGGGACAAAAGGAAAATAAATGACAGGAAACTTACTATATAATAATCTTAATGGACTATTAGTCTTTCAGTTTGTTTTAACTTTTAAGAAAAAAATAAAGAAATTCTTGATAATATTTTATTAAACATCTAAATTTCTTCATTCTTTTCATTTAAGATTCACTTTAAAAAAAATTCAACAGGTCCATCTTATTGTTGCAATGGATCCACCTGTATCCCTATTTAAACGATTTGTTTTTCCCTTCCCCTCCACAAATTATATTAACATCAAATACAGTGAAAGCAGGGGTTATACTGTGGGGGAGGGACATACAAAGCAACAAAGATAAATATGTTAGAAACAATTGCATAAAAGCAAAAATATTTGAATACTTATATGTCGAAAAATTAACTTTACAATTTTGGCGGAGGGAGGGGAGAGAGGAAGGGGGCGGGGGAGGGGGGGAGAGAGATGAGAAGAGATGGGAATGGGAAACACAGGAGGAGGCAACAATGCTTGATAAGAAGATATGGAACTAACCCAGATGCCCCTCAGTAGATGAATGGATCAAGAAAATTTGGTATATATACACAATGGAATTCTATGCCTCTATCAGAAAGAATGACATTGCCCCATTTGTTAGGGAATGGAAAGGCTTGGAAAAAACTATATTAAGTGAAGTAAGCCAGGTCCAAAGAAACATAAGTCCCATGGTTTCCCTTATTTACAATATCTAGTATATGTCTGAGTCAAGCAAAAAATGTGATTAGTTGATGTTAGGGAAATGAACCCTAAGATATGTATTCAAATGTTTTTTTTTCTTTCATATGACTGTTTCTAACACATTTATGAGTATTTCTTTGTTGCTTTGTATGTCCCTCCCCCACAGTATAACCCCTGCTTTCACTGTATTTGATGTCGCTATAATTTGTGGAGGGGAAGGGGAAAAAGAAATCCTTTAAATAGGGATACAGGTGCATTCATTGCAACAATGAGATGTGCAAGTCTTTATGTCGAAAATGAACTTTGCAACTTTTGTGCGGGGGGAGATATAAGTTGGGGAGGGCGAGGAGAGGATGGGCAGGGATGGGAAGGGGAAACAAAGGAGGAGTCTACAGTGCTTGATAAGAAATGTACTCATTATCTTGCCCATGTAATTGTAAACCCTCTGTATGGTATTTTCCCAATAAAAACATTAAATTAAATTAAATTTAAAAAAAGAAATTCAACAGGTGACAGTAATTTTTCCTTTCTTTTTTAAAGAAATGTTCATTTCATTATTATAGTGTATCGCACAATATACCCTGAAAACATTTGATAAGGAAAAACTTTATTCCCATTCTTTGCCTTGCTTCAGTCTGTATTTAAAGCTGCATCCCACATCTTAGCCACTCTATTGTCTGTATTCTCATTTCAAACATTTCAATGAGTTTTCTTTCCCAGCAAAGTTTTACAAATGGCATGCTTTCATTCATTGTGCTTTCCCAAATATATCTCACAAATGCCAATAATGAAACCCAACCTGAAACATCTGTGGATTTTTCCACTAATGATGCAATGTATTCCCTTTCCATACTCCTTAGAACCAGCTTTGCACAGGCATTAATTGTTCTGTCAGTTCCATGCTTTAGAACTGCAGCATTTGACAATGGCATACGTGTAAATTTTTTTTTTACCACATTTGGATTGTTTTCAGCAAGGACTGTCTTCATAGAAGATGGTAATAGGTGAGTTTTGCAATTATGTAGTTCAAAAGGGCTCTGAGTAGTGCATATAGAATATCAATTTAAGTGACTAAATATTTAAATGAAATCCCATAATATATATTCCTTCAATTTTCTGGCTAAAGTGTTCTACAATCTAGCTATTTTTAAAAGAAATATTATACGTGGTTTCTTTGTTGACAATGTAATTGGAAGACTTAAAATTTTCATATAGCATGGCTGTTTTAAATGAGGTGGATGTACCAGAACTTTTGGGACAGCATTAATGTTTGAATGTTGGATGGGAATTTTTTGGGAATTGTGGCAGGTTTTCATGATATGAGAAGAAAAACAAAAGGCCATACTAATACTTTTATCTCTACGTTGTTATATTAGTTTATTCAAACACAAATTTACACACAAACACACAGATATACAATCATGTAGAAAGAAGACCCAGTCAGTGTGCAAGAAAATATTTTAATAGAAATTCCATAAAATATTTAGTCTGCTGAGATCTGATTAGAATTTATAGAAATATCTATTTGCTTCCACTCCTGGACAAGTCATTATCATTGGTGAAGATGTTGCCATTTGATTTTAGAATGCCCCAGAAAGAGCTATGTGTAAAAGAAAAATGACTTTTGATTTCCTCCCAGACTGAAGAGAATACCTGAATAGTTCTTCTGGAGATTAAATTTTTCAGAGTGAAACCCATGAGAACATAGACGCTCATCTTCTTACTTCTTTTATCTTTTAATCATTCTAGGTCAAAATAATTTCTCTTTGACATATCCCCCACATTGACATTGTCTTGTCGTAGGCCCCCAAAGCAACATAACCAACTGAATGAACATACACTGAAACCTTCAAACTTGTAAATCTGAAAAAGCCTTTCTGCTTAATAAATGGACAATATCACTTAGTATGGTAGGTTATAACTCTAACTCAGAAGTCTAGTCTTTCTAACAATGTAGAGTATATTAAAATGTGCTTCCTTATAAAATATCTAATTCCATGTTGCTTTTTGTGTTTTTGTTTCTGTTGATCCTAGAGCTTAAACTCAGGGCCTGGTTGGTGTTTTGTGGTCAAGGCCAGTGCTTTACATACAATTTGAAGTGGTCGTTAATTGGAGATAAGAATCTAATGAACTTTCTTACTCAGGCTGGCTTTGAACTGTGATCTTCAGATCTCAATCTCTTTTTTTTCCCATTTCTCTTATTTTTTAAATTGTCAATATACCATTCAGAGGGGTTACAATTACATGGGCAAGATAATGAGTACATTTCTTATCAAGCATTGTTCCCTCCTCCTTTGTTTCCCCTTCCCAGCCCTTCCCATCCTCCCGCTCTTCCCAGCCCCCACCTCCCGACATAATTGTGAAGCTTGTTTTTCGACATAACCTCTTGTACATCTCATTGTTGCAATGAGTCCACCTGTATCCCTATTTAAACAATTTGTTTTTTTCCCTTCCCCTCCACAAATTATACCAACATCAAATACAGCGAAAACAGGGCTTATACCATGGGGGAGGGACATACAAAGCAACAAATAAATCATCTTATAAATATGTTAGAAACAATCGCAAGAAAGAAAAACAAATTGAATTCTTATATTGGGGTTCATTTCGCCTAACATCAACTTATCTGACTATTTCTTAACTAGCTAAGATTACATCCTTAAACCAACATGTTGCATATTTCGTGTAATTCCAATTCTCACTATTGTATAGATGCTCCTAGTACAATGTAAAAAAACGTAAAACTATGGATATTTGTAAAGTATAAAATGAAAGAAGAATTTTCATCCTTTACATAATCTATGCAAAATCTATACTAAACAATTGATATTTTACTGTACCTTTCGTGCAACTAGTTTGATATAATTTAATACTTGTCAGGCCAAGATTCTCTATATTCTACCAGATACTTACTTTTTCAAGTATGTATGTATATGTTTATGTATATGCATATGTATATATATGTGTATGTATATGTACATGTACATGTATATGTATATGTATGTTTATCTACATATCTTCCAATGTGGATTATCAGACTTGAACCTTTGCTTGTTTTGCTGTTCAGCAGTTGAACCTGGTTGGCTCATTCTGTGACAATATCTGTGCTCATTCTGATCATTCCATTATTTACCACACCATCAGCCTTCTAAAATAAGCTTAATTTCCTGGAGAAGGTCAGTCCAACCATTATCAACCCAGAGGGTTCTAATAAAGCAAGCTTTAAGAAAGGAAGATAACATAAAGTGAAAACTACAGAATTTCTACAGACGCCCAGTAGGTTATCCAAATTATACCTTACATATTTCACATTTCTACCTTCCTTCTCTTCTAATATTTAAGAAAGCATTGACTAACACAATAAATATATTGCATTTATAACTTAAGGATCAGTATTTTGTTTCCAACTGAAGTTTTCCTTTCCATGAATTTTGACATAGACTTTTGGGAGATTTTTTTATTGTTATAGGATTCCATCCAAAACAAAGCCATGCATACCAAGAAAATGTTTTCAATTCAGAGTACTAAACAAAAATTAAGGTGAACTATATACCTTAAGCACAAATATAGGCAATATCAAGGTTTTTTAAAATGGTATACTTTTCTTTTTTTGGGGTGGGTCCGGTGGTGGGGCCTGAACACTGGGCCTGGACACTATCCCTCAGCTCTTCAGCTCAAGGCTAGTGCTCTACCACTTGAGCCACAGTGCCACTTTTGGCTTTTTTCGTTTTGCTTATGTGGTGCTGAGTTATTGAACCAAGGGCCTCATGAAAGCAAGGCAAGGGTTCTACCACTGAGCCACCTTCCCAGCCCTAAATTGTATACTTTTACTGTATAAAGTGGCTCAAACCTGTAATCTTATCTACTTGGGAAACAGAGATTACAGAATTTCAGTTCCAGGCAAGCCCAGACAAAAAAAGAAGTTTCAGAAATTATAACCATTTGCTGGATGCAATGAACTATGTTTGTGTTAGGAGTACTGCAGTCTAAACAGGCCCGGGCATAGTGATACTACTTGAAAATAAACAATCCAATTACAATATGCAGGTATGGCAGTACTAGAGATGCTGTTTTACAAGTATAGGGTTTTGGGGTCAATCCCCCAGTACCACTAGGAATTTAAGTGTGCCAGGGTAAGAATTTGGCTTGTCTAAGGTAAAGAATTCATACTGGTTTTATAAGTTCTAATAAAACCTTTATCTCTTTTCCTATTTTTTAAAGTATAACCATAACTTCCATGCCCAATCCAAATAATTTCTAACTCTAGATTTTCTTCTATCCATTAAGTAATATGTTATCTGTTCGATACTGTCCCACTGAAATCATACTAAACTTCAACAACCCATTGCCTTAGAAAATGAATGCATTTGGAAACAGAATCTCAAAGGTAGCATTTAAGTTGATGTCTCCTGCAAGAAAAGCACAAGGCCATGGGTATGCCAAGGAAAGAGGATTCAGAAGAAGCCAACTCTGATCTTGGAG
The DNA here is from genome assembly GCF_019054845.1 of Dipodomys spectabilis. Taxonomy (NCBI): domain Eukaryota; kingdom Metazoa; phylum Chordata; class Mammalia; order Rodentia; family Heteromyidae; genus Dipodomys; species Dipodomys spectabilis. The sequence goes on from NW_024870925.1 coordinate 756,204, forward strand.
TTCTAGTTCCACAAACTTAGAGGCAATGTATCTACAGTGTTAATGCTACCCAATCTGTGGTAGTTTATTATTACAATTACTAGCAAACGTGGAATCTATAAGACATGAAAAGTCATTGACTCTTGGGGTCCATGACTCATCTATATGATTCTAGTGAATAAGAAGGATGGCATTTGTGAGATAATGGTTCTCAGGCTGGTAGGGAATTTCATGAGGTTCTACCTCCATTTAACTACAAAAATTTCTTTGCTGGAGGCATGGTTCTAATGGTACACTGACTACTGTTACCAAAAACTGAGAGCATGAGGTATATTCAAGCCTCAAATATGGAGGAAGAAAAAGTCCTTAAAAACAGAATTATAAATAGGAAAACAGAAACAAAAGAAATAAACTTATTGATACAGAGAAAGCTTCCTAATGTGAACTATGGCACAAATTGTAATATTTAACATTTTCCTTCCTATACAGTAGAAATAAATGGTATTTCGACTTGACGAAACTAAAGTGTTAAACTGTATGCAGTAAATAATGACATTACATTATGTTTCCATAATTGAACTTGTTTTCCTACAAATTTATAGAATAATGTAGCTATGGAAAAATGAATAAATATTGCATTTTCAAATAGGATTATATATCCTTGCAAGTGTTGTCTAAACTTGATCTACACTGGAATGATTGCCATTGATATCCTTCTCAAGATTCCAAAAGTTTATGCTTTCAGTTGACCTTCCACAAAACTCAATCCCCAAACATAACTTTTTAGATTGTTCATGCAATCATATGAACAAAAACATATGGCATGAAATGTTAATTACTTTTATCTGCTGTCATTAATGTAGTATACCTAATATAATTAATTGTATACCCTGAGGGAAATAAGATGCTTCCTTCTAAATACAGACTTGCAGGCACACCCATACACACACACACACACACACACACACACACACACGTATTTACCACTCTGACTCAGGTTAAGTTCCAGACATTGTGTACCAGCCATGATCTAATAATCAAACTTTCCTGCCCAGACATAAATACATTCATAATTCCACACATACATAAACACCAGATTATTCAAAATAATGAGAATATTTTACAGAATCACCTAGCTCCTGAACCATCTACTCCCTAATTTCATTCATTCACGACTATGCATTTTTCCTATTATATTCAAAAATCTCTTTGAGTCTTACTGATTAGCAAACAAAAATATGTTATGTTATCATATAATACAAAAGGTAGGCAAAATTACTTGTCCCTAGGTAATCTTTAATATATCTTATCAAAGACTTCTTTTTCCTTCTTCTAGAGTCTCTTTCTGGAATTTTGCCCTAATTTCTAATATTAATTACAATGGACATGCCATATTCCTTAATTCATTTTTCCTAAAGGTAATACTATGGAGTTGAATCTCGTTTGCTTGCTTATTCTAAATTAAATTTTGTCAATAAAATTATTCTTTATGTTACTCCTAAGCCATTTAAATATCAAAAAGAACTAAAAATTTACCTTGGCAATGATTTGTGAATGGCATTAATGGATGGGGGAGATGAAAGACTTTAATCATCTATATTGCCTTAAAAATGGCACTGTTATTTAAAGGGCTAATGGTATAGTAAGCTTTGAAGGTGTGTTCTTCTTATTTCATCTAGGAATATAAAAGTATGCTTTTCATCACATTCTTACCTGTAGAGCACTAGAATTATTTCATTTTAGAGTTTATGCCCAGCTACTACTATAGTGAAACCCACAAATAACTGCACAGCTGTGTTAACTGCTCTAGATTTTGAAATTTTCATCTAGTAGCCCTAGTGATTGGAGCCCAGATTAATGGGATAGTCACATAATAAACAATTACAAACCACCACAATATACAATCACCACGTGCAAAATGACATTCTATTTGTTTCTTTATCATTTCTTTTTTTTCTTATTAATTGTCTTTTAAGGAATTATGAGCTGTGTATTTCTCATTATTGTTGATGTAACTTAAATAAATTTACCATATTTTTCAAATAAAATAAAATAGATATAAAAAAGACATATTTAGCCACAAAATGAAGCTAAACATTTGAGTGATTTTTTTCTAGTTCTTTTCTCAGTTATCCTCAAATAACATTGAGATGAGCCAAGCATATGTGTAAATTGACATGTATCAAGCACACAGAACTTCTATATTAACTTCACCGATTAAAGAAAATTATCAATTGCTTCATGTCTTAAGTAATCTACTTAAAACAAGTATAGTATTTTGATCAATAGACCTCATAATCTATGGAATTGATGCATTATGTAAGTATATGATTTCTTATTTCCACTGAATTACACTGAATTAATATTATATTTATTTAACTTTTTGCACATGAAATAATGACATTCTTGAGGATAAAACATGCCTGTTTTCCATATTGGTTGCCAAAATGCAATATTTGGGAATTTTGAAAGTTTAACTTTAAATCTGAACCTTCAAATTTCACTAGGACTTCAAATGTGTTACTTACAACTTTAATGTTAAAATAAAAGGCATTATTAGGGCATTCCGAAGAAGATGGCAGAGAAGAAACTGCATGCTAAACAACCTCTCGCAGAGAAAGCAGTTTTAGTTTTCTGGTGCACATTCCTAGGCTAGAGAATTGCACCAAGTGTCCCATCACAGTACAGAGAGTTTCTTTAGCCAGAGAGGGAAAATCCAGGCAAGGAGACAGATCTGAGCACTTGCAGGTAGCCGCGGCTGTGGCAGGAAGAGCACCGGTGGCCATAGCAGCCATACCTACAACATAGAGATTCAGGGACTAAGGCACCAGACAAGGCTGGCAAGCGTATTCTACTCAACACCAGCAAGAACTGACAAGGAGCAAATATCTTCATCCTGTAGATCGCAGGCCAGTGACGACCCAGGAACGAAGACACTCGCGTGAGTAGAACCGTGACATCCTCACTGCTTCTCAAAGAGCAGAGGAGGGAAAGCCACCCCTCCCTTCCCCCACCAGAGATCTCCATCTTTGATACTGACAAGCCTGGCTGAGCAGCTAGCTCTAACTCAGGCCTTGGAAGAAAACAAAAGAGTCATTTAACAGGTCACAGGAACCTGACCTGACCGGCCAGGCTCAGCTTCACCCAGAGGAAAGTCACCCAGCCCAGGCAGTGAAAGCTCTGCCCCCAGAGGAGTGACTTTCTACACTGGGTAAACAGAGCCAGAGCTACCCCTCCCTAAAGCAACCTAGAAAAACAATTGAAATTTAGTAAACATAAACCCTGAGAATGGCTCCAGGCTGGGCTCTGTGAGTTTCTCACATACTAGCCCCTTAGGGCAAAGCTACTGTTTTCTGAAAGGCCTCAACTCTACCAAGAACTTAGCCTCATCACAGCATCTCCAAACTAGAAGAAACAGCCATCTCCCTCTTTTGTAATACTCAAAGCAGATCTCCCTCCCACTGAACTAGCCTGGGAGGAGGATCACAAAATCCTGGGTAAAGCAGCGAATTTTTCTGCTTGATCAAACTGATTTAAGAAACCAATCAAACCACAGGAAAACCAAACAGCACAATCAGACCAGAGACTCTACCAGGAGTCTGGTGATGGACACAAGGGAGATACAGGATCTTCTCATCAACTCCCTCCCCCCCCCCCCAAAAAAAAATCAAAGAACTATTTTTTGTACCTTTTAAAATTTTTGTTGAAAACTGTTTTCTATTAATCTTTTTTACATCATAATTTTTATTTTAGATGTATATGTGTGTAAGTGGGCGTGTGATTTTTTAAAATCTGTACTGATCTTTTGGGTTTGTTTCTTTTCTTTTTTATCCTTTTCATTCTTTTCATTTTTTTCTCTTTCATTCTTTTTTGTGTGACTTAATTGCTGTTCTGATCCTCCTCAGGTATATACGTGCTGTCAATAATTAGACCTTATCCCCCATTGTGTACACACTTAATACAGAAATGTATTACTCAGTTCAAAAACTCTTAGTTATAAATTCTTTAATAGCATTATTATTTTTATACACATATAAAGCCTATGTACAAACGTGAAAAAGGAAATCAAACAAAACGTAGAAAGTGCCAAAACCTCCCATGCTCCAGAATTGGAAGGATCAACATCATGAAAATGCCAATATTTCCAAATGCTATCTAAAAATTCAGTCTGATACCTATCAATATTCCAATCCCAAAATTCATAGAGAACAACAAAATACCGCAAATAGCAAAAACGGCCTTTAACAGAAAGAACAGTGCTGGAGGAATATCAATACCAAATTTCAAACTATATTACAAAACAATAGTCATCAAATCAGCTTGGGACTGGCACAAGAACAAACCTCAGGATCAATGGATTAGAAGTGAAAAACCAGAAATGAATCTTTGATAAGGAAGCTAAAAAAAATATAGGATAGAAAAAAGACAACCTCTTCAGAAAATGGTGCTGGCAAAGTTGGTTAACTACTTGTAGAAAAATAAAGATAGAACCTTATATATCACCCTGCTCCAGAACCAACATCAAATGGATCAAAGACCTCGGAGTCAAAGCAAACACTCTGAAAACATTACAGGACAGAATAGGGGAAACCCTAGTACTACTTGGAACAGGCCAAATATTCTTAATCGAGACCAAGAAACACAACAAATCAAAGAAAGTTTGGACAAATGGGATTGCATGAAATTGCAGAACTTCTGCATGGCAAAGGACATAATTGGAAGATCAATAGAAAGCCCACGGATTGGGAGAAGATCTTCAGTGGCCATACAATGGACAAGGGTCTCATATTTAAAATATACCCGGAACTCAAAAAAATAAATCCCCCAACAACAAGTCCTCAAAAAAGAAACCAACTGCCCAATAAATAAGTGGGCTAAAGACTCAAAGAGAAACTTCTCTGAAGGAGAAAGAAGCATGGCCAATAGACACATGAAGAATTGCTCAACCTCCCTAGTCATAAAAGAAATGCAAATAAAAACAACATTGAGATACCACCTCACTCACAGAATGGCTATGATTAAGAACTCTAATAACAACACAGGTTGGAAGGGATTTGTACAGTAGGGAACCTTACTGCATTGTTGGTGAGAGAAAAACTTGTTCAACCACTGTGGAAAGTAGTATGAAGATTCCACAAAAGACTCCACATAGATCTCTCTTATGACCCAACAATCCCAATTTTGGGCATTTACGCAAATGATCACAAATAAGACCATACTAAAGCTACCAGCACAAGTATTTTTATTGCAGCATTATTTGCCTTAGCTAAGATATGGAAGCAACCAGATACCCCTCAGTAGATGAATGGATCAAGAAAATGTATATATTCCCAAGGGAATTCGATGGCTAAATCATAAAGAATGACATTGCACCATTTGTTCAGAAATGGAAAGATGGAAAAAATTATATTAAGTGAAGTAAGCCAGGACCAAAGAAACATAGGTCCCATGGTATCCTTTATTTGCAATAACTAGTATATGTTTGAAACAAGCAGAAAAGGTCAGATAATTTGATGTTAGGGACACTGAACCACAAGATAAATACTCAAATATATTTTCTTACATGTGATTGTTACTATTTCTTTGTTGCTTTGAATGTCCCTCCCCCATGTTATAACCATGCTTTCACTGTATTTGATGTTGGTATAATTTATGGAGGGGAAGGGAAAAAACAAATCGTTTAAATAGGGATACTGGTGGACCCATTTCAGCAATGAGATGTACAAGTCGTTATGTAGAAAAACGAACTTTACAAATTTTGCCGGGGCAGGGTTGGTGGGGGTGGGAGTTGGGAAGGGATGAAAAGGAGAAAAAAAAGAGGAGACATCAATGCTTGATTAGAAATGTACTGATATCCTTGCCCATGTAATTGTAAACCCTATGTACGGTATTTTCACAATAAAAAATATCAATACTAAACACTTTAGTGAAATACAGATGAATGAAATGAAAGGCTTATATTACAGAAAGAGTTACAACTCTCTGGCCATGTCCTTTTCAGAAACATTTCCAGAAGTAATAACTCTGCTACTTGAATCACAGACTACGTTTCCAGAGAATTATATATTTTACTATAATTTTGTGTCAGTTTAAAGAATAATATTCCGTGTAGGAATTGCTCACACTTGTAATCCTTCCTACGTTCAAACAAGCTGACAGTTCAAACAAGCTCAGCCAGAATTGTCTGTGACACTTTTATCTCCACTGAAACACCGAAAGACCAGAAGTAGAGCTGTGGCTCAAGTGTGGTAGAGTTCTTACCTTGACCCAAATAAAGCTCAGGGAGAGAAGGGTTGACATGATCCTAAAAGAAATATACCTATTACCTGACTTGTGAATGATAACCTCTCCTTACATCACCTCTACAATCACATTAAAAATTGAGTGATTATAAAAAATTAAAAATATTACCCAGATCCTGATATCAACCCCAGAACAAGTACATAAAGAAAGAAAATGAAGTATAAATCTCATTAATATCTTAATGAGTTTAGCTATGTAGATTTACTCCTTAAAGTTGGTGATTTATCAACAAAACTGTGTACAAAAAGGAAAATATTCCATCTTTTGTAGCTTACTTTTCTCTGTTATAAAATAATCATTTACCTATAGTTCTAGGCAAGATCCTGTACAAGTATTAAATATTGTCTATCCCTCAGAGAAAATGCTATAATGACTTCATCTCTCTCTCTCTCTCTCTCTCTCTCTCTCTCTCTCTCTCTCTTCTCTCTCTCTCTCTCTCTCTCTCTCTCTCTCTCTCTCTCTCTCTTTCTCTCTCTTTCTCTCTCTTCCTTGAGAGATGGAGGGTAATATTATCAATAAATGCAGTAGCACCACTCAGAATATAGTTAGACTCTCAAAAACTCACTGTTCTCGAAAATAAATCAATAATCAACAAAATTCATTTTAAACATGAGAAACCTCCTGAGATATCTTTCTTAGAGTATGTGATATCATTAATTGGTTCTAGACATCCATAAGATTCTAAAATTTTATTTGATACGTTTATAGCTTAGACAGAATGTATTTTATATATAGAGTAACACAAGTGCCATTATAAACAAATATCCCTTATCAAAATACAATATCTAAATGTCTTACCTACATTATTCCAATTTAGTTCATTAAATCATGTGCTATATATCGGGGCAAAGTTTTTCATGATCCTTCCTATTATATTCTTTCTCCATTCAGGAAGACACATTACAATACTTGAGCTCATGGTCAAAGCTAATATGTGGCTCATTAGGACTTACTGGGATGTCGATTTCCCTCAACCACTGGTATCAAATTTTGAATTCATTGGAAAGGAAAGCTCCACTGCAAACCTCCAAGACCTTGGCCTGAGGTAAACCTGTCCTTGTTGGCTTAATGCTTCCTCTCTTTTCCCTCTTGCCTTTCTTCTCCCTCTTTTTCTCCTTCTTTCTGCACTTCTTAATGGCTTTGCATCCTCTCTCAGGGGTCTCCATCAGCAAAATACATGTGAGAGAGGGGATGAATTGTCCTGTTAATTGTGGGGTCAACTCTCTATATTTCATGTCTGTCAAGAAATAGGTAGGATAATAGTAATCTTGTGCCTTCATTGTTGATGTCATAAAGAATAATGCATTATTCATGTACAGATTATTTACTAATTGACTACAATATACCAGAAGGAAATCGTGGCTATTCAGAGAATGGAAATAGAAATAGATTCTGAACACAGATTTTAATTCGATTTGGATAGAGTATCTAGAAAATAAAAATTGGAAGTGTTTTCATAAGGAATACAATATTAAGTAAACACAAGACAAGCATAAACATAGAGTCGAATCTCTACTATTACTCATACATACATACAAAACAATGTAATAGAAATCTTGTAAAACTTCGACGTTTGTCTGATCTTTGGCTTTTGTTTATTGGGAAGATTATTGTTGTCTCAATCACATTCTATGTTGTTGATATAATTTTTATTTCTTTCTCATTAAATTAAATTTTGTAGTGATATCATAAATTTTCCTAATTTTTCTAGATTATATATGACTAATATGAAAACTGTGTGTAGATGTATGTGGGTATACATGTGTGTGTGTGTGTGTGTGTGTGTGTGTGTGTGTGTTTATGCCAGTGAAGGAGCTTGAAATTCAGGTAACTTGTTTTCTCACTTGGCTTTTCCACTCAAGTCTCATGCTTCCAACATTTTCCTAGTTAACCAAAAAGTCTCTCAGGTTTGTGTGTGTTGTGGCTCTCTTTGAACCAGTTTGTTTATGTTTGTGTGTATGTGGATATATGTGTGATATTAATATTACCTAGGGATCTTCTTCATTATAATGGTATTAAAGAGTTAACAAAGCAGCTTATGAATACAATATATCGGCCTGTGTCACTCCTTTCAACATTCTCACCCATCTCTCTCCTACATACCCCTTCCCTTACTCTACTTAATTTTGCAGAATATACATTGGATTTTAACTGCACTTCCTACCACTTCTCTTCGTCAGTAATTACCATTGTGTCCTAGAACTCACTCAACCCCAAGACTTTCTTCTAAATACTTAAAAGAAAATTTGAATTCTAAGCTGGGCACTGGTATCTGATGTTTGTAACCTTAAGGACTCAGTAGCCCAAGGACTAAGGATTGAGGTTCAAACCCAGCCAGGGCAAGAAATTCCTTCATATTCTCATCTCTAATTAACCACCAAACAAGCCAGAAGTGGATCTGTGGCTCAAGTGGTAGAGTAGAGTACCATCATTGAGTAAGAAGAGCTCAAAGACAGAACCCAAGCTTTGAGTTCAAGCCTCATTACTGTAATACACACAAGAGATTCTAATTCTAGTTATATTATCACCTTTTGGATTGAGTTAAAACATTCATTTTTTCCCTTTTGAGTAGTGCTTACTTGTATTTTAAAAAAAGTTGTAATACGTTCTAGTTGCACTAGCTAAAATAAACTTATATCTCAAAAGTAACTATCAAGAATGGACCAGCTTGGTGAAGGAGTCTTGGTGCTCTGAGGTCTGTGGGAAAAGGTAAATTGGGCCAGGGGTGGTGATCCCGAGGGGGCTGAAGATCTTTGGTATTAGTTTGGGTTGAGAGAAGAGTGGGAGAAATAGTCGAGTTGAGTCATTTATAAACTGCATCCAACAGGACCCCAAGCCTGTTCCAGGAGGTTGAGCAAGTGCCCTGCTTTTATGGGCCTTTCTTTATGAACAAAGTGTGCTAAAGTTGGCATAAAGGACAAGGAAGGTATTGCTTTGTGCATTAATGTGGTTGAAGTAAGAATTTGGATGAGTGGCTTCCAGACGGAAGGGTACTTGTGTACATGGACACAATCTGCAGAAACCATGAGAACTTCAATCAGGAGCAGTATGTGGAGGGCAAGATGAGATGGGTGGCAAAAAAGAATTGTAGCATGCAGCAGAAGAGTATTGAAGTGAAAAGTAGTAAGCAGAGATTTTCACTAAAGAGACCACTCTGACACACCTATGCCCCATGAGTGGTGAGTGCTCCACCCCCTGCAACTGCTGATTGACATTGGCGCCATACTGGCCAACATACTGCTGGATCAGAAGGGCCTGGCCCTGTTACTGAATTCTCTTCACAATTTCTTCAAGGTTCTGGCCATGAATTCTGTGATCTCCTTTAGTGCCAGCGATTACAAGAACCACCAGAAGGTCGTGTGGACACTCACATGGCATCTGTGGAAATCATCCTTGGAAGTATGAGCACGAGTGGGATGTGTGTGACATGTTGTTCCTTCTCCACCTATTGTACAGATGATGCACTCTGAAGATTGTGGCTTTGTACAGAACTGTTCATTGTGTGGTTGCATTTTAAGCAGAGAAAATAGAAGGGGTCACTACTGCTTTGCCTCTTCTTCTTTCCTTAATTTCCAAGTGGCTACCAGTGGACCCAGTGACAGAAAAGGGACAGCTGTCCTGTTGTCATCTAGGTGACAAATCAAGATTTCTCTAACCTTAGTAGATGAAATGCCTGCTACTGAATCTCTCTCCCCCCTCTTTTGCCTTTTGTTTTTATTTTTAGCCTCAAAGCTGCTATTAGTTTTACTAGATGCCGTTTTTGTTGCTGGAAGCTAACTAAAAATAGTAAAAAGGAAAGAGACTGGTTGTATTTAAGTTGAAGCGGGTAGCTCTGTTAATTATTCCAGCAAGAATTTGTAATGGATTAGATTCTGCCCTAGTGTGGGAGGACAAATTTGAAAAGTTACTAGCTTGTCAGGTTTCAAAATTTGTAGCTGCATGTCAGAAGTGAACTCCTACATTTTCTGAGCCTACCTCACTTTCCCAAGTTTTATGTTGACATAGACACTTAAGCATCCCCACATAATATGAATAGGTTTCGATAATATTTAAGCTCTTTTAGCTTCATTTGGGAGTACCATGAATTTTTTTTATTTTTAAGAATGATGTTCTGTAGTTAGAGTTTGTGCAGCAATGTTTATTTTTTCAATTGGTTACCAATAATGCATCACTCCTTCCCTGATGTATCTTAGGAAATGTTTTACTCCCTACAACGTCATTCTCAATTTAACTCAAAATGAATTAGTTTCTCCCCACTCTTCACTACGAAATTAGAATAGTGTGGAAATTATTATTTTCTATTTTAGCCTATTTAATTTTCTTTCTATTTAACTCTTCAAAGGAAAAAATTAAATCACCCAAATAATTTCATATGGCCTAATAACCATTTTCTTTAAAAGTTAGAACTCTATGTCCAAGTTACAGAGGACATTGAATTCCACAAGAGAATCAAAGCCAGGAGAAAATCCTTGAGACTCAATTTCCCAGATAACCAGGAAAAAGTACGGTTAGTACTACCAAGAGGTCATAATTGTTGCGACATCAACTGTGACTGTCTTCCAGCGAAATTATAAGATATGTGCACTTGAGAAGAATAAATGTTTTCTCACATATCTCTTTACAAATTTAGGAGGAAATTGTACAGAGTACTGTTAGAAACAGCCAGCCTTAGCACAACCAAATTCTTTAGCACCACTGAGAATTTAGTTGTAATCTCAAAAACCTAGTGTCTGCTTTGAGTTTCAAGTCTTTGATACATTTGGAGTTGATTCTGTTGCAGGGTGATATATAGGGATCTAACTTTAGTTTTCTACACGCATTTAACGAATTTTGTCAGCACTATTTACTGAAGAGGCTGTCAATTTTCAATTCTTTTTTATACGCTCCCTTATCAAAGATTAGCTGGCTATAGGTCGGTGGGTTCATTTCTGGGTTTTCAATTTTATTCCATTGGTCGACAGGTCTGTTCTTGTGCCAGTACCAAGATGTTTTGATTACTATGGCTTTGTAGTAGAGATGGAAATTTGGAATTGATATTTCTCCAACACTATTATTTCTGTTAAGGACCATTTTTGCTATTCAGGGTCTTTTATTGTTCCATATGAATGTTTCGATTACTTCTAGTTCCTTGAAGAATGCGGTTAGAATATTAATAGTTATGACATTGAATTTTTTTGCATGTTCCCCCCCCCCCATCATATAAACTGTTTTCACTGTATTTGATGTTAGTTCCCTGCATCTTTTATATACACTTCTCTAGCTTGGGAAGTGGAAGGGAAAAAACAAAATGCTTAAATAGGAATAGAAGTTGACTCATTGTAATAATTAGATGTACAAGACACTATGTTGAAAAATGAACTTTATAATTCAGGCAGGGAGGGGGTGAAGAGGGAGGGGGAGTGTATTTGTGCAAGTTGGAGGAGGGTAGGGGGAATACAAAGGAGGAGGTAAAATGCTTGATGGGAAATGTGATTATTACCTGGATCATGTAACTGTAAACCCTCTGTACAGTATTTTTACAATAAAAAGCATTTTAAAAGTGTTTTGGAAATTCAAGGATTTTTTTAAAATGTAGAAACCTCCTGAGATAGGTTTCTAAGAGTATGTGATTTTATCCATTGAGTCTGTAGATCATAATTTTTCTGAATTTTTATTTGATACTTATATAGATTTCAAAGAATATTTTATATACAGAATAATATGTGTCAGTTTAAATAAATACCCTTGATCGAAACACAGTATCTAAATGTCTTGCCTACATTATTCCAACTTAGTTCAGAAAGTCACATGATTTGTTTCAGATCAAATTTCTTCATGATCCTTCCTATTACGTTCTTTCCTCCATTCAGGAAGACCCACTACTATGTTTGAGTTCATGGCCAAAGCTGATATATGGCTCATTACCTAGGACCTACTGGGATATTGACTTCCTTCACCCACTGTTACAAAATTTTGAATTCATGGGAGGACTCCACTGCAAACCTGCCAAATCTCTGCTTGAGGTAGACCTGTCCATGTTGGATTGGTGCTCCCTCTCCCTTTCCCAATTTTCACTTTCCTCTCCAACAATGCTTGATAAGAAATGCACTTATTACCTTGCCCATGTAATTGTAACAACTCTGTTATTTTCTCAGTAAAAAAATCTGAAATATATTACTCATACTCTGGAATGGTTTATATTGATTATGAAATTGCCTCTTCAAAGCAATTCCTTGTATTATGGGGGGCCCATTTTCTGGTTCAATATAATCTATTTGCTGGACGATCATATGGAAGAGTACTTATATTGGGCTTCTTTTATCAGGATCATTATTTCAGGGTCAATTTTGAAAGGTTGATTCTAATGTCACCAGACAGGGAAATGGAATGGCCAGGGGTTGGAATAAGGGTGGGCAGGAGAGAGAATATTTGATGGGATAGGTAGGGGAAACAAAGGAGGATGAAACAATGCTTGATAAGAAATGTTACTCATTATCTTGCCCATGTAATTGTAACTCCTCTGTATGGTATTTTCATAATAATAATAAAAAAAGATTTCAGCATTAAAAAAAGATTTTCAACATGTGTATCTGAAAGGACTTACATAGCCCAATACACTTTGCAACTTTTGCTTTAACTCTTAGTGTAGTGAATCATTTGGGTATTATTTCATAGAAGATAATAACTTAAGGACAAACTTATATCGTGTAAATTATGTGAATGATTTTTCTTACAATTGGAATAAATTTAGTGATGGTAAAGTGAAGTAGGATTGTTTAGTGGCTCTTGAATCACATCATAGGTAACCATGTAAACGTGTTGCAGCTTTTCTAAGGCCCTTTTGATGTATTTGAACAATCTCTGATGAGTTAACTGCTTTTAGAAATATTGAGAAATACTCATTTGAGCAAACAAATAGAGTTCTCCTTTGTTCTTAGTTATGGTCTGCTATTAGGACTTCCACAGACACCAAAATCTGAGGATGTTAATTTCTCTGATAAAATACATAATATAATTAAAATAACATTAAGACTATAATATTAATAGCATTATCAATACAAGTATTCACATTATCTAAATATATTGACATCATTTGGTTACATCAACTTTTAGAATATTTATAACTCAATTTAAATTGTTTGAAAATAGTTATTTGATGATGTATAGGAAATGAGAAAAAGATTTGTGTACATATTTACTACAGATGCAAACAGATTCACCTGGTTATTTCTGATCTTTCATTTGCTGGTTTCATTCCTGCATGGAGAACATGCAGAAAAGTGACAATTGCAAACTTGCCTTTACTAAAGGGTGAACTTACATGAAGTTTATGTTTGGCTAAATAGCTATTTTATGACTTAAGATGTTTTTGTCCCTTCCCTCCTTCCTTCATTTTTCCTTCCTTCGTTCCTTCGTTTTTTTCATTCCTTGCTTCCTTCCTTTTTTCCTTCCTCCCTGTATTCCTCCATCCCTACTTCTCTCTCTATCTTCTTTCTTTCTCTCTTCTTTTGTTTCTTTCTTTCTTTCTTCCTTTTTTCTTCCATTCTCTCTTTCTTTCACTCAGAATAATTCTTATGGCCATAGAAAAAATACCAACTGTTGGACTCCAAGATATTATGAGTAATTATAAAATTAACTAGATTAATATTAATTTTAATAATCTAGCTATATCTTAAGACAAATTATACTAAAAAACACTTCACAAAAGTTGCAGTATATGTAAAAATATTACTTTTACGATGTTGTTTATTTCTCCAAACGAAAATAAGAATTTAGATATAATATTTTGCTTGTGTGTGTGTATGTGTGTTGTTCTTGTGATTTGAACTCAAGGCCTATCCATTATTTTCGTTAACTCAAGGATAGTGCCCTAACATTTGATTTGATCCCAACTCTACTTCTGGCTTCTCTCTCTCTCTCTCTCTCTCTCTCTCTCTCTCTCTCTCTCTCTCTCTGTGTGTGTATGTGTGTGGTTGTGTATGTATGATTAAATGATATATGTCCTACAAACTTTCTTGCCAAGGCTGGCTTTGAACCCCAGCTTACTGAGTAGCAACTATTACAAGTTTGAGACATTCATATTCAGCACAGATATATCTAATAATAAAATAAAAATCTTATTTGAATTCTAAATTATCAATTTAACAAATTAACATTTAGATATTTAGTTATTAAAACTGAACCTGCACTGTGGAAAAAATATTTTTTCATTTTTATGTAAAAATATACAGGCGTAGGTTTAAATGACAGAATATTTGGACAAATTTAAATACTCTATTATTCAAAAGCTACAAAGGCATTATTAAATTTCTCCTGTAAGCTAAAATCAATATGTTCTGTCAGGCTGAATGAAGCATTTTGTCACTAATTTTAAATAATATCTACTGTGGTTACTTTTTCTCCATTCTTTATAATCTAAATTTTTTAACGTAAAAATTTTTCTACATAAAAATGTACATTCATACATTTTGTGAGTATACAGAAATCTTAGTTACTGGTCATGTATTTCTGAGGTTTGAGTACCAATTCATTTTAGAGAAAAACAGAATTTCAACACTGATTTTTAGAATTTGAATCAAACTAACTAAAGCAGGATATCCCATGACTTATCCAATTATTCCTATAGACTTGACTATAACTTATTTTTGTTTTTTAGTTTTTTGTTTTGTTTTTGTTTTTGGTCCAGTTGTGGGGCCTGAACTCTGGGCCTGGGCGCTGTCCCTCAGCTCTTCAGCTCAAGGCTAGCACTCTACCACTTGAGCCACAGCACCACTTCTGGCTTTTTTGTTTTTGCTTATGTGGTGCTGAGGAATCGAACCCAGGGCCTCATGCATGCAAGGCAAGCGCTCTACCACTGAGCCACCTTCCCAGCCCCTATAACGTATTTTTGAATGGCAGTAATTCATATTATATCTATTATACTCTATATACCTATTATACTCTGCATAATAACTAACAAATAAATGATCGTGATAATATTCATTTTTCCTTCAACTAGAAAGAAAGAAATTCAATAGAGATGACAAAACACTTGAATGGAAGTGCCATAAAATTATGAAAAATTAAAGTAATTGTGAGTTAGATGAAATAGTCATTTTTGAAGGTCACAAAATGAAATATCTTGAAGCTCCATTATCTGTTAAGTAAAATGTGTTTGCATTCAAAATATTTCATTCATCTCTGCAGCAATGGTATAACCAAACCAATTCCATGCCAAATAGCTTCTCTGATTAATTCAAGTAAATATTTAGGGACAGAAGTTATTATAATTTTATAGAAATATCTATTCAATACTTTGAATTTAAATCTGAAATCATAAAGGATTGAGATTAATAATTAGCTTTCACTATGTTGCCCTAAAGAGGTGGTGAACCTTTTCAAGTGGGCACAATTGTAGAGATTTGCTCACTGAGAACTTGTGATCAAATAGGATGTTAAAAGTCTTTTCCTCCTCTTCCTTCTTTTTGTTCTCTGACTCCTTCTGTTCCTTATCTTGTTCCCTCTCCTAATCCTCCTATTTCTCAGTCTTCCACTCCTATTCCTCCTCTTCTTTACTTCCTGGCTTCCATGAAGACACATTCTCTATCAAATGCTCCTGACATGGGGTAGGGTACTGTGCCACCACCAACGCAAATCAGTGAGGATAAGAAACATAAACTGAAATGTATAAAATTAGAAGGCAAGATTAATATTTCATTCTTTTAAATTGATTTTATAAAGTATTTTGTCATATTAATAGGAGACTGACAGCATATACTCATTTATTTTAAGGGATAATATTTACTGGAAAAAATATGACCAACATTGCCCTAATGAAAAGATTGATTAACTTAATATTATAGAAAAACAAATCTACTTTAAATATCAGAAATACTTCAACAAAAGGCAAAAAAATCACCTGTATTGTTTGCTATGAAAAGACAGTAGAATTCAATCTGTTTCTCAAAGAAATTTACCTATATTTGGCAGTACTGTCAATTTCCTAAATGATATAAGAAGACTGAAGAACAAATTTCAACTCAAACTGTGTGACATAAAATTTAATTTGTCCCCTGTAAAAAACCTTTTTATTCTATCTGTGTTTGGTCCACAAAATCGCTTGTATATTATTCTAATCATATTTTTAATTAATTTAAATAGTTGTATGGGAGTTGTTGTATGACACAGCAGTTTATGAATAGTGTTTACTGAGGTTTTTTGTTCTTTTTCTCTCCTGAGATTTGAACATTGGTCCTGGGTGCTGTCCCTGAGCTCCTTTGATGAACGCTAGAACTCTATCCATTAAGCCACAGCAGCACTTTCAGATTTTGCTGAGATTTAATTGGAGAAAAGAATCTTACAGACTTTTCTGCCTGGGCTGGTTTCAAACCTCAATCCTCAGCCTCCTGAGTATCTAGGTTTAGACACAAGAGCCGTTAGTGCCTGGCTTAATACAATGCATCTATTTTTTGGAAGCTAGTTCGGGGCTTGAACTCAGGGCCTTGGCAATGTCCTTCAGCCTCTTTTCCTCATGCTAGCACTCTATAACTTGTGTCACAGTGCCAATTCCAGATTTGTTTTTTTATGTAGTACTGAGGAATCAAACCCAAGGCTTCACACATGCAAGGCAAGCAGTCTACCACTAAGCTGCATTCTCAGCCCAATACAATTTTTTTAATTGTGAAAATAACGTACAGAGGGGTTACAATTACATGGGCAATGTAATGAGTACATTTCTTATCAAGCATTGTTGCCTCCTACTTTGGTTATTTGTGGAGGGGAAGGAAAAAAAGATTGTTTAAATAGGGATGCAGGGGGACCCATTGCAACAATGAGATGTACGTGATGTTATATTGCATGGATGGTAAGGGAATACAATGCATCTTGATGATCATTATCCCTCATCCTTCTCAATCTTATCTCATCCCTTATTTTACATAATTTTGTAGAATATTCACTGACTCACAATGTCATATATAATCACTCAGATGATATAACAGATCATATTTTATTGATAGTCTTATTCAGCAATGTAATAAACATGTATTAGAGAATTCTGTGATTTTAAATTCAGAATTATCACTCAGATTCACCTACTACTATTCTAAAATTTTTCTTAGGCTAATGCACATGCAATGTGGAATTCTTCAATAAAGTACAATGATTCATAGAATGTTAAAGAGTTGCACTATGAACATCACCTTCAGTTCTAGAACATTTTATTATCGCTACCCTCTGAAAATGCTCCATTACCTATTACTAGTCACTACCTGTCATGATTTCAACCTACCCTCCCATTGAGCAAATATTATTTCATAGTCTACGTCTACAGATGTGCCAATTTTATAAAGCTCATATAATTAGAAAACATAGTCTATTTTATCCATTTCTCCCATGTAATATTAGTGTTTCTAAAGTAAGTCCATGCAAGTTTTTCTCGTAAATAGAACATATTGTTTTGTATGCATGTGTATAATTTTATAATGTCTTCAGTGAGAATTTCAAAATTTTATTACATAGTTTTGTAAAAGGTTTTGATAATTATATTCTTTTATACTTGTCTGATTGGACATATGTTTAAATATATTTTGTATATTGAATTATGATTCAAAATGCTGCATCATAGAGGCAAATATATGTGTAATATCTTAAAGATGGCCATTATGTTTAACAAGCTGACTATATCACTTTAAGTGCCAAGCACCAATGTATAAAATGATTCCAATTTCTACACAGTGATTGTGCAGTGTTATCTTATTGTTGTTTCTATTTCCACTAATTTTATATGTATGTAATATATAGGTATGTTATGATCTTTCCATATGTTCCTTGCCTGTTGGTATATTATTATAAAGATATGTATTTGGATTTTTTCACTTATTCAGGATGGTTAAATTTTTCATTGGCATTAATATGCTCTTAATATATTTCTGATTTAAGTCTCTTTAAATAAATATATATGAACACACACTATGGGGACATATGCATATATTCCTACTTATATGTGTATATATACAAACACCTATATATGTATACATGAAGATGTACAGATATGTACTTACATCTATTAGAAATATACTTATATTATTACTTTTATTTTTCTGTAAGGTTTCATTTTCCTTATATTTGCCAAACATGTCCTTTATTGATTTTACTTTATTTTATTGTTAAGATGTTGTACAGAGAGGTTACATTTGTAAGGCAATGAGTACATTACTTGTTGATCATTTTTATCCCTTCCTCTCCTTGTTGTTGTCCCACCATACCTTCCCTTCCCCAGCTCCCACATTTCAATCTCCACACCCTTCACAGCATGAAGTAGTAAAGTTCATTTCCAATATACAGTCCTGTGGAAATCTTTGTTGCAATGGGTCATCCTGTGTCCTTGTTTCAGCGTTTTGTAATTCCCTTTCCCCTCCCCAGATTAGCCATGTATACTCAATATGCAGGGTATCAAAATCGAGTACAGTGATAACAGGGGATATGCCATAGTGGAAAAGACATACAAAGGAAGCAACAATAAAAATAAAAAAAAATGACATTGTACACTTACAACAATAACAATAAAGACAGAATTCCCAAGCATGTCCTTTATTACCAAGGTAATTATTGCAGTTCATGTCCTTATCATTTTTGGAACTTTGCTAAAATGTTTTGTAGCATTCCATGTGGACTTATATGTTCAATTTTCCTAAGTCTACCTACTAATAGGATACCTGCCAGCTCTCTTATGTAGACAAAAAGGCAGTCTTCTACAACTTGATTCCAAACCACTTGTATTTTTTCCTTGTGCTATGAATACTGGCTGAATCCTGGTGCCTGTAGCTCACGCCTATAATCCTACCTAGTCAGGATGATGAGATCTGGGGATCGCTGCTCAAAGCCAGCCTGCGCAGGAAAAGTCCATGAGACTCTTCTCTCCAATAAACCACCAGAAAACCGGTAGTGGTGCTATGGCTTAAGTGGTAAAGCTCTATAATTGAGCTGAAGAGCCGAGGTACAGTGCCCAGGCCCAGAGTTCAAGGCCCACTACCAACAACAACAGGGCTGGAAAGGTGGTTCAGTGGTAGAGAGCTTGCCTTGCATGCATGAGGCCCTGGGTTTGATTCCCCAGTTCCACATAAGCAAAAAGGAAAAAACCCGGAAGTGGTGCTGTGGCTCAAGTGGTAGAGCGCTAGCCTTGAGCTGAAGAGCTGAGGGACTGTGCCTACGCCCAGAGTTCAGGACCACGACTGGACCCCCAAAAAAATCAAAAAACAAAACTAAACCAACAACAACAACAGCAACAATAGCAACAACAAGGAGAATACTGACTCAAAAAGCAATAGCATTAAGCAGTTTTAAAGATAGGCTCAAGTTTAACATTTTAGAATTATCTTAGATACCAATGACATTCTAATCTAATGAGCCAGGAGTGTTCAGAATGTTGACCAAATTTCTTAGTTTATTTACACAATTATTATAATTATGTATTTTCTCATCTTTCTTTCTTTAATTTCATCACAGAATCTGTATTTATCCTTTATGTCATACATGAATTCCTATGACTTTGGAATGGTGTATATTAATTGTATGAAGAAATCTTATTGAAATATTTTTCACACTCACATATTGATCAAGGGCCTGATTAAACTGTTTCTGTCTTTCTCCATTCCCATTGCTCCTTGTTTTTCAACTGTTTTCTGTGAATTTCTTTGTGCTATCTTCACACATTGTCAAAATGTATTTCAGTGTTGTTCACCTACAGTCATTGAAAATGATACAATGCTGAATATAAGCAAAAATCTAAGTAAAAGGAAACCTATATTTTTTGTGAATTGGAGGATACAATTGAGCAAAGATATTAATTGTCCACGACCGTTTTTATTATTTTTTTGGTTATTCATGGGGCTTGCAATTTGGGTTTGGCTCTGTCCCTCAGCTCTTCAGCTCAAAATGAGTGCTCTACCGCTTGAGAAACTGTACCACTTCTGGTTTTCTTGTGGTTAATTGGAGATAAGAGTGTCACGGACATTCCCGTTCCAGTTGGTTTTGAGCTGCAATCCTCAGATTCCAGCTTCCTATGCAGCTAGGATTTCAAGCGTAAGCCAAGGGCACCCAGCTTCACAGTTTTATTTATAAGGTTATGACAATTTCTACAAACACCTGACCAGATACTTTGTCTCATTGACAATGAAAAATAAACTGGAATATATTTCTCTGTTCAACATTAAAGTTGTTAGTGAAAATTTGTACATTTGTAGAGGAAAGATTATCCAGCTCAATGGGTCTGTAGGGCATCAGATTAGAGCCACATAAATATTATCAAGGAATATTTAATAAGAGTGTTAAACCAAATACTTGTGGAATGATATTCTCTTTAATAAGTCGCTATAGGTTAGACAGCATTGGGGAGAATTAAAAAGTGAACGTTGACTTAAACATAACAATTTACTCAAATATTAACTTCAAGCATGATTTGTAGGTGGCACAAAAACCAAAAAGAGTGATGTAAATGTAAAGCAAATGAAGATGTCTTGACAATTTTGGAGACAGAGCATTTTTAAATTCGGCATTAAAATTATATGAAAGGAAAACTTGATATAGTAGAAGTCAATAAAAGTGTAAAATAGTTTTGGCTGTCTCATATACAAGTAGGGAATAGAAGTTGGGAGCAGGTGCCTCATGTATCTCATCCTAGCTACTTAGTAGGCTGTGATTTGAGTATTGCTGTTTGAAGCCAGTCCACAAAATAAAGTCCCTAAGTGTCGTACCTCTGATTAATCAGCAAAAAAAAAAGCCGGAAGTGAGACATGATTCAAATGGTAAATTGGTAACAAATTGCAACAAATCTCAGGGACCCTGAGTTCAAGCCTCCGGACCATACATACATGTACAAAAGTAATAGTAGTAATACTAATAGTGATTATGATGATGATGATGATGATGATGATGATGATGATGATGATGATGATGAAGTGATGAAAATGATGATGAAGGTTACCCATAGTCAAGAATAAAATATTTGCAAATCCTATTCCTGAAGAATGCCTCAAATCTAGACTCTACATAGAACACTTATAACCTAATGTTAAAAACAGAACATCCATTAGAAAACAGCAAAATACATCTTGTGCAAAATAAGCACACGAAAAGCTTCATCAGTCATCAAATAAATGCACATTAAAATTAAAATGACATCATAAAACATGGATGAGTATTACTTCACCAAAAACAATAATGACCAGACTAAATGCAATCAAGAAACAGAGAAACTGGATGCTGGCAGGAATGTCAAATGGGAAAGCCACTTCTGAAAACATATTGACAGGTTCCTAGAATATGAAATATGCAGTCTCCCACAGTATAGCACAGGAATTGAGCTCTTCAGGTTTTATCTCATAGAAATAAAATGTAATATTCACCCAAAGGCCAAAACACAGAGCTTTATAGCACCAATATTTCCTCTAGCCAAAGATATGAAAATCAATTCAGGCTTTCTTCAGGTGAACGGGAAATGAATTGTGCTACATTCTCTAATAACACAACCAAAGGCAACTTGAGTGAATACAATACAATATTAAGGTATACAAGAACTGGGAACAATCGACCATAGACTTGAAAGCAATCCTAAAAGCTTATTTATTGCATGATCTAGAAGTCGAGGGAAAAAAACATTGTGGGTTACCAGGATGAAACAGGTTTGGCAGGGGACAAAGAGAAGTAGTGGGTTTAATTATAAAAGGGAAGCATGAGACATACTTATTTTTGATAAAGAAACGTATCTGTAAATATGGTGCTTTAATATAGTGTTGATAAAATTATATTAAACTTAATATGTGCACAAAATGATCCAAACGACTGAAGTCTACATAAGGTACTTGTGAAATATTAATGCCCTACTTGTGATGACATACTATAAATATTTAAAGAAACTGGAAAAAGGATTCAAGGGATTTTTCTCTGTTCTTCTTATAACATCATAAAGATCCATACTAACCTCAAGAGAATTTAATGATATCTAGAAAACAGAAGTCAATATTGAGTTTTTAAATTGAAAAATAGTCTGGGTCAAAGCTTGCTAATTAGAAGACAGAGATTTATAATACTGATATCCACGGCCAGTTCTGACAACAATAACTTGTGAGAAATTACAAAAAAAAAAAGAAAGCTAGAATAGTGTAATTTCCCTGTTATCTGACCTTTGTGGAAGCCATAGGTAAGAGATTTTTGCTCAAGGGAAGCTTGGCCAAAAAGTAAGACCTCATCTGAAAAATAATCTAAAGTGGTTAGAGCCTTAGCAACTTCAAGCACCAGTAGTGCTAAAGGAAAAAAGAAAAGAAGAAAACAGAAAAGGAAAGGATAGAAAAGGAAAACTATTTCCTCTTTATTGTTGTAGTTTCAAGTCATTGGATACAAGAATTGAGAGTATTTTGTTACTGCTTTAGGATTCAGGTCTCTCTACTATGAAAACATTTATTTCAAGTAATTATTAATTATTACTATTTATTAACTAATTATTAGGCCTTGAAGATTGAACCTGTGGCTTGTATGCATTAGTCTAGTCCTACAAGTGAGCTGTACCCCAGCCCTCTTGTATAGTTTTGGAAATTGCTTATGAATTCTTCAATAGGTAGCTACTCCACTTTTCATCTTATCTTCTCTCTCCAACTTTTTCCCCTATGTATTTTAGTTTATGTCTTGAAAACTTCCTTCAATTTTATCTTCTAATCTTAGAATTTTGCTTTTGAGATTACAGAGAAGTGGGTTATTTTTATGACATTTATTAAAATTATATACAGATATATATATCACATGTCTGTTTGATTCTTTGAGTTCATTGCAATAAGCAAAATTTTATATGGTCATATGCACATAGGTATTGAGCCATTGTGATCCTTTCCTAAGAATAGCTTCCCTTGTTCTTTCCATGTGAATGCTTAGAGTGGTGTTAGTTAATCATTTCCAAGTGTAATTTTTTGTCTTTTATTATCTATTGGATTAACTTGTAGATTTATGGACATCTTCTAATTATTACAAACGAGGAAAACAGTGCAGCATATATTTAATCTGATCTGGCTTATTTCACTTAATATCATTTTTTCCAGTCTTACTATATCCTCAGAAATAGGGTAATGCCATTCTTCCGAGTGAAAGCACAGAATTGCATCAATATAAGAGAAGTAAAACCCAGGAATGAATCCCTCCTATAGGCACATCATCCTTGATAAGGGAGCCAGAAACACAGGATGGAAGAAAAACAATCTCTTCAAACACTTGTTCTGGTAGAATTGGCTGTACAGAGAAAACTGAAGTTAGACCCTTATATATCCCCCTGCACCAGAATCCATTCCAAATTGATCGAAGACCTCAATGCAAGACTAGACACCTTGAAAATGTTACTGGAAGGGTTAGGGGAAACACTAGGGCTCCTTGGCATAGGTGAAAACTTCCAAAGATCACGAAGCACAACAAATAAAAGTAAGTCTGGATAAGTGGGATTACATCAAACCAAATCAATTATTTGTCATACTCAAAAGCCATGGAGAAAAAAGAGAGTGTAGCACAGATTTATTAGTGAGCAAATGTACAGATTAGAGCCTCAGCCAATGCTAAACACTCCGTTTTCTAACTAGATCATTTATAGAGGGGTTTACATGAATATACGTGATTTCTGGTGGGGATTAGAAAGAAAAGAACTATTGCTAAGACATAGATAGCATGTGAAATGAGTTGTACCTGGAGAAAATGAGGGATTAAGGCAGGGGTGTCTACTTCAAAGCCTTGGTTTGGTGCCAGCTACATAAGGTATAGGTGCACAAGGGAAGGGGGGTAGAACAGGATTGGTCATAAGCAAAAGCACTGGTCTGAAGCCTCAAAATAAGGACCCCAGTCTGTGTGGACCTAACAGTCTCTAACATGAGGCTTTATTTAAATTAACAAGCACAACTTTAGATTTTTGCAGTGGGATGGTGCATAGTCACAGGCAATGTCTTCTATGTCAGGTATCCAATCTACTCTTTCACTTGTTACCCATTAGCGAGGTTTCAACACAAATGAAATTTTCTCTCTCATGAATCAAAATTCTGTCAAATGACGTGTGTCTTCTAGATGTCTACACAATATTTTTCATGGTCTTATCTCCTATTTTTGTCTTCATTATTTATTTTCATAGTACTTTTTATTGTCTTGTGTTTATATGCCATTTTTAGGGCTTGAACTCAATATTAATGGTCTCCCTTGTAATTTTTGTTCATGGCTGATGACACTCTATCCCTTGAGCCTCATCTTCACTTTATCTTTCTTGCTGGAAAATTGGAGGTAACTTTTCATATTTTTGTCTGTTTAGACTGACATTGAACCAAAATCTTCAGGTCTTAGCCTCCTGAGTTTATAGGATTCTACACATGAGCCACTAACACCAATCTTTGCTTTACTGTTATTTTAATTATGTGGTAGAAGAAAGTGGAAGCATATTTGTGTTAAGTGTGCAATTTTCAAATACAAGTTTGAATCAACTTGATATAATGTAACTTTTATCAATTTTAACAGTTAAATCTATGTTCCCATTCCCACAGGAATATTATTGAAAACAAAAGGCATAATTGTTTCCTAAAACAAATAATAGATCCATGAACTTCTTTCACTTTACAATTCATGTTTTCTATAAGTTCTATTAGCAGACTTCCCTGACTAAAAGGAAACATATTAATTCTATACCACAAGGAGCAAAGTGATTATAGCTAAGAATAGATAGTTCATCACAGCCGAAAGATAAGGTTTTGAGCAATCTCATTTAAAAGAATTGTTACATACAGAAACTAATGGATATGAGATAGTTTGTTCATTACAGAAGATATGAATGAATGGGATTACCACTCAATACTTCGTAAATGTGTAAAAATTAATTATGTAGCTAGGTGTCAGTGGTTCATGTTGTAATCCTAGCTAATAAGAAGTCAGAGAGCTAAATTTAGTCAATCGTCAGGTTGGAACTCTGGGCTTGGACACTGTCCCTGTGCTCTTCAGCTCAAGGTAAGCACTCTACCACTTGACCCACAGCTCCACTCTCGGTTTTCTAGTGGTTTTCTTGGAGGTAAGAGTCTCACGGACTTTCCTGTCCCAGCTGACTTTGAACCGTAATCCTCAGTTCTCAGCCTCCTGATAGCTAGGATTACAGCCTTGAGCCACAGGCACCTAGCTCCGTGAGACTCTTATCTCCAATGACCCACCAGAAAACTGGCAGTGGCTTAGGTGGTAGAGCACTAGCTTTGAGGGGAAGATCTAAGGGACAGCGTCCAGGCACAGATTTCATGCCCCACGACTGACAAAAGTTAAAAATAACAGTTAAAAATAAACAAATATTTTGACATAAATGTTAAAATATAATTCTAAAAATTTTAAATCCTCACTAGACATAATAGTTTATATAAATGTAGAGAAGTGTTTTCTGGTTTTAGTTGTCATTGAATCAATTGTGTCAATCACACATTTCTCATTCAATTCATATTTATATGTTTATTTAGTTATATGCCATAAGTATAATTAACTGATTAGTGATAGGCAGTGCTGTATTAGGAATCTCCCTTGGCTTTCTAACATTCACCCTTTTACTCTAAAATCAATATGCCATCCAAACCTTGTCAGAGGTGTCATTGACAATAAAGTTTCTCATCTCATTGGAGCAGAAAAGTATAAGCCATAATTATTGTTTGGAATAACTGTCACATTTACATGCATTTCACTTAGTTTAAGAACCATGTCAGTGATAGAAAAATGTCTTCTGAGCTTTTCAGTCTTCGGAGATGAAAATCTTTAATTATATATCTAATTTTCTCTGCCTAAAATCCTATATCTTAGGAAGATCTTTTTGTGTAACCCTGTGTTCCTGATTACAAGAACTGAATGAAGGCAATAATGAAAATAGCCAATGAAAATATTGAAAACAATTTAAAAAGCAATTGCAGACACTCCTGTTATCATCGGTTTCAATGAGAATATATGTTAAAGTATCACATTTTTGTTATCATTTAAAGAGCAATAATTAAACTTTAGTTAGCAGTGAAAAGGAAACAGAAAACTGTGTTTGAAGACAGCTTGACTTTGAACAATTCAACATAATCATAATGTATTTAGTTTGTTTTTCTATGTAGTTGCCAAAATAATAGAGAGCAACAGGAAAACACTAAAGCCAAAGCAGTAAATTTTGTCTATAAAATAATAGTGATGGTCTCAATCTCTCAAAATCAGGCTTGCAAAGAGGAAAGTGTATGTGCTTTGGTGTGAAAAATAAAAAATATAAAAATCCTTTATTAATGTTTATCATATCTTGACCAGGACTTCTTGTGTTGGAGAAGAGGAAAGTTATGAAAAAGTTCAAAATTGTTTACTATTCCCAAAGAGCATTCTTATTTATCAGCTATAGCAATGGAAGTAGCCTTGGTTTCTCTTAGTATCATGCTTTTTTAACTTTAGAAGCATTATTTGTTGCTGGGTTATGAGCTGCAAAACCTTAATTAGTAATAAGAGTCATTTCCAAAGAGAGGAAAGTTGCTGTGTACACAAACCTAAAATATCAAAGGCTTAGCATAGTGGAAACTACTTTTTAGCTATATCAAAATCTGTAGGCATAGATTTTGTTTCCCACTGTTCCTGGTGATCCATTTTTGTGATCTTCTTTTCCACCATTTATTGACCCTATAATATCCTATACCATCCTGGGATTGCTGTATCTTTACTGGATACTCTAATTTCTGTTGGAAAGTTAGGAAGGATAGAAAATTGAGTTTCTGTTTCTATTTTAGCTTATTTTTTATTACTTTAGAAACTGTAACTCAAAATGACATAAATTATCTATATAATATATATTTTATATGAAATATAATTATATATTTATGTAATATATAGTTATATAATTAAATTATACATTTATATATATCATATGTATTGTATATAATCGTCATGATATTATAGATATATAACTTATAATATTATATATTATATATGGTATTATATATAATTATATATTATATAATATATTATATAGTTAATTATGTAATATATAATATAAAGATTAAATATATTATATATCATATATAATTATATAACTATATATGATATAAATAATATATAACAATATATAATACATACAATATATTATACGTAATATATAATATAATATGTGATATATTTTATATATAACATATAATACATAATATAATATAATATATATTTTTATATATAATATACATTATATAACATATATTATATATAAACCATTTTATATATGTATACATATATTATTTTTATATATTTCACATATATAATATAATTATGTATATTATATATGATATATATTATGTAATGATATGATTATATAATACATATCATATACAATACATAATTAAAATTATATTATATATATAATTATCTTTATAATAATACTAGGAGACAGATTTCATTTCCAAATTCTAATCCTAGCCTTCTCCACAACTTTGGTATTTAGTGATCCCCCAAATGTGATAACAAAGATAGGGAACTTATTTAGATACGTTTTAGAATTTCAAGACTTCATTAATGAAATGCCCTTAGTATTAGGTACATCATACATGTGCATAAAGCCAGTGGAACTTTTTCTTATTCTCAGAAACTAGGACATGTGGTGTCCCTGTAGTTGCATCACGGAAAGGATATAGTTGAGTTAGTTTACTAAACTAAATCTGCTGTAACAAATTTCTACAAGTTAAGTGGCTTGTATAATCCGTATTTATCATTTTACAATTCTAAAAGTCAGAAATCTAAAAGAAGTCCCACTCGATTAAAACTGAGCCACCTACAGAGCTGAAATACTTTTCGAGATGATTCTAGTGGAAAAGGCACTTACTTCCTGTTCTGCTTTCCAGAAACTTCAGAATCTGGGTTTTTGTCTTTTCCTTTATCTTCTAATGTAGCATTTTTTAATCTTTCTGATGGTTCTTACCTAATCATGTCCCTTTCCAAATACATATGGGACTTTTGAGTACCCATTTGAGTGTACTTCCCCCATTGATAATTATTCAAATTTGCATTCCTTGTGTAATAAAAGGTGATTATTTTACAAATACACATATGTTTGTAAAATAATATATATGCAATGCAAATCTACATTTGAGGGATTAGATATTTGGGGATGATAGATATTTGGGGAAGGTATTTTGTTGCATACCACAATGAGTGTGTAGCATTCTTTCTACTATAACCTGTTATCCTTTCATTAAATTTGAACCACATATTTCTTCAATGAAATATAAATAAAAAATGTCATCCTCGAAGGCAATTAATCCTGGTTAAAACATAATGCTCTAGAAACCTTAAATCCCAGAGAGCAGCTCCTGAAGCAGTTCTGGCACTATCAGTTTTTATACATTCTGCTTAAAATCTTCTCTTTTCAAGATCATTTGATGGCTATTATTTTGGAATTATGGCTAATATTTATTTGACTGCTATTTTTAAAGAATGCATCATTTAATACCTGTTCTGTTTTTCTAACTTTTTGTGTCTAATCTATTCCCCAAAACACAGATATTTGAATTACATGAATTGGTTATTGAAGTTGAATCAGTGTGGAGAGGAAAAGAAGAAAAAAAGATGTCTCTGTGGATATTTCATGTTAAAAATGTACCTACAAGCTATTTATCTTAAAATCATCTATTTTTCATGATGTTAGAGTCTCATAAAATTTAATCCCTTAACTCACCCAATGAAAATGCAGCCTTATTTCATGCCTGCCAAAAGCAAACAACAAATTACTATTTATTAAAATGTATTTTTAAAATTTTTTTAAATTATTTTTATTTGAAATCTATATTAAAAAATTAGCCAAGGCAAATGTTTTATTAGATAATTAACTCATGTTAAGACACTACGGTGGAAGCCAGACAGGGGAAAAAAACTGTTTTTATTCTTCGTCGAGCTACCCTGTTTTACTTCACTTATTTCTGAAAGAATTAAATTCTGGCTTTGAAGCCTCTTGCTTGATATCCACAAAGTGTCATTCTTCCTTAATTAATAGGAGAATTTGGAGAAAGGATGAAAATTCATACTAAAAAAAGAGAAGAGAAAAAGAGAAGGAGATCCTGGATGAGTGAGCAAACGGTGAACTATTAATGACAGCATCCAAACCTGCAGGGCCTGGCTACTCTCTCATCAGGCTCTGTGAGATTCTCACCATTCAAACATACAACAGACAAGTTGAGTCTTGCTTACCTTCACTCAGTCATCTTCGTATGAGTCCAGTGGATGTTGGGTATAGATTTTGTTTTGTTGTTTGGGGATTATTTCCTCTTCCTTCTCCCACACCTCCATTTTCAAATGGTTTTTAGCGGATGTTAAGAGATTAAGTACTGAGTATTAAGAGACTAAGTACTGAGTACTTGGAATTGTCCCACTGATCAAGGAACTCCTATCTAAGAAAGTGCATTTCTTCACAAGCCGTGTCATACCACCTTTTGGCCATCTGCTGGAAAAGTAGAAACAAGTCTTAATAAAGCCTTTTTAATTGTATCCTCTAGTATTATAGACATAGGACAGTACTGTATCATCCCTCTGTGAATATAAATAACTTGTACCTGCTTTATGATACGTAGTAGTAGTGACAGTGCTTTATCAGAGCTGTTTTTAATGATGTTACTCAAGAATGTTTTCTTTCCAAGAAGAAATAAAACTCTCCCTCTTTGCAGACAATATGATCTTGTATTTAAAGAATCCCATAGACTCCACTCCCAAATTACTCAAGCTGATTCAAAACTTTGGCAAAGTAGCAGGGTATAAAATTAACCCTCCAAAATCAATGGCTTTTCTGTATGCCAACAATGAGAAAAATGTGGCTGAAATTAGGAAAGCAACTCCATTTGTAATAGCCCCACAAAAAATAAAATACCTAGGAATTAACTTACCAAAGAAGTGAAGGAACTCTATGATGAAAACTTTCAAATCTTGAAAAAGGAAATCAACACAGAACTTAGAAAATGGCAAAACCTCCCATGCTCCTGGATTGGAAAGATTAACATCGTGAAAATGGCAATACTTCCCAAGGCTATCTACAAATTCAACGCGATACCCATCAAAATTCCAACCTCATTCTTCAAGGAAATAGAAGAGGCAATCCAAAAATTTATATGGAACAATAAGAGACCCCGAACAGCAAAACTGCTCCTCAACGGAAAGAACACTGGTGGAGGAATATCAATACCAAATTTAAAACTCTACTCTAATGCCATAGTAATCAAAGCAGCTTGGTATTCGCATAAGAACAGACCTCAGGACCAATGGAATAGAATTGAAAACCCAGAAATGGACCTACAGACCTATAGCCATCTAATCTTTGATAAGGGAGCTAAAACAATAGAATGGAAGAAAGACAGCCTCTTCAGTAAATGGTGCTGGCAAAATTGGAAAACTACTTCTAGAAAACTAAAGCTAAATCCTTATATATCACCGTGCACCAGAATCAACTCCAAATGGATCAAAGACCTCGAAGTCAAAGCAGACACTCTGAAAACATTACAGGACAGAATAGGAGAAACCCTAGGTCTCCTTGGCTAAGGCCGAAATTTTCTGAATAGAGACCCGGAAACACAACAAATTAAAGAAAGGTTGGGCAAATGGGATTTCATGAAGCTGCAGAGCTTCTGCATGGCAAAGGACATAGCTAGCAAGATCAATAGAAAGCCCACGGATTGGGAGAAGATCTTTACTAGCCATACAACGGACAAGGGTCTCATATCTAAAATATACTTGGAACTAAAAAAATTAAACCCCCCAACAACAAATCCTCAAAGAAACAATTGCCCAATAAATAAGTGGGCTAAAGACTTAAAGAGAAACTTCTCTGAAGAAGATAGAAGGATGGCCAATAGACACATGAAGAAATGCTCAACCTCCCTAGAAATGCAAATCAAAACAACATTGAGATACCACCTCACCAAAGTTAGAATGTCTATAATCAAGAACTCTAACAACAACAGATGCTGGAGGGGATGTGGACAGAAGGGAACCTTACTTCATTATTGGTGGGAATGTAAACTTTTTCAACCAATTTGGAAAGCAGTATGAAGGTTCCTCAAAAGACTTCACATAGAGTTCGCCTATGACCCAGCAATTCCACTTTTGGGCATTTACCCAAATGCTTACAAACAAGACCACACTAAAGCTACCAGCACAACTATGTTTATTGCAGCATTATTTACCATAGCTAAGATACGGAACCAAACCAGATGCCCCTCAGTAGATGAATGGATCAAGAAAATGTGGTATATATACACAATGGAATTCTATGCCTCCATCAGAAAGAATGACATTGCCCCATTTGTTAGGAAATGGAAAAACTTGGAAAAAATTATATTAAGTGAAGTAAGCCAGACCCAAAGAAACCTATGTCCCATGTTTTCCCTTATTTTCAATATCTAGTATATGTATGAGTCAAGCGGAAAAGGTCAGATAATGTGATGTTAGGAAAATGAACCCTTAGATATGTATTTTAATGTTTTTTTCTTTCATGCATGTGTTTCTAACGCATTTATAAGATTATTTCTTTGTTGCTTTGTATGTCCCTCCCCGACAGTATAACCCCTGCTTTCACTATATTTGATGTCAGTAAAACTTGTGGAGGAGATGGGGAAAAACAAGTCGTTTAAGGATATAGGTGGACCTGTTGCAACAACAAGAAGTACAAGTTGTCATGTCGAAAATGAGCTTTACAATGTCTGTGCCGCGGGGGGCGAGAGGGTTGGGGGGCAGGATTGGGTGGGGGGAGGGGGGAGGCTGGGAAGGGATGTGAAGGGTAAACAAAGGAAGAGGCTACAATGCTTGGTAAGAAATGTATGCATTATCCTGTCCATGTAATTGTAATCCCTCTGTACAGTATGTTCACAAATAAAATTTAAAAAAAGAATGTTTTATTTCCAGATGATGATTGAGAAGTTAATAAAAAAAATGGTGCCAGGTTCGACAGCAGTAACAGAACTTTTTATGGGGTTTTGTTTTTTATCTTTTTTTTTCTTTTTACTAATGGATGTGCTGGATGTCTAGCTTTGTTCACATGACTGCAGAACCTGGAAAAGCTATTGCTGCTATTGATGCATAACATACTGCTATTAGTTGTCTATATATATATATATATATATATATATATATATATATATATATATAATTTGAATTTTTGGAAACTTTAGCTCTGCTGTCAACGTTGGAAAAAGTATCCCAGTTTACCGTGTTGAGTTGGCATTTTACAGAAATTAATAGCCATATTGGTCTAAAAATATTAAACTTAATTTTTTTCCATTTGTACAGAGTAAATGCACTCTATAAATATGTAAGGTCTTATCTACGTGGGTTTGATTACAGAAACGAATAAAAGTATTCTCTAAATAATGAAAAAAAGAGAAGGAGAAATCTAACATTTTGTTTTTCCTCATCTTAATCACGATGTCTGGGTAATGATTGTGGATATTAAATACAGTGCTCTAGAGTGATTAAACATATCTCTACTAAAAGATAACTCCAAAAGTGATCATATGGAGAATGCTTCTTTATAAAAAAAAAAATGTAGTAGCATCAAACAGGAAATTTTATCTATTTGCTTACTTCTTGTTTAGTATTTGTTAAATTCTGGTGTGCCATACTCAACTCTCATAAAGGTATACAAAGATGGTAAGAATCTAATATCTTAATATCATATTCTAATACTAGCTTAATTCTTGCTGTGTTATATGTATGTGGCTGTATTTGACTTTTGCCTGAATTTCACATGCTATATTCCTCCAGTATATAAGCTGAAGGAAGATTATCTCTGGAAATATGCTATTTTTATATTGAAGGTAAAACAAGTCAGCTGTTAGACACAGACAATAGGACAGAAATCTTCACCTAGAAATAGCCTGTCGCCACCTCTGGTTCACTTTTGTAAACTGAAGTAGCTCACATGACCCATCTTGACATTGCACAGTAGAGTTAAATCTGAACTACAGGGAGCTGATTCATGACATAGTGTAATATGCCAAAATATGCAACACTTGAGATGAAAAGGGAAAGAAATGAGAACTATAATACAGTCAATCATACTTGCTATCACATGTCTCTGCAAGAAGAAAGTTATTATGTATCTTTGTTTCTAAAACTACTGAGATCTTCAAATCATGTCTTTAATGCTCGGATGTTACAGGAATTAGCGAACATTTTGATACTGAGACACCATAAAATCTCATCGAAAGCTGGAGTAATCATTTCAATACTACATTTTGTTCTGCTAGGAGAAGAAACCATTTTAAAGACAATACTTTATACTTTCTTACCTAGGATCATTTTTTTCCCAGAAATGAATTTTGTTAATATATGTGACTATCCACCAGAATAAATGCCTTCATTTATCTGCATCTTGTGCAGATAGCATAGTTAATTAGATGTAAATGGGAGCTCATCAGTAGCACTTTTTAAAAATGCAAAAAAATGTGGGCAGGGAACCATTATACATATTTTTCAACCATCACCTTCCACATCCTCCTTCTTCCTTCCTAGGAAACACATCCAATGAATAAAAAGGCTTAGATATTTGGAGCTTGACCATGAAAGTGGAAGCAGAAAATTATGAATGTCAGAGATGACTGTTAAGAGTGTTTTACATAATAATGTCACATGTAACAGCCCTATGAGTCCTGCAGGTTTTAAGAGTTGTACTTCCTTAGTGATGTGATGGGAATGTCAGCCTTACTGGACTTAGTATTGTTTCCACTTCTTCTCTACCACTTGGCCAAAACTATAATACATATTAATGGAATTAAACATTAATGCCATCTTAAGAAAGTCATTTAGGTCTCTGAAAATGTGACTTCATTGTACAGTTATTGCCTAGCATGCATGAATCCCTGGGATCAATTCCTTAGTACCAAATAAATAGAAAAAGACAAACTGTAAGTGGTGCTGTGCCTCAAGGGTTAGAGTGCTAGTCTTGAGCCAAAAAAATTCCAAAACAAAACAAAACCTCCTCAGGAACAGGTCCCTGGCCCTCACTTCAAGTTCCAGGACTGGCAAAAAAATACATTTAGTTAGTAAATGCAAAATAAAGAACCCATATTTGGAAAATATAATTGCTCCTTCCATGCTGATACCTGACAATAGTCCTTAATTCATGTAGTTTATCTATATTAGAATACTGTGTTGAAAAAAAAAGTTTTGTTAATAAGTCATGGCTATTAATGCCAGGAGTGTGCTTACATATCCGGTGAAGATTAATTCTGGAAATTCAAAGATTCCAGGATTTTTTGTGGTCACCACTAATCACAAAGAGAAGGGTTGGCTAAGTGAGATTTAGAAAACTTTTTGGACATTCATGGCACCAAAAAAGCAGGGGCTAATTAACAATTGTGACAGAAGAGAAGGAATAACTCCAGATGGAAGGAATAAATGATAATAATTACTAAGTTATACCAGCAACTGTTCTAGGAAACCATTTTTGGTTATTGAAGAACTAGTTATCAAGTAGGCTTATTCCTCATTGCCTTTAGCATGCTAAATCTCGTTGGCTAGTTCTTAATCTCTCAGTGATAATTTGTATCTCCTTCTATGCTGCTCTTTCATACCTGATCTATTTTGCTTTCTAAAAATCTCAGTCTTTCTATATTTCTCTATGAGCATTTCCTGATACTAAACACACCTAAACAGATTGCAGAGGATACTAATGTAAGGGTCCCATAGCTCATGATTCATTAATGTAACAACATGGAAAAGGAGGACATATTTATTGCTACCTCAATTTTTCTTAACAGCTACAATGTCAGCATTTGATTCAAATTTCAATTTTTTTTGTCTACATAGTGTCATGAAGTGCACATAAATGCAAATATGAGCCGGGTGCTGGTGGCTGACGCCTACAATCCTAGCTACTCAAGGAGGTTGAGACCAGAGGATTGCAGTCCAAAGCAAGCCTGATCAGGAAAGTACATGAGACTCTTATCTTCTAATAACCACCAGAAACCTGGAAGTAGTGCTGTACCTAAAGTGGTAGAGTGCTCAGCTGGAGCTGAAGAGCTGAGGGACAGTGCTCAGGATCAGATTTCAAGCCCCCTGGCCAAAAAAATGCAAATATGACTTTAAGTTTCCCCAAAAGGAACTATGAAGTCAATAGTTATGTTCCCAAGCAGAAAAATAATTCCAAAATTATTCAGTGCACCTACTTTTGTGGAGTTATTTAAGTTATGGCATCTTTGATGGGCATATTCTCTTCCTTTAAAAATTGTCAAATATTAGCTTTATAATAAACTTCATCTAGTATTTCTTGGTTCAAAACAGAAATCTTAATACAGTTGATGTCACTTGGCTTTCTTACTTTCTCATTTCAAACCCACCCAGGCAGGAGAGTCTGTTATAATCTTATCTGTAATTAAACACCAAAAAAGCCAGAAGTGAAGTTTTGGCTCAGGCAGTAGATTACTAGCTTTGGGGGAAGTTGGACAGGAAAGACAATTGTTCAGGGACATAGTCCAGCCTGTGAGTTCAAGCCCCAGAATCAGCACAAACTAAACAAACAAACAAACAAACAAACAAGGAAAAAACCTCAATATTATTTGGGACCATCCTTAAAGCACTGGTTTGGGAAGAGGCTCTTTTGCTGATCATACTCACTGAATGCTGCTTTTTTGTAATCCTTATTGTGATGGAGAACTCAGGACAAGACTAAAAGAATTGATTACTGACTCATTCAACAAGAGAATCATCTCAGTAGTGAAATATCCATGCATAAGGCACATTAAAACCTCCCTGTAGTAGAACACTTTACAGTAGAACACTTTTTTTGTTTTTTTTTCTTACTCATTTTTTAAAATATTTTTACTGTGAAAATACTGTGCAGAGGGGTTACAATTATTTGATGTCGGTATAATTTGTGGAGGGGAAGGGAAAAACAAGTCGTTTAAATAAGGATACAGGTGGACCCGTTGCAACAATGAGAAGTACAAATTGTCATGTCGAAAACTTTACAACTTTGGTTAGGGGGGCGGGGGGAGGCTGGGAAGGGATGGGGAGGGTAAACAAAGGAGGAGGCTACAATGCTTGATAAGAATTGTACTCATTATCTTTTAAAAACAATGTTATTTCCTTGTGTTTTATGCTGGTATTCAAATGGCTTGTGTTTTATGCTGGTATTCAAATGGCACGTTGATTCCTTTTGTAATATTCTCAACTAGAAGTTTAAAGACAAGTTGTATATGAGTAAAGAACACACATGAAAAACTCAGGCACAGAATTTCCTTCAATCCTTAGATTCTTTTCTTGTTCAGTAAAAAGGAACACACAATTTAACTTGCACTTTGTCATTTCTCTATGTTCAATTCCTCTCTTGGGATCAGTTTCCACTTACAGTAACAGTTCCTGCCACTTACTTCCAGGAACAATCTATGGCATTGCTCGAGGTAAACTAAATGTTTTCTGGATTCATTGAAATAGCACAAAGACATCTTTGGACATGAGGTAATACGAGTTTCAGAAACAACTTAGTAAATACAACATATAAAATTTAAATGGCTTATAAAACATTATTCATGTATATATGGCCATATAAGCTGATGTTAAGTGAAATGAACCCAAGATAGGGACACAATTTGTTTTTTTTCTTTTTTGCTATTTTTTTTTAATGTATCTAAAATGTACTATGTAATTTTTTGGTTTCTCTTTTATGTCTCCCATGGTATAATACCTGTTTTCTTTGGATTTGAGGTAGGTGCCCTGCATCTTGTATATACATTTTTCTAATGTGGGGAGGGGAAGGGAAATAACAAAATGCTGAAAGAAAGATACAGGATGACTTATAGAAACAATCAGATGAACAAGACACTATGTAGAAAATGAACTTTACAACTTGGGGAGTGGAGGGGGAATTGTGTAGATGAAGAGGGAAGGGATACCACAGGAAAAACAAGAGGATGTAACAAAGCTCAATAGAAATGTACTCATTACCTTACTTATGTAAAGCTAACCCCTCTGTACACTATTTTTACAATAAAAACATGAAAGAAACCATTATCCTGGAGTACATTAAGTTCAAATTTCAAAAGTGCTCTGTAAATTAAATTTAACTGGGAAGAAGATTCTCAGAAACGTTTATTTTTTGTGAGTGTGTGTGTTGTGCATTATTTCCCAAGTGTAGATAAGTTAACAGGAGAAGAAAAATAGGAATAATAGGAGAAAGAAAAGTTCTGTGCTCAAGTATAATTGTTCAATTTACTATAGAAGACTCTGCAAATAAGACAACATTGAACCAATAAAGCCAAAGTCACTATGTAGATCTATGGGAGTGACATAGAGAAAGCATTAATACTAAGTGGAACATGAAGGAAGAGGCCACTCTCTTTCATCTTCTATCTCTAAATCATGGTTGCTAATCATGCAAATTTTTAAAACATAGACTGGAAGAATAATTCCGGTTCCCAAGCAAGTTAGATATAAGAGCATGGATTTAACTGGAAAAAAAAAGTCTATGTTGAGATAGCACGAATTATACTAGTATGAACTTGTGGCCAAGAACTCATTTCTTTTTCTTTCTTTCTTTCTTTCTTTCTTTCTTTCTTTCTTTCTTTCTTTCTTTCTTTCTTTCTTTCTTTCTTTCTTCTTTCTTTCTTTCTTTCTTTCTTTCTTTCTTTCTTTCTTTCTTTCTTTCTTCCTTCCTTTCTTCCTTCCTTTCTTTCTTTCTTTCTTTCTTTCTTTCTTTCTTTCTTTCTTTCTTTCTTTCTTTCTTTCTTTCTTTCTTTCTTTCTTTCTCTCTGTCCTTCCTTCCTTCCTTCCTTCCTTCTCTCCTTCCTTCCTTCCTTCCTTCCTTCCTTTCTTTCTTTCTTCCTTCCTTTCTTTCTTTCTTCCTTCCTTTCTTTCTTTCTTTCTATCTTTGTTTCTTTCTTTCTTTTTTTTTTTGATGATCGTGGCAGTGCTTCAACTCTGGGCCTGGGCAATGTCTCTCCGTTCTTCAGCTCAATGCTAGCACTCTACTTCTTGAGCTGCAGTGACACTTCCAGTTTTCAGGTGGTTAATTGGAACTAAGTGCCTCAGAATATTTATTTCCTATTCTTGCTGGATTTGAACTCCAATCCGCAGATCTCAGCCTCCTGAGTAACTAGGATTATAGGCGTGATCTCAAGTGATGGAATACTAGTCATGAGCAAAAATTGCTGGATAAGGTTGCTTAGGCTTTTGCATGCACCATGAAAACATACACAAACACACAGAGGCACTTATATGTGCAAACACCTGCACAAATGAAACAACTCTCAGAATGTGGAGAAAAGTTAGAAAACAATAGAAAATATATCCTGAGTAAGACTAGATCAAGTGATAATTTTTATTATTGGAAGTCCTCAAGTGAAATTTCTTCAAAGATGTTTGACAGTGTTACATAGGTAGGGACCAGAGATAATAGAAAAGTCAAGTAATCATTATTAAAGGTATCGGATCCATGGAAGAATGAATCACAGACCCCTGCAGTTGCATCTCCAAATGTTCATATCCTGTGTCAAATGTTAGAATGTCTTTGAAAATAGTACATAAACCGTCTGAGCAGTCAGTCTAATGGATAAGATCATCGCAGAAGTTCAGAATTGCTAGTCTGTATCTAGATTAAATAAACCAACAAACTATGGCAGGGCAATGTGATACAAGCCTGGTATTCTAGCACTCAGGCTAAGACAGGAGATTAGAGAGTGCATATACATAGCGATACCTTCTCTGGACCAAATAGTATAATTTTGGCTCTATGAAACATTCCAAACAACAAGAAAGGGATACACAGTAGGAAGTTTGGGCTAATTTTTCCATTATGTTTTGAGTAGTCAAGTTTCCTATTGAAATGCAATTCATATATACTCCTCAGTTGTGTTTTAAATGCTCTCTTCATTACAGAACATTACTAGATGCAAAATGGCCCCTGATTTCCGATAAAAAAATTTGAGAAAGTAATCATGATTCTGTTGGATTCCAAAGAAATGATGAAGGATTACAAATATTTAAGCCTGGAGACATAACAAAGTTCATCTAATGTAGGACTTTGTAGACCTTGCTAAGTTAGAATTTAGATTTAAAATAAATATTTTGCTTTTCTTTGTAATTTTATATTCTATAGGATACTACAAAATTATTTTTAAGTAGAGGGTTTAATTGACAAATTCATCTATGATTCTGGCATTCTATTTGCCTAAAATATTCTTTCAAGGGAGGTATAATTAGAAATTAGTTAATAGATAAATCCAACAGTTCATGAATAAACTGATAATGTGAATAATCTAGACAGAGTTGCCAACAATTGGATGATATTAATTAACAAATTTAGAAAAAGAACAATTTTTGAGGCTTTGGTATAACATGATACGAAGAAAATAATTGTGTGACGAATTGGTTCTTCAATCTATTCGTAATTCAGGAGGAAATTTCCTTAATTACCTGCCTCTGTATACAATGAGCAAAATGCTAGGGTTAGAGTTGGTTTTTATTTTATTTTGTTTTTTGGTTTATCCTCAGGTTTGTACTCTGGGTCTGGCCACTCTCTCTGAGCCTGTTTGTGGTCAAGGCTCATGCCCTACCATTTCAACATCAATGCCACTTGTGTCTGGCTTTTCCTGATCAGTTTATTGGAGAGAAGAATGTAAGGAATCTTCCTGCCTGGGTGGGCTTTGAACCATCATCTTCTTATCTTAGCCTCATGAATACCTATGATAGATAAAAAATATAAATATAAATAATATTTGCAAGTGTTCTGATTTCTAGAATACCACTGGGGGGAAAATGATGCAGCAATGTTTAGTGTAGTGTTCTTTCCACAATAGGAAGGGCATCACATTAGCAGAAGTGTACTATTTTTCCACAATAGAGGTTCGCTATTCATGATGTGAATTAAGGAATTTTATGGTGCACCTTACAAGTTGGAAACTGTTGGGCTAGGATGAATTCATGGCATAAAAGCTTGGGATTGATGGTCATAGACATAATAGCTCAATCTGATGAATAAATGTTTACTCTTGAGGAAGTAATTATTACACATGCTTTGTAGCTATATCCTCTACTAGAATGTGGCAATTTTTTCTGTTGATTTCTCAATATGAAACACCCCATTGGAAACTGCAGCTATTGCAGAATTAAATAACATGCAAACAGGTACTATTTTTAATATCTCTGGTATGGAAGGTTCAGAATTTGAAAATGAAAAGTTAGTAGTTGTAGGAATTTTGAAGAACACATATATTCTGTCCTCTTAACAATTATTCAGTTTTAAAAGTTAGGAGTTTCCAGAGAATTAAACTGTCTTCTGTTTCACTATGGGACAAAAATAATGGCAAGTATATTGTGAAAATATTGTATAGTTGGATAACATTCACGTTGTTGAACCTCTGATAAAGAAAGGAGTCATTAATTCAAATTAGATGCCAAATAGTGTTCATTTTTTAAAAAGGTAATACACATAGAATAATATTTACTATAGCAATACAGTGAAATTATATTTTAGGGAGCATATTTTTAGGGGTTGCAGTAATTATAAAGTAGTGAATACATAACATGTCTAAATTTTACCCACTCTCTCATGTTTCTCACACTTTTCCTTTACCCCAATACCCCTCACAAGATGTAATGTAAATTTTCAACATGTTTTCTTGTGAGTATTGCTATTGAATTGGTTTTCCCTTTGTTCTTTGTCTCCCCAATTTTTTGTTCTTCTTCCTTTGCTAAATTAAGATAGATGCATATACAATAAACAAGTACCAAAATCAAATAGAGCAGGGGGTAAACCAAGGGGAAAACCCAAAAGAAAATAGAAATCACATAGTACATTAAAAACAATAACCACAAAGTAAAACCTATGTTTCCATGTCTAGGTGTTCATTTTGCTCAACAAGATCTTATATTGTCCTATATATATAGCTTTTGAGGCTGGAAACTGTTTCTTTGTCTTTTGTTTATTTTATTTAGAAGGATTTTTTCCAAGTCTTTCCATTTCTTTATGAATTGGAAGCGTATAATTCCTCTATCTATCTATCTATCTATCTATCTATCTATCTATCTATCTATCAAACCACATTTTGTCAATTCGTTCATCTACTGAGTGGTATATTGGTTTATAACATGATTGCGTGTAAGTATCTCTTAAGGTCATTCAAAAATGACAGATGCTACTCTCCAGACATACTAAAATCATGAATTCTACGTAAGGAAGGATTTTTTTTGGTGGTACAAGTGTTGAGAAATATGGATGAGTGTAATGTATATCTTCAACTGAATTAGGCAGGATGGTAGTGACAAAATATCCCCTTGAGAACGATATAGGAGGCTGCCAGAAGTATGAAGAAATTCAGATAATTTTGAAGAATTTAGAAATGCAAGCTCAAGT
This sequence comes from Dipodomys spectabilis, assembly GCF_019054845.1. NCBI lineage: Eukaryota > Metazoa > Chordata > Mammalia > Rodentia > Heteromyidae > Dipodomys > Dipodomys spectabilis. The sequence continues at coordinate 797,812 of NW_024870925.1, forward strand.
ATGTCTATTTAATTAAAAGTTATGTAAGTGGAAGAGCAAAAGATGGGGAAGAGAAGAAAATAACTGACAGCAGATCATTATCCTAAGTTAGAGTATAGAAAGACATAATCTAGAATTTGGGGGAAGATGGCAGAGCAGTAGTTGGAGGCTAAACAATCTTTCTCATAGACAGCAGGTTTAGTGTTCCAGTGAACATTTCTAGGCTAGAGAATCACACTCAGTGTGCCAGCACAGTACAGAGAGTTATGCCAGAGAGGGAAAATCCAGGCAAGGAGACAGATCTGAGCAGCACAGGCGGGAGCCGCAATACCTACAGAGTCCAAGACAAAGATGCCAGTCAGTACACAGATTCTACTTAACACCAGCAAGAACTGACAAGGAGCAGATATCTTCATCCTGCAGATCGCAGACCAGAGATGGCCCAGGAAACAAGACTCTGGCGTGAGTAGAGCCCTGATATACTCACTCCTTCTCAGGTTCAGAGGAGGGAAGGACACCCTTCCCCCACCACCAGAGATCTCCACCTTTGATACTGACAAAGACACAGCTGAGAAGCTAGCTCCAACTAAGGCCTTGGAAGCCTTGGAAGTAGATCACAGTAACCTGACCAGAGGAGCCAGGCTCAACTCCACCCATGGCAAAGTCACCCATCCCACGCAGAGGAACTCTGCCCATGGAGGAGTGGCTTTCCTCACTGGGTAAATAGAGCTAGAGGCTCCCCCTTCCGAAAGTAGCCTAGACAATCAATTGAAATTCAATGAACATAAACACTGAGAATGGTTCCAGGCTGGGCTCTGTGAGTGTCTCAGAAACTAGCCCCTCAGGGAAAAGCTACTGTTTGCTGATAATCCTCAACCATACCTAGAACCTAGCCTCATCATACTATCTCCAAACTAGAGGAAACACCCATCTCTCTTTTTTTGGAATACTCAAAGCAGATCCACATCCCACTGGACTAGCCTGGGAGGAGGATAACAAAATCCTGGGTTAGGCAGAGCATTTTTCTGCCTGCTCAAACAAACTGACTTAAGAAACCAATCAAGCCACAGGAAAATCAAATACCACAAGCAGACCAGAGACTCCACCAAGAGACTCTTTACGGACACACGGGAGATTCAGGACCTTCCCATTCCCCCCACCACAATAAAAATCAAGGAACTCTTATTGTACCTTTTTATTAATTTATATTTTCACCTTATTTTCTATTAATCATTTCTCATCATATAATTTTATTTTAGGTGTATATGTGTGTGTGCTTTGTTTCTAAATCTCTTCTGACCATATAGTGCCCCCGTTTATTTTGATTTTTTTCATGTATTTTATCTTTATTTTTCACATGACTTAATTGCTGGTCTGCTCATCCCCAGATATATACCCTTCCTCGATTATTAGACTTTATCTCCCATTGTGTACACACTTAACCCAGATATTTATTACTCCATTCACAACCTCTTAGGCTTAAATTCTTTAATAGCAGAATTATCTCTTTTTACTTATGTAATTTTCAAGTAACTAATTTTAAGAACTTTTATTTTATAGTTTTTTTATGTCTCCCTTCTATTCCTCCCCTTTTGTCTTCCTATCCTTTTCTTCTCTCAATATCATTTCATTAAATTTAAATAATTTTAAATGTTTCACTTTTTAAATTTAAGTTTTTCTTTTTCCATTTTTTTAATGTCTCTTCTATGAGAACGTTCACTACCAAACTCATTCTGTGAATCAAGCAAAACCCTCATCCCAAAACCAGGCAGGGACTCATCAAAGAAAGAGAACTATAGACCCATTTCTTTGATGAACACTGATGCAAAACTTCTCAAAATTTTTTTGGTCTATCAACTTCAACAATTTATCCAAAAAATCATACACCATGATCAAACAGAATTCATTGCAGGGATGCAAAGCTGGTCCAATATATGCAAATCAATTAGTATAATTCATCACATCAACAAGAGCAAGGATAAGAACTTCATGGTTATCTCAATAGATAGAGACAAAGCATTTGACAAGATCCAATGCCCCTTTAGGATGAAGGTTCTGGAAAAATTAGGAATCCATGCAATATTCCTCAATACAATAAAGGTTGTACAGGACAAACCGACAGCCAGCATTATACTTAATGGTGAAAAACTAAAGCCATTTCTTCTTAAATCTGGAATGAGACAAGGATGTCCACTCTCTCCACTTCTCTTCTATCTAGTATTGGAATGCCTAGCTATAGCTATAAGACAAGATGAAAACATAAAAGTGATCCAAATAGTGAAAAAAGTAAAACTCTCCTTTGCAGATGACATGATACAGTATTTAAAGAATCCCATGGATTCCACTCCCAAATTACTCAAGGTGATTCAAAAGTTTGGCAAAGTAACAGGGTATAAAATTAACCCCCCAAAATCAATGGCTTTGCTCTATGCCAACAATGAGAAAAGTGTGGTTGAAATTAGGAAAGCAACTCCATTCATAATAGACCAACAAAAAATAAAATACCTAGGAATTAACTTAACCAAAGAAGTGAAGGACCTCTATTATGAAAATTTTAAAACCCTGAAAATGAAATCAAAATAGAACATAGATAGTGGCAAAAACTCCCATGATCTGGATTGGAAAGATCAACATCATGAAAATGGCAATACTTCCCAAGGGTATCTGCAAATTCAATGTGATATTTATCAATATTCCAACCTCATTCTTCAAGGAAATAGAAGAGGAAATCCAAAAATTCATATGGAACAATAAAGGACTCTGAATAGCAAAAATGATCCTTAACAGAAAGAACAGTGTTGGCGGAATATCAATACCAAATTTCAAACTCTACTATAAAGCCACAGTAATCAAAACAGCTTGGTACTGGCACAAAAACAGACTTCAGGACATTGGAATAGATTTTAAAACCCAGAAATGAACCTACAGACCTATAGCCATCTAATCTTTAATAACGGAGCTAAAAAAGTAGAATGGAAGAAAGACAGCCTATTCAGTAAATGGTGCTGACAAGATTGGTTAACTACTTGTAGAAAATTAAAGCTAGATGCTTATATATCACCCTGCACCAGAATGAACTCCAAATGGATCAAAGACCTCAGAGTCAAAGCAGACATTCTGAAATCATTACCGGATGGAATAGGAGAAACCCAAGGTCTCCTTGGCACAGGCCAAAATTTTCTTAATAGAGACCCAGACACACAACAAATGAAAGAAAGGCTGGACAAATGAGATTGGATAAAATTGCAGAGCTTCTGCATGACAAAGTACATCGCTAGCAAGATGAATAGAAAACCCACGGATTGGGAGAAGATCTTCACTAGCCACACAATGGACAAGAGTCTCATATCTAAAATATACCTGGAACTCAAAACAGTAAATCTCCCAATAACAAATCCAAAAAGAAACAACTGCCCAATAAATAAGCGGGCTAAAGTCTTAAAGAGAAACTTCTCTGAAGAGTAAAGAAGGATGGCCAATAGACACGTGAAGAAATGCTCAACCTCTCTAGCCATAAAAGAAATGCAAATCAAAACAACACTGAGATATCACCTCACCCCAGGTAGAAAGGCTATAATCAAGCACTCTAATAACAGATGCTGGAGGGGATGTGGGCATAAGGGAACTTTACTCATTGTTAATGGGTATGTAAACTTGTTCAACCACTTTTGAAAGCAGTATGGAGTTTCCTCAAAAACTTCACATGGAGTTCCCCTATGATCCAGCAATCCCACTTTGGGGCATTTACCCAAATGATCACAAACAAGGCCACACTAAAGCTACCAGGACAACTATGTTTATTGCTGCATTATTTACCATAGTTAAGATATGGAATCAACCCAGATGCCCCTCAGTAAATGAATGGATCAAGAAAATGTGGTATATATACACAATGGAATTCTATGCCTCCATCAGAAAGAATGACATTGTCCCATTTGTTAGGAAATGGAAAGACTTGGAAAAAATTATATTAAATGAAATAAGCCAGAGCCAAATAAACATAGGTCCTATGGTTTCCCTTATTTACAATATCTAGTATATGTCTGAGTCAAGCAGAAAATGTCAGATTAGTTGATGTTAAGGACATGAACCTCAAGATAAGTATTCAAATGTTTGTTTTCTTTCATGCGATTGTTTCTAACATATTTATAAGATTATTTATTTGTTGCTTTGTATGTCCATTCCCCACGGTATAACTCCTGATTTCACTGTATTTGATGTTGGTATAATTTGTGGAGAGGAAGGACAAAAACAAATCATTTAACTAGGGATACAGGTGGACCCATTGTAACAATGAACTGTACAAGTCGTTATGTCAAAAAACGAACTTTACAATTTTGGTCGGGGAGATGGGCGAGGACTGAGTATGGGGGATGTGGGATGAGAAGGAATGGGAATTGGAAACAAAGGAGGTAGCTACAATGCTTGATAAGAAATATACTCATTATCTTGCCCATGTAATTTAACCCCTCTGTACAGTATATTCACAATAAAAAAACAAAAACTAGAAAAAAATGAAATATACTCATTATGTTTTCCATGCAATTGTAACCTCTCTCTGTTTTATTTTCACAATATAAAAGATATACTCTATAACTTTCTAGTAAAAAAGACACCAATATCCTACCTCCCGCTTAATTTAGATTCATGCAAGATATTTATTTGGCTTTTTCCCACTACAATGCTCTAAAATAAGTGAAAATTTATAAGAACATTTGTGTGATTGTCATTACTTCAACCTGACCCCTAACTGTGATGAGTCCTCTTTTTCTCACTTTGATCTTTAAAAATACTCCCTAAATTGATGATGTTGGTGTTGATTAGAGAGTCAGAGTTAGGGGATTCTACTTATATGATTGTCCTTGAATGGTTTAAAGCAGTTTTTTCCCGAGTTCTCCAAATACATCGTCTGACTGTACTTTGAACACACCCTCACACCTGAAATTGTCCTTCAGCATTTCCTTGGCATATTCTACTTTGTGCCTTTGTCTTTTTTTTTTTTTTTTTGCATGTTCCTTTTGAGTTCACAGTTACTCTATTCCCATTTCATCTGTACAAACTGCTAAGAACATTGTTCAACTACCACTTCTTTTTTGCCCTCACCCAGTCTATGTATGAGGGTACTTTCTCCATGTTAAGCAATAGGGTAGTGCTCAGTATCTGAAGGGGAAAGTTCCACAGTTTAACCCTATGCTCACATTACAGGATGTAGAATTTAAAGCATTTCGAAATAAGCAGTTATACTAGAATTGAAAGGCTCCTTAGGGACATTTTCTTGGAAATCATTAATTTACCCAGGAGAAATATAAATATCCACAAAATTTGGTGGTAATTAGTAAGTATCTGAGTTAACACTAGATCCTAGATGTAATGTTATTACAAGTCACCATTGTATTATTTTACATTAGAATCCTTCCCTTCTTGCCAATGTGTATGAGAAAATGAAAGAAAGTCATTTAAGCAAAATGCCTTATCTTTTAGGAATTTAATATTAGTAGTGAGGATAATGGTTGAACTCTTCCATTCAATAAAAGCTTGAAGTTTATAAAAGCACTTCCTACATATAACAATTTGTGGCAGCATGGAGATATCCCTAACAAGAAATAGATTTAAATAGAGTATTTGGCAGTTATGATTATTCCATTGCTAAAGATGAATCAATTTGAGGAGACTTCAGTACCATCAGTGAAGCTGTATGTTCAACCTAATATTTGGTGTTACTTGTCCTACATTTATAATGGATAGACTGATAAGATACCCAAAAATATCTACATATATGTCAATAAAATCCCAAACTGATGTGGATACATGGGTAACTCATTGGAACTGTAGGACAAATTAGACTTGTCTGTGCTGTAGTTCTATCTACAATCTCATGGCTAAACAAAGGTTTCAAAAGTATTCACAGAATACCTCTAAATAAAGTTCATGACAGTTACATCTGTATAATTCTTCTAAGGTCAGGATAAAAGTATTTGTTCCCAACATTTAAAATCAGCAGGATCTGTTGAATTCATGGATCCAGAATTGTATGGCTTCACATTCATATATCAAAATTTTATCAATATGACATATTTCTATCATTTTACAAAAATACTGTTCTTATTGAACTTGTGTATATCGTTTTAGTTTTCAAATCCAAATAGCATATTTCTTACAATATCTCTGTAACAGTTTTGTCCTTTTCTCCCTGCAATTTTTTTCCTTTCTTTACTTCTGTAAATCTGTGTTTATTACTTTCTTGTTTCCTTATTTATCTCATTCTTCTAATCTTGTCCTCACTGGTGCTCACATTGCTCACAGTTTGTCAGAACTTTCCATTTCGTCTTCCCTTTAAAAATGCCCCCCGATTTTACTATTCTTTTTCATATTCCTGGTCATAGGTATTTTTATTATATCTAAAGAGAACTATCTTTGCATCTTTTTAATATAAAATTTAGAACTATCAGAGACTTTTTCCCCTAAATCTATCATTTCTACCTGTAGTCCTTATCGCCAAGAATATCACAAATACAGTTGCCTGGCCAGAGACATAGAACACTTCAGATTTCTTCTTAACCTTTTACTCCTGCCCATTAGTTAAGATGAATGATCAACATTTTCTCAGTTTCTGTCACTAATATGATTTCTATGTACTCCTTTTTTGTGCCCCTGACACCAGCCTGTTTCAAGTAATCATTAATGATCACCTAGATTTAAGCAACTTTTCCAAAGTATTTTTCCCCATAGTCTTTTCATATTGGTCCTCTCCATCACCAAATTACTGGTTTTTGTAAGCACACAGAGTGAAGAGCTCAGACACAAATTATAGTAGCAATATTTACTCATTACATTGACTGTTGGCCTCTCATTTCTCATCTGTAAATGGATGTACTCTACATATTGAAGAATATATTTGTTGACTGCTAGAGAAAGAAAAAAGTAAAGTGAAGAGTCTTTACATTTTCCACCTTAGCTTACAAATAAAGAAAGAGTCAAATTCAGTTTGTTTGTATAAAGTCACAAAATGTTTCATGCATGTACAGAGTACTGCTATGATTGTGTGGCAGGGAAATGTGATCAGAGACAACTTGGAACATGCTGTTGCTCTTCTCAGAAGCAAGAGTCTATTTCAAAAACCCCTGAAACTGACCAGCTCCATTCTTTCCAGGTTAACTACCTGGGGAAAACTGGACATTGCTGGGAAAGTTACCTGGATGTAGTGAAGGCCAATCCTTTAAGATGAGCAATAAGTACTAATCATAGCCAGGGGAAATGTCTGGTGGTATTTCATGAGACCACTATTGGAGATGTTACTGGCCAACTGGAGTAGAATCTGTGCTTTGGTTCCATTGGCCAACCCACACCTGAACATTCTCAAACACCATAAATTAAGTGAGGAGAGACTTCTTAGTTATCAGGTCATTCAAACTTCATATTTATAACTATGCTACTTAGGGGCGCCTGAAAATTTTCCAAAGAGTTTAAAGCTAGAAACAAGAAACAGGAACTCAAATTAGTTTTATTCTTTTTTATTCTTTTATTAGTTTTATTATTAGTTTTATTCTCCACAATCTATGATCTCCATAAACAAATTATCCCAATATGTGCTTTTATTTATCAGTAGTGTTTGTTAATTGAAAATGCCACCATGGAAAAGTAAGTAGGAGCCACTGGTAGGATTGAATGGGAAAAAAATAGGTCTAAATACGATACTTGACCAGATACTTGACCAGATAAGAAGGTGATAAGTGAAATGAGCCCAAACATTGGGACACAAGTGGTTTTTTCTTTATTGCTATTGTTCTAACATATTTATAATGTTCCATTTGATTTTTGTTTCTTTATATTCTGCCCCCCCGCAAACAGCCTAACCCCTGTTTCCAATGAGTTTGATGTTGGTGTTCTGCATCTTGTATATACACTTCTCTAGTTTGGGGAGAGAAATGGAAAAAACAAAATGCTTAAATGGGAATACAGGTTGACCCATTGTAACAATTAGATGCACCAGACACTGTTGAAAAACAAACTTTACAATTTAGGGGGTGTGGGAAGGAGTGTATAAGGTAGTTTTGGAGCTGGGAGGTTAGGGATGGTAGGGGAAATACAAAGGAGGAGGTAACAATGCTTGATGGGAAATGTATGCTTTACCTTGCTCATGTAACTAACCCCTCTATACAGTATTTTTACAATAAACATATAAAAATAAAAGAATAAATATACTTCAAAGGGAATCTCTGTGGTGGTTGGAGGCCAATGCTACAGAAAGACTTACAAGGATTTAATACTGGCAAAAAAATTACCTAAAAACTGAGATGATGCTGAGTATGATCCTAAATGCTCAGGTGGCTGAATTCTGAAGATCTGTGTTTGAAGCCAACCCAAGCAGGAAAGATGAGACTTTTATTTCCAATGAGGCTGTAAAAAAGATAATACATTGTGATAGCTTTGAGTTGTGGCTAAAGTGGACAATACCCAGAGCATGAAATCAAACCCCAGACCAGCCCCCAGTCACTTATGAAAAAGGTTGTTTCTTTGTATGTTGGCAGATCCCTTTACTAGTTTGATGATAGAACAAGCATTTTAACAATGAGTTATTGTGTCAATATTTACCTCTTTAGTAATTGTTTCATAGTAATGTGTGCATGGTTGCTATAGGTCTTGTAAAACAGGTTTTGTTCAGTAACTGACTTAAAAACTGCCTTAAACAAACCATTTTTTAAATCAAAATATCTTATTGGATACTGCTGAATAGGAAAGTCAGTGTTTATTGGTTGGAAGAAAAGAAAGCAAAATCAGATGGGAGAATTGTAGAAGTTAAATCTTGAAGTGCTTGATTGATACAAGCACTTCCCTTGTAAAGGTAGTCAAAACCTTGCCAATGCTATTTTAGAGAAGTGCCAGGGGCTAGAGGCATGGCACTAGTGGTAGAACACCGGCTGGGTAAAAGTTGTTTATTTTTCATATGGCCAGGTGTTCTGGATTTGGTTGATTATTAAAACTTTTGACTAGTTTGAAAGGAGTCAAAAATTTGAGCCAATATGAAAGATGATTCCAAAGTTCAAATTCATGGGAGCCAATGGTGAGCTGCCTGTCCAGTGTGTTTATTCAACTTGGGCGTGTGACAGACAGCATGCCTTCCACAGAAGTAAACTTTGCCTTGCTGAGAAGGTGTTTGTAGGATACCTTAATTGCCTCCTGTATTTCCAACACAGATTGTCTGTGCCATTCATGAGGGATCCTTGGAGCCCCTCATAGGCGACACATCCAGCCTCCCTGTTGAGCCAACCTCCTGATGGTATAAACATGCCATCCTTGGTAGCTGATAATGGAACTAGATATAAAGTTAATCTGCAACATCAAGAAGAGCCCCAAACAGGCACCCTCAGAAGCAAGCATCCTCATGCCTTGGCCTTGGTAGAAAAATATGAAACTATGTATCCTGCTTTGGTACTTGTGTCTTTGTAGGGATGGGGTATGAGAGAAGTATCTTAGATTCAGGCTCTTAAATTCTTTCTGTCTAAGAGTCTTGATCTGCAAATTCATTTGTCCATGTAGGAAGAGGGAAAAGTTGAGATAGAGTCATCTCTGAAAAAAATCTCTAATAATGGAGTCGAGAAAAGGAAAGGACAAGAAACAGTCTGAAGGGCAAAGTGCACCAAAATATCTTTTTCCATTACAGCCTGTAATTTAAGAATTCTAAACCTAGGAAGCCCAAGAAAATTGGAGCTAAAACGCTTTCCTCAGACATTCTTAATATTGTCATCTTTTAGGGAGAATGTGGGGAAAGATATGAAAATATGTGTTAAGGCTGATTTTTCTTTTTGAGGTCAAATTTTAATGTTCACTTTGTAAACTAAATCCTCTATATCCATGTCTCTTTGTAAATACCCATCAGCATTAAATATAAAGTGATTTTGAAAAAAATAAAAATGACTCAGAAGAAATTATAAATGCAAAACAATCTTCACAGAAGCAAACTCTCAGAGATATTTCATGACTTTAAAAAGGATGAAGTGGATGAAGTTAGTATATATTTAGAAGTACAACAATGCACAAAACGTAAAAAGATATTCATATATTTCATTATATAACCCAAAGCAGAAGCAAATGTTGTTTAGATGATTTTTTAAAATACAGTCTCTCAGGTACTGGGAAGGTGGCTCAATGGTAGAGTGCCTGCCTTGCATGCATGAGGCCTTGGGTTTGATTCCTCAGCTTCACATAAGAAGAAAAAGATGCAAGTGGTGCTGTGGCTCAAGTGGTAGCACTAGCCTTGAGCTGAAGGCCAGAACCCTGGCCCCAGAGTTCAAGCCCCATGACCAACAAAATCCAAATAAAAAACAAAACAAAAAACAGTCTTCCACGTTTTTGGCCTCAACTCTGTAATAGCTCTACTACAGCCTAGGACTAAGATTTTAAGTGTGGACATTTATCAATATTCCTGATTCAGATTCTACTTGACCATTTTATAAATAAATATTTTGTTCTTAATTTTTCTCTTTTTAAATTTACATGCACGGATAAAAAATGGTTTGGCTATCCCAGTAACCTTCTCAAAGTACCTCCTAATGACAACTTACAAAAAGTTGTATCCTATTACAACAAGGAAAACAATGCTACAAATACAGAACGCCGATAATTAAGTATTAATGATTAATAAAATAAAAAACAAAACAATTACCAGTGTTTTCAGTATTTAAAGTGTACTATATATTAGATTTTATTATTGTCATATTTCTTTACAATTAACAGTGGCTAAGATTATGATGTTCAACAAGAATTTTATAGGCTATGAGTAGTGGTTAAAGTCACCCACTAAGATTACCATTTGTGGTTCATCTTATAATTTGTATATGTTTTATATCTTCATTTGTTCCTCGCTAACATATAAAGTAAGAAAGTCCTATAGTTTTAATAGAAACTGTGTAGATAACAAAGTCAACTCTTTACTTTGGTACTTTACAAAGAGATTTTGCAAGTTCTCATTAGTAAAGTTTCTAAACTCTGAAATGTAGATACTTAGTGGTATATGTCTGCTACCATGAATCTTAACTATTTTATAGAAAAGAATTATGACCTGCCTAACAGACCTAGTTTGGGCATATATAAGCAAATACCCAAAATTAAATACATTTCAAACATTAAAACTTTTAACAAACCTTAACACTTGCTGTAGTGTTCATTATGACAGGTCCCTTGTATAGAATACTTGAATTCTGCCTCCTACACTTCTCTTGAAATATAAATATCTGGAATTATTTTTTATTTATTTTTTATTGTGAAAATACTGTACAAAGGGGTTACAATTACATGGGCAAGATATTCAGTACATTTCTTATCAAGCATTTAGCCTCCTCCTTTGTTTCCCCTTCTTATCCCTTCCCAGCCCCACCCCCGTCCCCCCCACTCACTCCTCACCCCCTCCCCCACACCAAAGTTGTAAAGTTCGTTTTCGACATGACAACTTGTACTTCTCATTGTTGCAACGGGTAAACCTGTATCCTTGTTTACATGACTTGTTTTTCCCCTTCCCCTCCACAAATTATATCAACATCAAATACAGTGAAAGCAGGGGTTATAATATGGGGGAGGGACATACAAAGCAACTAAGAAATAATCTTATAAATACATTAGAAACAAATGCATGAAAGAAAAAACACATTTAAATACATATCTTAGGGTTCATTTTCCTAACATCAACTTATCTGACCTTTCCTGCTTGACTCATACATATACTAGATATTGCAAATAAGGGAAAACTTGGGACCTATGTTTCTTTGGGCTTGGCTTACTTCATTTAATATAATTTTTTCCAAGTCTTTCCATTTCCTAACAAATGGGGCACTGTCATTCTTTCTGATGGAGGCATAGAATTCCATTGTGTATATATACCACATTTTCTTGATCCATTCATCTACTGAGGGGCATCTGGGTTGGTTCCATATCTTAGCTATAGTAAATAATGCAGCAATAAATATAGTTGTGCTGGTAGCTTTAGTGTGGTCTTGTTTGTAAGCATTTGGATAAATGCCCCAAAGTGGGATTGCTGGGTCATAGGGGAGCTCTATGTGGAGTCTTTTGAGGAACCTCCATATTAGTTTCAAAAAGAGGTTGAACAAGTTTACACTCCCAACAACAATGAAGTAATGTTCCCTTCTGTCCACATCCCCTCCAGCATCTGTTGCTATTTTCCTGGGGTGAGGTAGTATCTTAATGTTGTTTTAATTTGCCTTTCTTTTATGGCTAGGGAAGTTCAGTAATTCTTCATGTGTCTATTGGTCATCCTTCTTTCTTCTTCACAGAAGTTTCTCTTTAAGCTTTTAGCCCACATACTTATTGGTCATTTTTTTCTTTGAGGATTTGTTGTTGGGGGATTTAATTTTTTGAGTTCCAAGTATATTTTAGATATAAGAGCCTTGTCCGTTGTATGGCTAGTGAAGATCTTCTCCCAATCTGTGGGCTTTCTATTGATCTTGCTAGCTATGTCCTTTGCCATGCAGAAGCTCTGCAACTTCATGCAATCCCATTTGTCCAACCTTTCTTTGATTTGTTGTGTTTCCGGGTCGCTATTAAGAAAATTTCGGACTGTGCCAAAGAGACCTAGGGTTTCTCCTATTCCATCTTGTAATGTTTTCAGAGTGTCTGTTTGACTCCGAGGTCTTTGATCCATTAGGAGTTGATTTTTGTGCTGGGTGATATGTAAGTGTCTAGCTTTAGTTTTCTAGAGGTAGTTAACCAATTTTGCCAGCACCATTTACTGAAGAGGCTGTCTTTCTTCCATTCCATTTTTTTTTTAGTTCCCTTATCGAAGATTAGATGGCTATAGTTCTGTAGGTTCATTTCTGGGTTTTCAATTCTATTCCATTGGTTCTGAGGTCTGTTCTTGTGCCAGTGACAAACTGTTTTGATTACTATGGCTTTATAGTAGAGTTTGAAATTTGGTATTGATATTCCTCCAGCAGCATTCTTTCCGTTGAGGAGCGGTTTTGCTATTCGGGGTCTTCTATTGTTCCATATGAATTTTTGGATTGCCTCTTCTATTCCCTTGTAGAATGAGGTTTGAATTTTGATAGATATTGCATTGAATTTGTAGATAGCCTTGGCAAGTATTGCCATTTTTACGATGTTAATCTTTGCAATCCAGGAGCGTGGGAGTTTTTCCCATTTTCTAAGTTCTGTTTTGATCTTCTTTTTCAAGTTTTTAAAGATTTCATCATAGAGGTCCTTCACTTCTTTGGTTAAGTTAATTCCTAGGTATTTTATTTTTTGTGGGGCTATTACAAATGGAGTTGCTTTCCTAATTTCAGTCACACTTTTCTCATTGTTGGAATACAGAAAAGCCATCGATTTTGGGGGTTAATTTTATACCCTGTTACTTTGCCAAAGTTTTGAATCAGCTTGAGTAATTTGGGAGTGGAGAAGATCATGTCGTCTGCAAAGAGGGAGAATTTTATCTCTTCTTTCCCTATTTGGATCCCCTTTATGTTTGCATCTTGTCTTTTTGCTGTAGCTAGGCATTCTAATATTAGATTGAAGAGAACTGGAGAGAGTGGGCATCCTTGTCTTGTTCCTGAGTTAAGAGGAAATGGCTTTAGTTTTTCACCATTGAGTATAATGCTGGCTGTAGGTTTGTCATATACAGCCTTTATCGTATTGAGGAATGTTCCATGGATTCCTAATTTTTCCAAAACCTTCATCATAAAGGGGTGTTGGATCTTGTCGAATGCTTTTTCTGCATCTATTGAGATAACCATGTGGTTCTTATTCTTGCTCCTGTTGATGTGATGAATAATATTAATTGATTTGCGTATATTGAACCAGCTTTGCATCCCTGAAATGAATCCTGTTTGATCGTGGTGTATGATTTTTTGGATGAATTGTTGAAGTCGATTGGCCAAAATTTTGTTGAGAAGTTTTGCATCAATGTTCATCAAAGAAATGGGTCTATAGTTCTCTTTCTTTGATGAGTCCCTGCCTGGTTTTGGGATGAGGGTTATGATGGCTTCATAGAATGTGTTCGGTAGTGAGCTTTCTCTTTCAATTTCATTGAAGAGTTGGAGGAGTATTGGTGTGAGCTCTGCTTTGAAGGCCTTGTAAAATTCCGCTGTAAAACCATCTGGTCCTGGACTTTTCTTAGCTGGGAGGTCTCTTATTGCTGTTTCTATTTCAATGCTTGATATGGGCCTGTTAAGCTGGTTTAACTCATCTTGGTTTAGTTTTGGCATGTCAATATTTGCTAGGAAAAGGTCCATTTCTGTCAAGTTCTCAAACTTATTAGCATAAAGTTTTGAGAAGTATTCCCTTATAATGTTCTGAATCTTGGTTGTTTCCGTGGTGATGTTTCCATTTTCATCTCTGAGTTTATTAATTTGGGTGTGTTCTCTTCTTTTTCTGATAAGATTTGCTAAGGGTCTGTCAATTTTGTTAAGTTTTTCGAAGAACCAACTCTTTGTTTTGTTGATTCTTTCTATAGTTTTTTTGGATTCTAATTCATTTAATTCTGATTTAATTTTGATTATTTCTTTCCGTCTACTGGATTGGGGTTTATCTTGCTGCTCTTTTTCAAGGAGGTTTAGAAGTGTCATTAAATTGCTAGTTTCAGATTTCTCCAATTTGTTGATATGGGAGCTCAGAGCTATAAACTTGCCTCTGAGTACTGCCTTTGCTGTGTCCCAGAGGAGCTGGTAATTTGTGTGTTCATTTTTGTTGAATAGCATGAACATTTGAATTTCCTTTCTAATCTCTTCCATGACCCACTCTTGATTCAGCAGTGTGTTGTTCAGCCTCCATGTGATACTGGACTTTCTTTGGTGGCTTTTGGTGTTGAGTTCTAATTTTATTCCCTTGTGGTCAGAGAGAATGCAAGGTATAACTTCAATGTTTCTGAATTTAGACAAGTTTGCTTTGTGGCCTAAAATGTGGTCTATTTTAGAAAACGTTCCATGTGCTGCTGAGAAAAACGTGTATTCTGATGCTGCTGGGTGAAATGTTCGGTAGATGTCTGTTAAGTCTAGTTGATCTATGCAGCTGTTTAGATCTGCGGTTTCTCTGTTGAGTTTTTGCCGAGTTGATCTATCTAGTGGGGAGAGTGGTGTGTTAAAATCCCCAACAATTAATGTCTTTGGATCTATATGGGATTTGAGGGAAAGTAGTGTTTCTTTGATAAATTTGGGTGCTCCATTGTTTGGCGAATAGATATTTAGAATTGTAATATCCTCCTGAAGGAGAGATCCTTTAATTAGTATGTAGCGACCTTCTTTATCTCTTCTCACGAATTTTAATTTGAAGTCTATTTTATCTGATATTAAGATTGCAACTCCCGCCTGTTTATGGGGGCCGTTTGCTTGGTAGATTTTGTTCCAGCCTTTAACATTGAAAATGTGTTTGTTTTTACGGGCAAGATGTGACTCCTGCAGGCAGCAGATAGAAGGGTCTTGTTTTTTAATCCAACTAGACAGTCTATGTCGCTTAATTGGAGAGTTCAGTCCGTTAACATTAAGAGATAGGACTGAGAGGTATTTGGGAGTTCCTGCCATGTTATCCACCTTCTTGGGGGCTGCGAAAACTAGGTTCTTCCTATGGTTCTTGGATTCTCAGTTTGGGTGCAGTTTCTTGGCCTTTGTTGCGGTCTTGTTGGTTTTCTATGTGTAGGACATCTTTAAGAATCTTTTGTAGGGCTGGTTTGGTGGAGATGTATTGTTTCAATTTTTCTTTGCTATGGAAGGTTTTTATTTGGCCTTCAGTTATGAAGGAGAGTTTAGCTGGGTACAGTATTCTTGGTTGATAGTTTTTTGTTTTTAGGGCATGGCATACATCATTCCAGGCTCTTCTTGCTTTGATTGTCTCTGCTGAGAAATCTGAGGTGATTCTAATTGGTTTCCCTTTATAGGTGATTAACCTTTTCTCCTTGACAGCTTTAAGGATCTTTTCCTTGGTCTGAGTTGATCCTGTGTGGATTATAATGTGACGGTGGGATGTCCTATTCTGGTCTGGTCTATTTGGGGTTCTAAAAGCTTCTTGTATCTGAATAGGCCTATCTTTTTGTATGTTTGGGAAGTTCTCTGCTAGGATCCTGTTAAACAAATTTCCTAGACCATTAACTTCTGTTTCTAGGTGCTCCTCTACACCCATTATCCTTAGATTAGGCCTTCTGATGGTGTCTTCTAGGTGTTGAATAGATCTATCATACTTCTTGGACTTGTCTTGGATGGTTGTATGTTCTTTCTCTATAATATCTAGGCTGTCTTCAATCCCTGAGATTCGATCTTCTGCATGGTCTAACCTACTGTCAAGACTCTCTACTTTGTTTTTTATCTCTTTTCCTTCTAATTGGTCAGCTTTGATGGCTTCAAGTTCTTTGTTGAAGCTCTGTTTTAGGTCTTGTATGAATTTCTTTACTTCCTTAATTTGGTGTTCAGTGTTTGTTCTCAAATCACTTAGTTGATTGGTTATGATTTCTTTGGGCTCCCATTCCTTCTGTTGGGTTCCATTCAGCATTCCCTTTGTGGTCTCCCTGACTTCCTTCAGCTCTTTGTTAATGGATTCCATGAATGCCTTTACTGATCTTTGTGTGTTCTCTACCTGGTCTCTCAATTCCTGAATTACTCTTTGATTAGCTTCCTCCCGTTTGTGGGATTCCTGCAGTTCTCTTTCCTCCCGTTCCTGGGATTCCTGCAGTTCTCTTTGAGTGTTCTCAGCCTGCTCACGCCATTCCTCCCTTTCTCTTTGAGTATTCTCAAGTTGTTCACGCAAATCCTGTATCATTTTTTGAGTAGCTTCCTCACGCTTATGATATTCCTGCATAAACTTTTGGGATGCCTCCTCTCTCTCCCTATCACGCTCATACAGAGTCCTTTGTAAGTTGTCAAACTTCTCATTTATCATATTTGCCACCAGTGTTTGTAGAGCTATTTGGGAACTCTCCTCTGGATTGTTCATTATCTGATCTGACCCCTGATTATCAAGATTGGGAATTGAGATACCTGGATTTGCCATTTTTCTTGTGTTTTTTCGGCTTACTCTGCCCATTTGAGATGAAAATAGCACCAGTTTTGTGCTAGAACACTATCTTAAGGCAACCGTCAACCAACGTTTGCATTTATACAGTCAATAGTCTACAGATACAATCTAGTTCAACAGATACATCTATTCAACATCAAACAACTATATGTTAATGGGCTTCGAACCGCAGAGAAGAATTTTGGAAACCAGAAATTTTTAGGGTTAGGGAGAGATGTGGGTAAAAATTAGGAATAGATTGGTGTGGGGAGGCACAGGGAGAGTTAACTATGTCCTAATCTCAATGCAGGAAATAGGTTGGGTAGGATGCAAGTAGAGAGGGAGAGAAAAAGAAGAAAGGTAAAGGGAAATGAAAAGAGACCAGAAAAAAAATTAGAAACGTAAAAATTAATATAGTTATGGAGATTGAAAGACCATCTATTTAGAGAGGAATGTGAATATAATGAGAAAACAGGAGGGAGATAGAGGAGATGTGAAAAACTTAAAAAATGCTTAAAATATTATATAGGTATAAAGAGGTAGTACTGCTATTAAGGAATTTAAGTCTCAGAGGTTTTGGATTGAGTAATAAATTTGTGGATTAAGTGTGTACACAATGGGGGATAGGGTCTACTAGTTAACTATGGGTTTATCAGGATGTGCAGGACAAGAGTTAAGGCACATACAGAAGAACAAAAGAAAGGAAAAGGTGAAAAGGATAAGAAAGGGAGAAAAAAAAAGATCAGAAGTTCAGTAGAGCTAGACAAAAAACAAAAAGATAATTAAGAAAGAAAGAAATAAAACGAGAGAAGACAAGAAAAGAAAGGAAAACGTACATTCACGTATTCCTAAAATTAAAATTATAAGAGGAAAAAAAAGTTACTGGAAAACAATTATTTTTTCAAAAAAGGCAAAAATTAAAGATTAATAAAAGTTTTAGAAAAGGAAAAAAAAATTTTATATATATAAGGTACCAAAAAAAAAAGAAAAAAAAAGAAAAAAGAAAAGAAGAAAAAAAAAAGTTCTTTGATTTTTTTTTTTTGATTTTTTTTTTGGGAGGTTTGGGAAGAATCCTGTATCTCCCTTTTGTCTGTTACCAGCCTCTTGTTGGAGTCTCTGGTCAGCTTGAGGTCCTGTGGCTTGATTGGTTTCTTAAGTCAGTTTGTTCGAACAGGCAGAAAAATGCTCTGCTTTACCCAAGATTTTGAGATCCCCCTCCCAGGTTAGTTTAATGGGAGGGTGATCTGCTTTGAGAATCACAAAAGAGGGGTGATGAGGCTAGGTTCTGGTAGAGTTGAGGCCTTTCAACAAACAGTAGCTTTTCCCTGGGGCTATTTTGTGAAAAATTCACAGAGCCCACCCTGGAGCCATTCTCAGGGTTTCTGTTTTTCAATTGATTGTGGAGGCTGCTAGAGGGAGGGGCAGCCTCTGGCTCTGGTTACCCAGTGAGGAAAGCCACTCCAATGGCTGGTGCCTGAGCTGGGTGACTTTTCCCTGGATGGAGCTGAGTCTGGCAGGTCACTTCGCCGTTAAGTTCTTGTGACCTGTTAAATGACTCGTTTTATTCCAAGGCCTGAGTTGGAGCTAGCAGCTCCTCTGAGCTTTGTCGGTATCCAAGATGGAGATCACCGGTGCTGGGGGGGGAGGGGTGGCCTTCCCTCCTCTGCTCCCTGAGAAGGAGTGAGGAAGTGGGGCTACTCACGCCGAGTCTTGGATCCTGGGTCGTCTCTGGTCTGCAAAGTGCAGGATGAAGTTGTCCGCTCCTTGTCGGTTCTTGCTGGTGTTGAGTAGAATCCTCTCGCCCTCTGCGTCTGGCTCCTTCGTCCCGGACTCTCTGTGTGAGCGCTCAGGTATGGCCGCGGCTGCGGTAGCCGCTGCGACCCTGCCGCCGCCGCCGCGGCTGCTGGCAGGCGGTCAGATGTGTCTCCTTGTCTTGGCTTCCCCTCTCTTGTCTAACTCTCTGTCCTGTGATGGCACACTTGGTGTGATTCTCTGGCTTAGGACTGCTCACTGGAACTCTAAAACTGCTTTCTATGCGAGAGCTTGTTCAGATTCCAGCTTCTCCTCCGCCATCTTCCCGGAACCCAAGATGGTTTAACTCATCTTGGATTGGTTTTGTCATGTCAATATTTGCTAGGAAAAGTTCCATTTCTGCCAAGTTCTCATACTAATTAGATAAAGTTTTGAGAAGTATCCCCTTATAATGTTCTGAATCTTGGTTGTTTCTGTGCTGATGTTTCCATTCTCATTTCTGAATTTATTTATTTGGTGTGTTCTCTTCTTTTTCTGAAAAGATTTGCTAACGGTCTGTTAATTTTTTCAAAGAACCAAATCTTTCTTTTGTTGATTCTTTCTATAGTTTTTTTGGATTCTAATTCATTTAATTCTAATTTAATTTTAATTATTTCTTTCTGTCTACTGGATTGGGGTTTATCTTGCTGCTCTTTTTCAAGAAGGTTCAGATGTCTTATTAAATTGTTGGTTTCAGATCTCTCCAATTTGTTGATGTAGGAACTCAGAGCTACAAATTTGCCTCTTAGTATTGCCTTTACTGTGTCCCAGAGGAGCTGGTAATTTGTGTGCTCATTTTTGTTGAATATCATGAAAATTTGAATTTCCTTTCTAGTCTCTTCCATGACCCACTGGTCATTCAATAGTGTTTTGTTCAGCCTTTGTGTGTTACAAGACTTTCTTTGGTGGCTTTTGGTGTTGAGTTCTAATTTTCTTCCCTTGTGGTCAGAGAGAATGCATGATATAAATTCAATGTTTCTGAATTAGGACAAGTTTGCTTTGTGACCTAAAATGTGGTCTATGTTAGAAAATGTTCCATGTGCTGCTCAGAAAGCAAACTTCTGAAGCTGCTGGGTGAAATATTCAGTAGATGGCTGTAACAACTAGTTGATCTGTGCAGTTGTTTAGATCTGCGGTTTCTCTGTTGAGGTTTTGCCGAGTTGATTTATCTAGTGGGAAGATTGGTGTGTTAAAATCCTCAACAATTAATTTCTTTGGATCTATGTGGGATTTGAGGGAAAGTAGTGTTTATTGGATAAATTTGGGTGCTCCGTTGTTTGGCGAATAGATATTTAGAATTGTAATATGCTCCTGAAGGAGAGATCTCTTAATTAGTATGTAGCGACCTTCTTTATCTCTTCTCACAAATTTTAATTTGAAGTTATTTTATCTGATATTAGGATTGTAACTATCGACTATTTATGGGGGCCGCTTGCTTGGTAGATTTTGTTCCAGACTTTAACATTGAAAATGTGTTTGTTTTACTGGCAAGATATGACTTCTGAAGGCACCAGATAGAAAAATCTTGTTTTTTAATCCAACTAGAGAGTCTATGTCACTTAATTGGAGAGTTAAGTCCACTAATAATGAGAGATAGGACTGCGAGGTATTTGGGAGTTCCTGCCTTGTTATCCACCTTCTTGGGGCTCCTAAAACTGGGTTCTTCCTATGGTTCTTGGATTCTCAGTGTGGGTGCAGTTTCTTGCCCTTTATTATGGTCTTGTTGGTTTTCTATTTGTAGGACATCTTTAAGAATCTTTTGTAGAGCTGGTTTGGTGGAGATGTATTGTTTCAATTTTTCTTTGCTATGGAAGGTTTTTATTTGGCCTTCCGTTATGAAGGAGAGTTTAGCTGGGTACAGTATTCTTCCTTGATAGTTGTTTGTTTTTAGGGCATGGCATACATCATTCCAGGCTCTTCTTGCCTTGATTGTCTCTGCTGAGTAATCTGTGGTGTTTCTAATTGGTTTCCCTTTATAAGTTATTCATCTTTTCTCCTTCACAGCTTTAAGGATCTTTTCCTTGTTCTGAGTTGATCCTGTGTGGATTATAATGTGACAGTGGGATTTCCTATTCTGGTCTGGTCTATTTGGAATTCTAATAGCTTCTTGTATCTGAATAGGCCTATCTTTTTGCATGCTTGGGAAGTTCTCTGCTAGGATCCTGTTAAACAAATTTCCTAGACCATTAACTTCTGTTTCTAGGTGCTCCTCTACACCCATTGTCCTCAGATTAGGCCTTCTGATGGTGTCTTCCAAGTGTTGGATAGATCTATCATATTTCTTGGACTTGTCTTGGATGGTTGTATGTTCTTTCTCTATAATATCTAGGCTGTCTTCAATCCCCGAGATTCGATCTCCTGCATCCTCTAACCTGCTGTCAAGACTTTCTACTTTAATTTTAAATTCTTCTCCTTCTAATTAGTCAGCTTTGATGGCTTCAAATCCTTTGTTGCAGCTTTGTTTTAGATCTTGAATGAACGTCTTTACTTCCTTAATTGGGTGTTCAATGTTTATTCTAAAATCACTTAGTTGATTGTTTATGGTTTCCTTGGACTCCCATTCCTTCTGTTGGGTTCCATTCAGCTTTCCCTTTGTGGTCTCCCTGACTTCCCTCAGCTCTTTTTTAATGGCTCCCATGAATGCCTTTAGTGATCTTTGTGTATACTCATCCTGCTCTATCAATTCCTCTATTACTCTTTGCTTAGCTTCCTGATGTTCATGCCATTCCTGTAGTTCACTTTGCGTGTTCTCAGCCTGCTCACACCATTCCTGCCTTTCTCTTTGAGTATTCTCAAGCTGCTCACGCAAATCCTGTATCATTTTTTGAGTAGCTTCCTCACGCTCATGATATTCCTGTATAAATCTTTGGATTGCCTCTTTTCTCTCCCTATTACTCTCATACAGAGTCCTTTGTAAGTTTTCAATCTTTTCCTGCATTGACCTTTTGTTTGCCTCCTCTCTCTCCCTATCACGCTCATACAGAGTCCTTTGTATGTTTTCAATATTTTCATTTATCATGTTTGCCAGCAGTGGATTATTCATTATCTGTTCTGTTCCCTGATTATCATGAGTGAGAGTGGAGATACCCGGACTTGCCATTTTTCTTGTGTTTTTTCCAGCTTACTCTGCCCATTTGGGATGAAAATAACACCAGTTTTTTGCTAGAACACTTTCTTAAGGCAAGCATCAACCAAAGTCTGTATTTGCACAGTCAATATTCTGCAGATACAGTCTAGTTCAACAGATACATCTATTCAACATTTAACAACTATATATTAATGGGGTGCGAACCATGAAGAAGAATTTGGTAAACCAGAAATTATTAGGTTTAGGGATAGATGTGGGTTAACAATAGGAATAGAATGATGTGGGAATGTACAGGGAGAGTTAACTGAGTCCTAATGTCAAAGAAGGAAATAAGTTGGATAGTATAAAAGTAGAGAGAGAAAAAAAAGAAGAAAGGAAAGGGAAAAAAGTGACCAAGAAAAATAGAAAAGTAAAAATTTAAAATACGAAGCAGAAATGAATACAAACTATTCAGAGAAGAACGTGAATATAATGAGAGACAGGGAGGAATATAAAGGAGATGTGAAAAATTTAAAAATAAAAATACTTAAAATATTATATAGGTATAAAGAGGTAGTACTGCTATTAAGGAATTTAAGTCTAAGAGGTTTTTAATTGAGTAATGAATTTGTGGATTAAGTGTGTACACAATGGGGGATAAGGTCTACTAATCGACTATGGGTTTATCTGAGGATGTGCAGAACAACAATTAAATCACATAAAGAAGAACGAAAGAGAAGAAAAGGTGAAAAGGATAAGAAAGAAAGAAGAAAAGATCAGAAGTTCAGTAGAGCTAAACAAAAAACAAAAAGAATTTTTTTTAAAAGAAAAGAAAGAAACACGCACACACACATATACCCCTAAAATAAAAATTATAAGAGGAAAAAAAGTTACTAGAAAACAATTTTTTTCAAAAAAGGTAAAAATTTAAAAAATGTTTTAGAAAAAAGTTTTTATAAAAGGTACCAAAAAAAAAAAAAGAAAAACATTTCTGGTAGGGGTCGGAAAAATCATGTATCTCCCTTATGTCCATAACCAGCCTCTTGTTGGAGTCTCTGGTCTACTTTTGGTGTTTGATTTTCCTGTGGCTTGGTTCATTTCTTATATCAGTTTGTTTGAACAGGCAGAAAAATGCTCTGCTTTACCCAGGATTTTGTGATCCTCCTCCCAAATTAGTTCAATGGAAGGGAGATATGCTTTGAGTACCACAAAAGAGGGAGATGGCTTTTTCCTCAAGTTTGGAGATGCTGTGATGAGGCTAGGTTCTGGGTAGAGTTGAGGACTTTCAGCAAACATTAGCTTTTCTCGGGGGCTAGTTTGTGAGAAACTCCCAGAGCCCAGCCTGGAGCCACTCTCCGGGTTTATGTTTACTGAATTTCAATTGATTGTCAAGGCTGCTAAAGGGAGGGGCAGCCTCTGGCTCTGATTACCCAGTGAAGAAAGCCACTCCTATGTCTGGCGCCCCAGCTTGGTGACTTTTCTCTGGGTGGAGCTGAGTCTGGCAGATCAGCTTAGGTTCTTGTGACCTACTAAATGACTCCAGTTTTCTTCCAAGGCTTAAGTTGGAGCTAGCAGCTCCATCGAGCATTGTCAGTATCCAAGATGGAGACCTCCAGTACTGGAGGGTGAGGGAAGGCCTTCGCTCCTCTGCTCCCTGAGAAGCAGTGAGGAAGCATCATATACACTAAATTTGGAATGATACCGAGAAGATTAACATGGCCCCTGCTTAAGGATGACAGGCAAACTCCTGTCATTCCATCGCCTAATATGTTAGGAAATGGAAAGGCTTCGGAAATAGATTATGAAGTGTAGTAAGCCAAGTCCAAATAAACATAGGTCCCATGGTTTCCCTAATTTTCAATAACTAATATAAGTCTGGGATAAGCAGAAAAGGTCAAAAGCTATGAGCATATGACCAGATAAGATTATGTTAAGGGAAATGAACCGAAGTTAGTGACACAAGTGGTTTTTTCTTTCTTGCTATTGTTTCTCACATACTTATAACATACAGTGTGGTTTTTTTTTTTTTTTTTTTGCTTCTTTATATGTTCCGACCCCATGTTATAACACCTGTTTTCACTGTATTTGAAGTTGGTGCGCCTACATCTTGTCTATTGTCTCTTCTAATTTGTGGATGGGAAGAAGAAAAAGAAAATGCTTAAATAGGGATACAGGTTCACCCATTTTAACAATGAGATGCACAAGACACTATGTTGTAAAATGAACTTTACAATTGAGGCATGAGAAGGGAGGAGGTGAGTGGACTTGTGGAGGTGGAAGGGAAGGGATAGTAGGGGAATAATAAAGGAGGAGTTAACAATGCTTGTTAGGAAATGTACTCATTGCCTTGCTCGTGTAACGGTGACCCTTCTGTACAGCATTTTTGCAATGAAAACATATAAAAATGTTCTGAGATGGAAGAGTTTATTTCCTTTATTTCACTCATAATATCGTTAAGAAATTAATGAAAAACACTGATATGAAGGTATTTTGAATAAATTTTGAATAAAGTGTGCCCACACACTTGCATGTGTGTTGGCATGCTCAGAGTTTGAAATCAGGGCTTCAAGGTCTTGCTAGTCCTTTTAGCTCTATTAGTGAGCTACTAAATGAGCTACATCTCCATTCCTGGCCCTTTGCTAGTTCATTAAAATTTTTGAAAAATAATCTTATGAATTTATTTTGCCCTGATAGGCTTCCAACTGTTATCCACAGATCTTAGGATCCTGAGTAGATATCCCCAGTAGTAGGATTACAGGCCTTATAAACCAGCAAAAGGCTTTCAGAATAATGTATAAAGTAGAAGAAAATTTACTTCACAGGGGCCTGTTTTATCATCTCCTACTTTTAAAACATTTTGGATTGATTATATGTGAATTTATTTCGTTTTGGAATTGTTAAAAGACAGTAAGTGTTGATATTTAAAAGTTTTAGTACATTTTAAAAAGGATACTGGAACTGTGGGACAGAAGAAATATGCTTCTCTTTGTACCTCAATTTATAAGCTCAGTTCTGTGCATGATAACCCAAAGTCACCAAGACATTGTATACTATTATTTCTTGGACAATATGAATATTGAATTGAGAGTGTCATAGAATGAAGAGATTTTATCTACCTTTTGTGTATTGCTGAAAGACTTTTGGAAACTTTGATTCATTTTCTTCCTCACTCACTGTGTCTTTGGGCCATACACTTACTGCCTTTAATTACAATTTTTTCCA
This sequence comes from Dipodomys spectabilis, assembly GCF_019054845.1. Taxonomy (NCBI): domain Eukaryota; kingdom Metazoa; phylum Chordata; class Mammalia; order Rodentia; family Heteromyidae; genus Dipodomys; species Dipodomys spectabilis. The sequence continues at coordinate 822,851 of NW_024870925.1, forward strand.
ACACTAAAATGGTAATAACATTAGCATTATAGCAAATGTTATCTTAAGAATTAAAGGAAATAACACTTGCGAAATACTTAATATAAACTTGTATGGATGAGTTTGAGTTTTACCAGCAGTCTTTTTTAAATACTAAATAAAATGTGATAAGTAGTACAGAAACCATTACATGTAGTGAGCAACCAGAACTAATATCTACTGACCATGCTCTGCTTCCAAGCAAGCCAGTTGGATAACTTCTCATGCTGTAAATTAAACTGGTTATCTTATGTCTTGTTAGAGTAAAAATACCAGAGACAGAACGATGAAGTTATCTTGTACACTGAGATGAAATCCATATGAAAATGTGTAAAACTGATAAAACATAAAAGTATCTGACCAGTATAATGTGTTTTACAACTTTTAAGTTACATCGCAAAGATAAAGAAGACCTAGAAGAATGAATTCTTTTTCTGTTGTCCTATCATAGGTCCTTAGATGGATGCACTCTTACTCATTCTTATACAGGCATGATCTGATGAGAGGAACTGTATTTTTGGTTTGCATCCTTCCATTTATTCTTCAGTTTGAAATTTGAACCATTGGGACTGAAAGAAACCAAGAGAAATTAGACAAACAGGCTTTGGAAAGAACAATCAATGTAAAATATATGAATTACAGCCTTGTAAAAGGTCTAACTAAATTGAGTTATAAGCAATACCATCTTATTGAAAATTGAAAAATGTTATGAGTTGCTACATTTTTTTTTCTTTTCTACCTTCAATTAATTATTGATCTGGTTTAAAGAGCTTAAAGATGAGATTAACAAGGAAATGGATTAAAAATGGACAAAAGTTCTGAATAGACATGTTCTCCATAAAGCCCTGAAAATCTCTTGTGGGTTTACAAAGTTGTGTTTAATACAACTTCTATGCTGGCTTAATGCTTTTTGAGTAGAAGTCATTCGAGAAATATAATTCAAAATTACTATGATACTACTTCATAACTATTATAACTCATAAAAAAATCAATGGAACCAGTTGTGGTGGTAAAGGCTTGTAATTCCAACATTTAGGAGGTTGGATTTAAGTCTAAGGCCAGTTTGGTTTACTGCAGATAGTATAAACCTGCCTTTTATTACCTTTGAACAAAAGGTAATAATATTGGTGAGTGGGGAGAAAAGGAAATTTTCTACACTCTTAGTTAGTATTCTCATTGTAGAAACTAGTATGCAGCTTTCTAAAGAAATCCAAAGTTGAAATATCATCTGACCCACCAATCATGTGATTTTTTCTCACTGGGTAATTCGTAAATATATCTATAGTTCATTCTTATTCACAACAGCCAAGATATAAATCAGAGTTCAGTGTTCAACTACAGACTAATAAAGCAAATGTGATACATGCACAAATATCATCATCTGTTTCATCCTTAAAATAGCAAGAGACTTTCCCATTTGCCACAACTTACAATGACCTGAAAGTTGTATTGTAAACGAAGAAAAATGTTGTGTTCTGATCTTTGTAAACACACACACACACGCACACACACACACACACACACACACACACACACACACCTCAAACATTAAGGCGGAATTTTTTTTAAAAATTAAAGCAAAGTGTAACTTCTGGGGCATTTAGTTCACAATGTAGAAGATAGTGGATATACAGTATGACCAGGTATAGAGTTGTAATGTACAACATGAGGATACAGGGGACAACACTGGCCTTACATAGGAATGAAACTAAGTAAGTAGGAGTTGTTCTTCCTAGGGGAGCATTATTGTGTACATCAAGTATAATCTTAGTAGATGAGCAAAATAACTCAATAGCTATGTACATATGACCGTATAAGATGATTCTAAATGAAATGAACTCCAAGATATGTTCTCTGTTGTTGTTATTCTTAATGTACTACATGATTTATTTTTATCTTTTTTGTGTTTTCCCCACCTATGGGTTATCCCCGATAGTCACTGTATTTGATTTTGCTACATTGGGTATTGTAAATATGTTGATCTAAACTGGGGAAGGGAAAGGGAAAAAACAAAATGGTGAGACAAAGGACAAAGGGGGAACCTCTGCAACAGTGATACTCACAAGACAATATTTTGGAAATAATCTTGGGAGGTGCATTGGGAGCGAAGAGGGAGAAAAATGAGGGAAGGGGAAACAAGTTAAAAAAGAAATAAATGCATTACCTTACTTATGTAACTATACCTCCTCTGTACACTACCTTGAAAATAAAATTTAAATAAAAAATAAAATATATGGGAGTAGCAATACAGTCTATGGGACTAGGGGAAATTCTGTGCTACAAAAAGAAGAGTAGAACAACTGTGGAGAGCAGCAATTTAACATAGGAAGTAATAAACTAGCATACAGATTTTCAGCCTTATGTCAGTCACTAGAAAGGGAAAACAAAATGCATAACCAGCAAAATAATAGAGATAAAATAGAAAATTAAACAATTGAGGTGAAGAGATGACTTGGACCAAGAATAACAAATGACACAGTTAGGAAACAATAACAAGATGGTAAGTTTAATAAATATTAAATTAATTCTATTAAATGTAGTTTACATCACAATTTGTTAGAATGATAATTCACATCAGAGTTTAGTAGTATATAATTTTAATAATATATTAGTTATTATTGATTACTTCATATTGAATGTTTAATATATAATTTTAATTTCTGCCAGGTATAAAAAAGAAAAAAATGAAACTTATTTTAATAATATATTTCATGAATTGTGAAATTAGAAGCACTAGAATTTAAACAAATAATATATCATTATTGTTTCATTTCTGCGAATTAATGTAATAATTCAAAGTATCTTGTACTCAGCACTCATTTTAATATGAAATAATAAATTATTGCACATGTCTCAGTATTAGGTGGAAGAGTTCAGCATTGTGGTGAAATTCACACCACACAATACAGGAGGGATTATTCATCTCATCTAGCTTAAATGGTGGAAATTTGAATTCTACATGCATGTTAAATTCCTCCTCGGTGACATCTAAAAATTATATACAATCATATACACGAGGACTATTTCAGATTATACTTAAACGTCATATTCATTAGTTAAATTTTTATTATTTTGTACCAAATGAGTAGATGATGATGCATCTGTGCCAGATTATTCATATTGAGGCTTATTTTATATTTCTGACATTGTTTCTCCAGTTGGTTTTAATTTTCCGTAAGGGGTTAAGTGTATTATATTGGATATATGAAAGTAAACTGAATGTTTATTTCATTAATCCCTTGCCTCTTGTCTAATCCCAATATAATTTATCTATGTGTTTGAAGTAATGAAAATAACAACAGATATAAGCAAGATAAATCAGTCTTTAGTCGACAAGTATTTTCACATTTATTTTGATAGTTGGTCCTCTTTTACACTACAGAATATTATTCTTGGGAAAATGTGTTCCATGCTGGCCACAACTGCAGAATATTATGGTTTGATCTATAATAAGAGAAGGAAGGAAGGGGACCTTCCTTCCAAAATTCTGCTCCCTGGGATGTGAGCTGCTTTATGGTCCTGAATTGGAAATGAACATTTTTCACAGTCAATCTTGAAAAGCCATCTTGATAGACCATTTCTGTAAGTGGTTACAGAGGATTATTGATGCCTTTGCAAGGATGCCAGATTGCCTCATTTTGGGAAAATTTAAACAGGAATTTAGTCAGCTGTTTTTTGAATCTTTAGGAGAAAAACCCATTGACCCTAGGTCAGGGGACCACTGGGACCCAGAGAAGCTACTACCTTGAATAGTAATCCTACACTTCTAAAACAAACAAACAAAAAACTACACCAAACAAATAAACAAAAACTTCAGTAAGCACAGCCAGTCAGGGCTGCTATCACAGCTGACACGAAGTCAGGGAAAAACAGAAACTGAAAGTCATTTAGCTGATGAATATATTTTTAATGAGGCAGACTCAAATGAATCTCCAGAGAGAATGTCAGAAAGACTGAACAGAAAACTAAAATTGGTTACACAAAGATTAAAAAGTAGAATTCCTTGTAGAACAAATAAATCATAGAAAGCCTGTGTGTGTAAGAACAAGACAGCAGACCAAATTCCAGAAATCCACATTTTCTTAGAGGTCAGCCTAATAAATTATCAATGGAAATCTTTGAATTCTTAAATATTTGACCACATGTGGATGAAGGCTGAAGAGTGAAAATGTCATCACTCACATTAGGAAGTAATCAAGCAAACATTTGTAATAAAAAGAGAAAACAATTATTCCAAAAGTGGGTCAAATTTGTTTTGATGTAACATTTCTTGATTTAGGTGCTAGCAATTTCCATACAATTGATTCAGTCCCACAGCTGAGTTGATACTGACTGTTGTATTCCTACATGAACTAAAAGATAAAATTTACAAATGTCTGATGAAATGAGTTGAATGTGAAGTGTTCTATTAGTGATATCTGAGGTTTAGACACAAGTGAAGAGGTGGATTTTCTTTTCTAAAAATCCCCCATTTTTACCCTGGGGCCACTGGCTCACAGCTGTAATCCTAGCTACTCAGGAAGCTGAGATCTGAGGACTGCAGTTCAAAAACAGCCGACGAAGGAAAGTCCCTGAGACTCTCATATCCATTTACCAACCAGAAAAACAGAAGTGACACTGTGGCTCAAGAGATAGAGCACTCACCTTGAGTTGAAGAGCTCAGGGACAGTGTCCAAGCGCAGACTTCAAGCCCCTGGAACAACAATAAAAAAAAATTAATATAACCAGTTCCTCTTCTTCTTGATCTTCTCTAAGTAGGATACATTTGATTAACTTCTATCCTACTGATTTGGTGGAGGTACATTGTTTCAAGTTTTCTTTGTCATGAAATATGTTTAAATATTCTTTAAATGTAAAGGAGAGTTTGGCTTGGGACCATACTCACGGTTGGTAGTTGTTTACCCTTACTGTTTGTAATACATCATGCCAGGCTCTCCTTTTTACCATATCAGCTAAGAAATCAGTATTTATTCTGACTGTATATCCTTTATAAATAATCAATCTTTTCTCTATGGCAGCTTTAATAATGCTTTCCTTGATCTTTATTGATCCTCTAATGGATTATGATGTGGTGGTGGATTGTTCAGTTCTTGAATTCTGTTTGGTTTCTAAAGACTTCTCTTCTCTGAATGAGCCTATCTCTTTGGATGTTTGGCATGATCTCTGGTAGAATTCTGTAATAGGTTTCCCATTCATTTAGTTTCCTGCTCTTCTCCTTCTTGATACCTATCTCCCCAAAATTTGATCTTCTAACTGAGTCTTGAAGTTCTGGAAAGATCATTTCTTATCTATTGGATTTGTTCTAAATGATTATTTCCTTTTTCTAATTATGTCTACTCTGTCTTTGACCCTGAGATTTTCTTCTATGTCATCTATTTCCTGTGGAGACTTTCTACTTTGTTTTTGATTTCCCTGTCTTCTAATTTGGTCAATTTTAGGGGTTCTATCTCTTTATTAATACTTTGGTTTAGGTCTTGTATGGACTTTGTGTACATTTTTTGGGGGGAGGGGGAGTTGCAAGGGTTGTTTCTTAGCTGTGTCTTCTCTCATATCTTTTAACGAGGCATCAATTTTAGTCTTGGACTCCCTTGTCTTCTCAGAATTTATTTATCTTTCTGTTTGTAGTATCCGTGAATTATTTAGCTAAACTTTGGTTGGTCTCATCTTGTTCTCAAATTTCCTTGTAGAGGTTTTCCATCTTTCCATTAATCACAATTTTCAGCTGTATATGTAACTATCTTCTAGGTCCTTGTAACTATCTTCTAGGTACTTGATTGTCTGTTCTAATGCCTGATTATTTACTGTGTGAATTATACTAGCTTGACATCACTTTTCTTGTATTTTTCTCATTTGTTCTTTCCATTTGGAGATTTTTTGGGGGGGGAGCTATGATCTTAATAGATGACTCTCTATGTTCTTGGTTGATTTGTCAGGTGTTGGTTTGGTCTTCGGTTGTGATTTGTTTTTCTAGAATTAGGTTATTGTCTCGACCATTAAGTGTAGGAGTAGAAATCAGTTGTGGTGAGATGCTGTGATGTTAATACTTGTGGTTCCAGTGACAGTTTTTACTGTCCTATGGCCAACTAATCTTTGATAAGGGAGCTAAAATAATAGAATGGAAGAAAGTCAGCCTCTTCAGTAAATGGTGGTGCAAAATTGGTTAACTACCTCTAGAAAACTAAAGCTAGATCCTTATATATCACCCTGCACCAGAATCAACTCCAAATGGATCAAAGACCTCAGAGTCAAAGCAGACTCTCTGAAAACATTACAGGATGGAATAGAAGAAATCCTACATCTCTTTAGCTCAGGCCGAAATTTTCTTAATAGAGACCCGGAAACACAACAAATCAAAGGAAGGTTGGACAAATGGGATTGCATGAAGTTGCAGAGCTTCTGCATGGCAAAAGACATAGCTAGCAAGATCAATAGAAAGCTCACAGATTGGGAAAAGATCTTTACTAGCCATACAACAGACAAGGGTCTCATATCTAAAATATACTTGGAACTCAAAAAATTAAATCCCCCAACAACAAATCCTCAAAGAAACAGTTGCCCAATAAATAAGTGGGCTAATTACTTAAAGAGAAACTTCTGTGAAGAAGAAAGAAGGATGGCCAATAGACACATGAAGAAATGCTCAACCTCTCTAGCCATAAAAGGAATGCAAATCAAAACAACATTGAGATACCACCTCACCCAAGTTAGAATGGCTATAACCAAGAACTCTAACAACAACAGATGCTGGAGGGCATGTGGAGAGGAGAGAAGGGAACCTTACTTCATTGCCGGTGGGAGTGTAAACTTGTTCAACCACTTTGGAAAGCAGTATGGAGGTTCCTCTAAAGACTCCACATAGAGCACCCCTATGACCCAGCAATCCCACTTTTGGGCATTTACCCAAATGTTTACAAACAAGACCACACTAAAGCTACCAGCACAACTATGTTTTTTTGCAGCATTATTTACCAAAGCTAAGATATGGAACCAACCAAGATGCCCCTCAGTACATGAATGGATCAAGAAAATGTGGTATATATACACAATGGAATTCTATGCCTCAATCAGAAAGAATGACAGTGCCCCATTTGTTAGGACATGGAAAAACTTGGAAAAAAATATATTAAGTGAAGTAAGCCAAGCCCAAAGAAACATAGTTCCCATGGTTTCCTTTATTTGCAATATCTATTATATGTATGAGTCAAGCACTAAAGGTCAGATAAGGTGATGTTAGGAAAATGAACCCTTAGATATGTATTTAAATGTTTTTTTTTCTTTCATGCATTTGTTTCTAACGCATTTATAAGATTATTTCTTTGTTGCTTTGTATGTCCCTCCCCCACAGTATAACCCCTGCTTTTACTATATTTGATGTCGGTAGAATTTGTGGAGGAGATGTGGAAAAACAAGTCGTTTAAGGATACAGGTGGACCCGTTGCAACAATAAGAAGTACAAGTTTTCATGTCGAAAATAAACTTTACAACATTGGTGCGGGGGGTGGAGGGGAGGAGACTTGGGTGGGAGTGGGGGGTAGCTGGGAAGGGATGTGAAGGGTAAACAAGGGAGAAGGCTGCAGTGCTTGATGAGAAATGTACTCATTATCTTGCTCATGTAATTGTAACCCCTCTGTACAGTATATTCACAAAAAATAAAAAATAAAATAAAATAAGTGAACTCATTACTTTGCCCATGTAATTGTAACCCCTCTGTATGGTATTTTCACAATTAAAATAATAATAAAAAATATTTAGGCTCAAAATGCAAGTAAAATTTAGACCTACATGCTGAGTAAGAGATATGATGAATGTGAAATAGAGGCTTGCTATTAACATGATTATTCGGTCATATGTAGGTTTAGGACTAGGCAAGATGTTACAGTTGGGGTTAGGATGAGAAAAAGATGTAAGATATTGTGTAAAACTGCAACTTATTTTAAGAAGAATGAATGACATCAAAGTTAGAATGAATGAAAACCAGTGTCAGTGTTACTTTAAAAATTCAGATATCAGGGCTGGGAAGTTGGCTCAGTGGTAGAGCGCTTGCCTTGCATGCCTGAGGCCCTGGGTTCGATTCCTCAGCACCACATAAGAACAAAGCCGGAAGTGGCGCTGAAGCTCAAGTGGTAGAGCGCTAGCCTTGAGCTGAGGAGCTGAGGGACAGTGCCCAGGCCCAGAGTTCAGGCCCCACGACCGGATCCCCCCCAAAAAAATTCAGATATCATTTGGTTTAAAGTGTGAGTTACTGTTTTATTTCTTGTTAGGGTTAGGGAAGGATAAGCTTTAGGTTAAAATTTAGTTTTCCACTAAGAAGTAGAAGCAAAAAAAATGTGTGATTGAATTATATAGAGACAATTTTCCTTACATTAACCAGTTGGTGTTAATTCAGATTGAGATTATGATTAGGTTTCATGCTAAAGGGGGTTGAGGAAAGAGTAAAAAATGGATTAAACTGGTGGCTCACGCACATTATCCTAGTTACTCAGGAAGCTGAATTCTGAGGATGCAGTTCAAAGCCAGCCCAGGCAGGAAAACATTTTACATAAGTAATCTGCAGGAATATTTTCTAATCAGAGAGAGAGCTAGCACAGTGACAATATGGGTGATACCTGTTGCTCGGTTATTTTATTCTCTTTCTTCAGTGAGGAGTTCAGAAGAAATCCTGAGTTTAATGTTTTACAGATATAGTTCAGGATTTCTTTTTCATGAATCAAACATGGGAAAGGACTAAATGCAACCTCACTTAATTAAAAAAAAGAATAGAAGCTATATTTATTTATATTACTGTGCATGAAGAAATTCTGGAGATTTCTGGATAATTCAGAGGGCCCCCATGCAGAAATACAGGACAAGATGAAAGTAAAACTCTTTTTAAATTATATAGCTTATCATTGATGAAAAGTTTTAGTGGATGTCTTTCCTTTTTATTTCTTTTTTGTCAGTTATTCAGTGCTGCAGCAAGGCTGTGCCTTGGAGCATTTTTCACGTCACCGCGTGAAGCTCCATTGATGTAGTTCCTGTGGGTGTGGGTGCCTCCTAAGAAATGGGGGGCCCCTAAGAAATGGGGCCCTTTCCCTTGCAGTGGATGTGCAGTGAGTGGATTTGTTTGCATGCTTTCCAGCATTGCCAGATGAGACCCACCCACCCTGCCCGTCTAACTTCCTTGTCTCTGTTGCTCTATTTCACCCAGGAGCTGGCAGGCATGGGGCTGGAGTTGAGACCACTGCTGTCCTCTCCTCTACCTGCTGTGCTGGTACTGGTGTGCAGTGGTCCTAAGTATGTGGGCCATCCCAGGGAGACTCTGTTCTGGGGTCACTGCCTGCCCCCATGGGTGTGGGGTGGGGGGACAACATGTTTGTACACTGCACAATCCATGGGAGAAGGAAGGCTGCACATGCAGTCCGCCCATTTGGGGCCAGGCAGCCCAGCCTTGGTTCACCTAATCAGTCTTTAAGGCAGTCTGGGAACTGGAGCCATGTTCTGGCCACTCTGCCAGCTGGCTGGTGACAGCTGCAGCAGCTCAGCAACCTGGCGCCCCTTCAGCATCTCTGTGGACCTCCATTTTATGGTCCCTGTGGACTCAGGTACAAGGCAATCCCTGCATATGCCCATCAGTGATAGAGAAGCCTGTACTTGCAGTGCACCAGCTGCAGCACCGGGGACCCGAAGCCCCTTTGGCTTTGCTGTGTAACCTCCTCCATTGTCCTTCTAGTCCACATGGGCCCAGCTCTCAGTGCCATTCTGGGGATGCTCCGTTTGGAGGCAATGAGCTCACCTCCTAACCTCACTGGGCTCCAAAGCAGGTAAATGGGTCTGGCCTTGGCAGTGTAGGCTGCACAGATAGAAGGCAGGAGTTAGGGTCTGCCTTGCCTTCCCTTTTGGCTTTGGCACCTGAATCTGGGTTGATTGGTTTGGTCACTGATGGAGCTTTGTTGGCTACAGCCCACCGCAACAAGTGCTGCACATGCTGCAGCATCAAGGTTTCCTGAACCCGCTTCAATGTCACCACACAGACTTTTGATGGGTCTACATGGGCTGCTGTGGATTTCATCCCAGGACTCCCATTAGGAAGTGCCACTCCGCTTCGTGATACTGCAAGCAAGAGGTGCCACATATAATTTCTACTTTCTAACATTTTCCTTCATTGAGATAAACAGAATTGGGAGATATAAATAAGTTTTAAAAACATAGGTCCCGTGGTTTCCTTTGTTTGCAAGGACTAGTACATGTCAAGGACAAGCAGAGAAGATCAAAAGCTATGTACGTATGACCATATGAGATGATATTAAATGAAATGTACCACAAGCTAGAGACAAAAGTAGTTTTTTTTTCTTGCTTGCTTTTGTTTTTTATATACTTATAAGGCACTATGTGATTTTTTTGTAGGTATAATCCCTGGTATAATCCCTGTTTTCACTGTATTTGATTCCAGTGTTCTGCATCTTTTATATACATTTTTGTAATTGGGGGAGTGGAGAGGTTATAGCAGAATGCTTAAATGTGGATACAGGTTGAACCATTGTGACGATGAGATGTACAGGACATTGTGTCGAAAATGATTTTATAATGTTCGGCAGGGGCCAAGGAGGGAGGATTTGGAGAGGTGGGGAGGGAAAGGTAGTAGGGGAAAAACAAAGGAGGAGGTAACAATGATCAATAGGAAATGTACTCATTACCCTACTCATGTAATTGTAACCACTCTGCATAGAATTTTTACAATAAAAAATATTTTAAAAAAACCTCTGCCTTGTGTAGATTTCCAGTGTTGCTCTCAGCATTGCATTTTTTGCCTTTTCTGACTGTGGTTAGGTCCAACTGCCTAGTGGATCAGTAGTCTTCAAGGCATCTTGGTCCTGAAGTGGGACTTCTATTATCCAGTGGTGGTTGGAACCAGGCCAAGGACACGACAAAACCACTTCCAGGACATGGCTTCTTCACTCCCCATGCAACTAGGATTGCAAGCAAAATTTCTCTGAATTTGACTCCAGAAAACAACCACTGAACCAAAAGGCAAGTTCACCAAACACCTCCCCTCTTCCCCCCCATTCCCTCCAATCTCCCTCCTTCAAAGTACAAAATAATTTTGCAGGTTTTGTCAAACACACAGATTGCCCACCACCTCCCCTGGTAAACTAGGTTTCAAGTCACCAAGTTATGTAAACGGTTAATGCCGCACTCATTATTCTGGACAATATCTTCAGGTTGTTTGATACTTTAATTTGTTGTTGTTGGTGGTGATGGGAGGGCCTGAACTCTGGGTCTGGGCACTGTCCCTGATGAGCTAATCAGCTCAAGCCTATTGCTCTACAACTTGAGCCACAGAGCCACTCCATTTCTTTCTGCTTATGTGATGCTGAGAAATTGAACCCAGGTCCTCATGCAGGCAAGACAAGCACTCTACCATTGAGTCTCCTTCCCAGCCCTAATGCTTTAATTCTTTAAATTTTATTTTATTTTTTTCAGACATGGGGTTTAATGTCAGGACCTGGGTGCAAACATATCCCTGAGTTCTTCAGCTCAAGGGGAGACCTGTACCACTTGAGCCACAGTGCCACTTCCTGTTTCCAAATAAACGTCTTTCAGATTTCCCTGCCAGGGTTTGCTTTGAATGGTGAATATTGAAATTCTATTTCTTCTACATGTTTATCGGAATATTACAGCTTATCGGAAATTTAAATTTTTCTATAAACCTTTGTCTTCAAGTAATCCAATTGCATTAAATATTACACTTAGAATCTATTCTGTAGTATATCCATTTTGAAATTATTATGTTAATATGAAAATCCTATAGAAAAATCCCATTAAAGTCCATATGGGAAACATGCTAATTTTAGCAGGCTTGAGTCTCCTTCCTATTTATTTATTTATCTTTTTATTAATTATTTTATTGTGAAAATAATGTACAGAATTGTAACAATTACATGGGCAAGACAATGAGTACATTTCTCATCAAGCATTGTAGCCTCTTCGTTTTTTTTTCCCTTTCCCATCTGTTCTCATCCCCCACACTCTCCAAATACACACTTGCCCGCCCCCCACTCTTGCTGGCTAAAGTTGTAAAGTTTGTTTCTATATAACGACTTGTACATCTCATTGCTGCAATGGGTCCACCAGTATCCTTATTTAAAGGATTTATTTTTTCCCATCCCCTCCACAAAGTATACCAACATCAAATACAGTGAAAGGGGGGATTATACCATGGGGGAGGGACATTCAAAACAACAGAGAAATCATATTATAAATATGTTAGAAACAATCGCATGAAAGAAAGAGAAAAAAACATTTGAATCCTTATCTTCGGGTTCATTTCAACTAACATCAACTTCTCTGACCTTTTCTGCTTGTCTCAGACGTATACTGGTTATTTCAAATAAGGGAAACCGTGGGACGTATGTTTCATTGAGCCTGGTTTATGTCACTTAATATAATTTTTTCTAAGACTTTCCATTTCCTAACAAATGAAGCAATGTCATTTTTTCTGATGGAGGCATAGAATTCTATTGTGCATATATACCACATTTTCTTGATCCATTCATCTACTGAGGGGCACCTGGGTTGATTCCATATCTTAGCTATGGTAAATAAGGCTGCAATATACATAGTTGTGCTGGTAGCTTTACTATGGTCTTGTTTGTGTCCATTTGGGTAAATGCCCAAAAGTGGGATTTCTGGGTCATAGGGGAATTCTATGTGGAATCCACTGAGGAACCTCCACATTACTTTCCAAAGTTGTTGAACAAGTTTACATATCCATTAACAATGCAGTAAAGTTCCCTTATGCCCACATCCCCTCCAGCGTCTGTTATTAGAGTGCTTGATTATAGCCATTCTAACTTGGGTGAGGTGGTATCAAAATGTTGTTTTGATTTGCATTTCTTATATGCCTAGAGAGGTTGAACATTTCTTCATGTGTCTATTGGCCATCCTCCTTTCCTCTTCAGAGAAGTTTCTCTATAATTATTTAACCCACTTATTTTCTGGTCAGTTGTTTCTTTGAGGATTTGATCTTGGGGGATTTAATTTTTTGAGTTCCAGGTATATGTTAGATATGAGATCCTTGTCCGTTTTATGGCTAGTGAGGATCTTCTCTCAATCTGTGGGCTTTCTATTGATCTTGCTAGCTATGTCCTTTGCCATGCAGCGGCTCTGCAATTTCATGCAAACCCATTTTTCCAACCATTCTTTGGGTTGCTGTGCTTTTGGGTCTCTATTAAGAAAATTTCAAGCCGGGCGCTGGTGGCTCACGCCTGTAATCCTAGCTACTCAGGAGGCTGAGATCTGAGAATCGCGGTTCAAAGCCAGCCCGGGCAGGAGAGACCGTGAGACTCCTATCTCCAATAAACCACCAGAAAACCGGAAGTGGCGCTGTAGCTCAAGTGGTAGAGCGCTTGCCTTGAGCTGAAGAGCTGAGGGACAGCGCCCAGGCCCAAAGTTCAAGCCCCACGACTGACAAAAAAAAAAAAAACAAAAGAAAAGAAAATTCAGCCTGTGCAAAGGAGACCTAGGGTTTCTCCTATTCCATTGTTTAAAGTTTTCAGAGTGACTGCTTTGACTCCCAGGTCTTTGATTCATTTGGAGTTGATTCTGGTGCAGGGTGATATACTAAGGTCTAGCTTTAGTTTTCTACAAGTAGTTAACCTATTTTGGCAACACCATTTACTGAATAGGCTGTCTTTCTTCCATTCTATTTTTTTAGCTCCCTTATCGAAGATTAGATGGCTGTAGGTGTGTAGGTTCATTTCTGGGATTTCAATACTATTCCATTGGTCCTGAGGTCTGTTCTTGTGCCAATACCAAGCTGTTTTGATTACTATGGCTTTATAGTAGAGTTTGAAATTTGGTATTGATATTCCTCCAGCAGTGTTCTTTCCGTTGAGGAGCGTTTTTGCTATTCGGGGTCTTATTGTTCCATATGAATTTTTGAATTGCCTCTTCTGTTTCCTTAAAGAATGAGGTTGGAATATTGGTAAGTATTGCATTGAATTTGTAGAAGCCTGGGGAATTATTGCCATTTTCACCACATTGACCCTTCCAATCCAGGATTATGGGAGTTTTTGCCACTTTCTAAGGTCTGTTTTGATTTCCTTTTTCAGGTTTTTAAAGTTTTCATCATAGAGGTCCTTCACTTTTTGGGTTACGTTATGTCCTAGGTATTTTACTTTTTTGTGGAGATATTAGGAATGCTGTTGATTTCCTGCTTTCAGCCATGCTTTTCTCATTGTTGGCATACAGAAAAGCCGTTGATTTTTGAGGGTTAATTTTATAACCTGCTACTTTGTCAAAATTTTGAATCAGCTTGAGTAATTTGGTAGTGGAGTCCTTGGGATTCTTTATATAGATGATCATGTCATCTGCAAAGAGGGAGAGTTTTACTTCTTTCCCTATTTGAATCCCTTTTATATTTCCATCTTATCTTATTGCTGTAGCTAGGCATTCTAATAGTAGATTAGGCACTGTCCCTCAGCTCTTCAGCTCAAGGCTAGTTCTTTACAACTTGAACCACAGAGCCACTTCCAGCTTTTGTCTTTTTGCTTATGTGCTATTGAGGAATCGAAGCCAGGGCCTCATTCATGCAAGACAAGCCCTCTACCACTGAGCCACCTTCCCAGCCCTTCTCTTCTTTTTCTAATAACATTTGCTAAGGGTCTGTCGATTTGTTATTTTTTCGAAGAACCAACTATGTTTTGTTGATTCTAGTTTTTATGGATTCTAATTCATTTAATTTTGATTTAATTTTAATTATTTCTTTCCATCTACTGGGTTGGGGTTTATCCTGCTGCTCTTCTTAGGGAGGCTCACATGTCTCATTAGATTATTGATTTCATATCTCTCCAATTTTTTGATGTAAGAACTCAGAGCTATACACTTGCCTCTGAGTACTGCCTTTCCTGTGTCCCAGAGGAGTTGGTAATTTGTATGTTCATTTTTGTTGAATATTATGAACATTTGAATTTCGTTTCTGATCTCATCAATGACCCACTGGTGATTCAATAGTTTGTTGTTCAGTCAACATGTGCTACAGGACTTTCTTTGGTGGTTTTGTGTTGAGTTCTACTTTATTCTTGTGGTCTGAGAGAATGCAAGCTATAACTTCAGTGCTTTTGAATTTGGATAAGTGTGTTTTGTGACCTAAAATGTGGTCTATTTTTGAAAAAGTTCCATGTGCTACTGAGAAAAACGTGTATTCTGATGCTGCTGGGTGAAATATTTGGTAGATGTCTCTCAAATCTAGGTGGTCTTTGGCGTTGTTTACAGCTGTGGTTTCTCTGTTGAGTTTTTGCTGAGTTGATCTATCTAATGGGGATATTGGTATGTTAAAGTCCCCAAAAATTAATGTCTTTGGATCTATGTGAGATTTAAGACAAAGTAATGTTTCTTGGATAAATTTAGGTGCTTCATTGTTTGGCAAATAATGGTTTATATTTGTAATATCATCCTGAATGAGAGATCTCTTAATTAGTGTGTAGCGCCCTTCTTTATCTCTTCTCATTAACTTTAATTTGAAATCTATTTTACCTGACATTAAGATTGCAACTCCTGCCTGTTTATGGGGGCTGTTTGCTTGGTAGATTTTGTTCTAGCCTTTCACTTTCAAAATGTGAAGGCAGCAGATAGAAGGATCTTGCTTTTTACTCCACCTAGACAAGCTATGTTGCTTAATTGGAGAGTTAAGTCTGTTAGTATGAAGATAGGACTGAGAGGTGTTTGGGAGTTCCTGCCATCTTATGCACCTTCTTGGGGGCTGTGCCAACTAGGTTCTTCCTATGGTTCTCAGATTCTCAGTTTGGGTGTGGTTTCTTGGCCTTTATTCTTGTCTTGTTGGTTTTCTCTGTGTAGGACAGCTTTAGGTATCTTTTGTAAGGCTGGTTTGGTGGAGATATATTGTTTCAGTTTTTCATTGGTAAGGAAGTTTTTTATTTGACCTTTGGTTATGAAAGAGTATAGCAAGGTACAGTATTCTTGGTTGATAGCTGTTTGTCTTTAGGGCTTGGAGTATGTCATTCCAGGCTGTTCTTGCTTTAATTGTCTCTGCTGAGAATTCTGATGCGATTCTAATTGGTTTCCATTATATGTGATTGATCTTTTCTCCTTGACAACTTTAAGGATCTTTTCCTTGGTTTGACTTGATCCTGTGCTGATCAAAATGTGGCGGTGTGATGTCCTGTTCTGCTCTGGTCTATATGGGGTTCTAAAAGCTTCTTGTATCTGCATAGGCCTAACTTTTTGCATGTTTGGGAAGTAATCTGCTGGAACCTGTGAAACAAATTTCCTAGACCATTAACTTCTGTTTCTAAGTGCTCCCCTACACCCATTATCCTCAGATTAGGCCTTCTGATAGTGTCTTACAAATGTTGAATTGATCTATCATAGTTCTTGGATTTGTCTTGGATAGATGTATGTTCTTTCTCTATAATATCTAGGCTGTCTCCAATCCCTGAGTTTCGATCTTCTGCATGGTCTAAACTACTATAAAGACTTTCTACTTTGTTTTTCTTCTAGTTAGTCGGCTTTGATGGCTTCAAATCCTTTGTTGCAGCTTTGTTTTAGATCTTGAATGAACGTCTTTACTCCTTAATTGGTTGTTCAGTGTTTATTCTCAAATCACTTAGTTGATTGGTTATGATTTCCTTGGACTCCCATTCCTTCTGTTGGCTCCATTCAACATTTCCTTTCCGGTCTCCTTTATTTCTTTCAGTTGTCTTTTAATGGACTGCATGTATGCCTCTATTTGGTATGAAAGTAACACAAGTTTTGTGCTAGAACACTATTTTAAGGCAAGTATCAACCAAAGTCCTGTAGTTGCATAGTCAAAAGTCTACAGATACAATCTAATTCAACAGATACAATCTATTCAACGTCAAACACCTATGTATTAATGGGCTTAGAACAGCAAAATAGAATTTGGCTAACCAGAAATGACTCGATTTAGGGTGAAATGTGTGGAAAAATAGGATTAGAGAGATGTGGAAAGGTAAAAGGAGAGTGAAATTAACCAAATCCTAATCTCAAAGAGGGAAATGGATTGGACAGAATGATAGGAGAAAGAGAAGAGCAAAAAAAGAGACAAGAAAAAATGGAAAAACAAAAATTTAAACTTAACAAGTGAAACACAAAAATTATGCAAGTTTAAAGAAGTAATATTGAGAGAAGAATGGGGATAGGATGAGAGGAAGGGAGTCAAAAGGAGATATGAAATACTAAAAAAATAAAAATACTTAAAATATTATATAAGTATAAAGATATAATACTGTTAAGGAATTTAAGCCGAAGAGTTTTTAATTAAGTAATGAATTTCTGAATTTAGTGTGTACACAATGGGGGATAAGGTCTAATTATTGATGACGGGTATATCTGAGGATGAGCAGAACAGCAATTAAGTCATCCCCCCAAAAAAAGAATGAAAGAGAAGAAAAAGTGAAAAGAATGAAAAAGAAAAAAAGAAAGGAAAAGGATCAAAATTTCAGTAGTGATAAAATAAAAATTAAAAAAGAACACAAACATGCATATACACCTAAAATAAAAATTATAAGAGGAAAAAAATTAATAGGAAACAATTTTTTAAAATAAAAATTAAAAAAGGTACAATAAAGGGTTCTTTGCTTTTTTTTGGAGTGGGCGGGGAGGCAAATGGAAAGATCCTGTATCTCCCTTGTGTCTGTAACCAGTCTCTTGGTTGGGTCTCTGGTCTGCTTGTGGTGTTTGGTTTTCCTGTGGCTTGATTGGTTTCTTAAGTTAGTTAGTTTGGGCAGGCAGAAAGACGGTCTGCTTTACCCAGAATTTTGTGATCCTCCTCCCAGGCTATTTCAGTAGGAGGGAGATCTGTTTTGAGTGTCACAAAAAAGGAAGATGACTGTTTCCTCTAGTTTGGAGATGCTGTGATGAGGCTAGGTTCTGGGTAGGCCTTTCAGCAAGCAGTAGCTTTTCCCTGAGTGGCTAGCTTCTGAGACATTCACAGAGCCCAGCCTGGAGCCATTCTCAGGGTTTATGTTTACTGAATTTCAATTGATTTTCTAGGCTGCTGTATGGAGGGGAAGCCTCTGGCTCTGTTTATCCAGTGAAGAAAGCTACTCCTTGGGGGTGGAGTTTTCTTTGCCTGGGCTGAGTGACTTTTCCATGGGTGGAGTTGAGCCTGACAGGTCTGAGCAGGTTCCTGTGCCTTGCTAAAAGACTCTTTTGTTTTCTCCCTAGGCTTGGGTTGGAGCTAGCTGCTCAGCCTGGACTTTGTTAGTATCAAAGATGGAGATCTTTGGAAGTGGAGGGGGTCGGGAGGTGTGGTCTTCCCTCTTCTGCACCCTGAGAAGGAGTGACCATGTCAGGGTTCTACTTATTCCACAGTGTTGGTTCCTGGGTGGTCTCTGGTCTGCAATCTGCAGGATGAAGATATCTGCTCCTTGTCAATTCTTGCTGGTGTTGAGTAGAATGTGCTTGCTTGGTATATCTGGCACCGTTGTGTAGTAATCTCTGTGTTGTAGTTTTGGTGACTGTGGCTACCGCTGCCACCACCACCGCGACAGCAACTGCTACTGCCAAATGCTCAGATCTGTCTCCTTGCCTGGATTTTCCCTCTTTGGCCAAACTCTCTGTACTGTGATGGCACACTTGGTGTAATTCTCTGGCCTAGGACTGTTCACCAGAACACTAAATCTGCTTTCTATGCGAGAGCTTGCTTAGCCTCCAGCTTCTCCTATGCCATCTT
This sequence comes from Dipodomys spectabilis, assembly GCF_019054845.1. NCBI lineage: Eukaryota > Metazoa > Chordata > Mammalia > Rodentia > Heteromyidae > Dipodomys > Dipodomys spectabilis. Next base: position 841,563 of record NW_024870925.1, read on the forward strand.
CCAGGAACTACTCCTCTTTTTATTTTTTTCTCTCTAGTATCTTTTCTTGTTTTGGAACAAGTGTCATGGAGTGTCCAACCAAACAAAAGGAAGTTTATTCCATTAATTTAATAAATAAGGAATACAGCCTGTCTGCATCTTCAGGCATCTTTGAATATAAATCTGATCATTCATATCATTGAATTTTCAAAGTCGTTTTGACAATTTTTTGTTAAACCATTCATTAAAGGGGAAACAAAGGAGGAGGCTACAATGCTTGATAAGAAGTGTACTCATTATCTTGCCCATGTAATTGTAACCCCTGTGTACAGTATTTTCACAATAAAAAATAAATAAAAATTTAAAAAAAGAGGCTCCAAATAGCAAGGAAAAAACAATGTTTTGCTTTCTAAGAATGTTTTAAAAACTAGTAATTCAATAAAACACATTCTATTCTTCCAAGATTCCATAGTGAAGAATTTTTCTTTTATCATAATCCTTACCACTGACCCCCTCCCTTCAAACTTGGAGCTTTATTTCAGTTTTCTTGTTTCAGCTTTCATTTTGGTACTAGCATCGTAATCTCCTTGTAGTATTTGACAATGAAATTCCATTTGTTGTTAGAGAGCTCAATTCATATTGCCAAAGGCAGACTCATGAGCATATCATATAGCATAAACTATTGAATATCATTAACATGATCCTATGCAGCTATTCAACCAATTAATATAAGTATCACATAAATGTGCATATTCATATAAATTTTAAAATGCAAAGTAGTTACATTTCTACGTTGTAAAATAATTCAGACCACTAGTAGAAGAAGCTAAGCTAAACCTTTTGCATCATCCCCAATATTTTGTAAAAATTTTTCTCATTAACTTAAGTGAAGGGCCTTCTTTTCCTAGCAATAAGTTATAATTCATGTCCTTGGATTTTAGTCACCTTTGAGTAACCTGTTTTCTTTCCACCACCAGTTAGTCCCTCGTGTTAAATACCTGAGGAATAACTTGTCCCAATGTGCTGCAAGAGGAGTACCTGAGTCGACTGTGCCCACTCTTTCATTGGTTTGTTTGGAAATGGGGTATCAGAGAGAGGGATGTCAGGGTTCAGGTGGCTGGACCCATGGTGTTAGGAATTATGTGTATAAGAAAAGAGTAGTAGAGATTAGGATACCAGGTAAAGGGTAACTGTTACTGTAATTGCTGAGTTACAGTGTCAGGAAATTGGTTAGCAGCAACAGTTTTGAACGGGTTGGGATAGCTAATACAGGCATCCAGAACTGTTTAGCAGGGACAAGGAAGAATAAACAAAGTGAAAGAGTAAAAATTGTGAGGGATTGTGGGGCACAATCAAGGTAACAAGGACATGAGTTTGCAAACTGGGTAGGCAGTACTATGGTAGAAGCAATTGGCATGGTGGCCTGATGTGGTGCCGAGCTCTGGGTTTGCCTGTCCAGTTTTAGCTGTTAAATCTTTAGGGAAACTACTTCTAGCAGCTCATTATCAGCTTGTTGTGTTCAGGCACATGCCATCTATAAATGTCTACTCCAAGTAGCTTGCATTGTTTGACACCAGTATAGGATCTTTGCCCTAAGCATCCTGAGAGACCCCACTCCACAATGCTGCAGGACAGGGTCTATATGGTGAGCTGCAATCACCTCATACAACTCATTCTGCTCCTCTCCAATGTCAATTATCATGGTAGCAAGAGATCTGAGATGTGCTCAGCAGTAGTGTTCTGGGAAGCTGCCAATTCTTACCCTGGTATTCTGGGAGCTCCCTAGAGAAGGGCAAGAGCACTTGCTGATGTTCTTCCTACTTCTCTCTGTGGCTCTGGACAGCCAGATTGTTGTATCTCAGATGGGTTACTCTCATGTCCAGGTGGCCTCAAACTTACTCTTTCTTCTTTATCTAGGTGCTCATCACCTTCAGCTGCCTCTCCTTTTCCCTCCAGGTAGCTTACTTCCTTTCCACATCCTTTGAATTCTGCTTAATATCAACCTGTGACTTTCACACCAAGCCCTTCCACTTTTTCATCTATCTCTCTAGCTGTGAATCTGGCATAATAGGCTACATGTAACTTCTGTATCTGTTTATCAAGATTTGAGCTGGAATCCAAGCTGGTACTAGCTAACTGAGAACATGGGAAGCATCTTAAATACTCCCCTGCCATTCACTGCTCATTGAGAAAGATGCAAATGTGTTGTGGTCAGTCTCTACTTCTCCATTTCTGGTTCATCAGAATAAAGTGAAGTTACAATGGAGCTACCAGACAGCTGCTATGTCACCAAGTGACCCAACCAAAGATAATTTAGTAAGGGGATACTTATCAAGTATAGTAGGATAAATGCACATATTTGTAGGATATAACTAAGGGCTTTCATGAAACTAGTTATTTTATGCCCAAAATGGCAGACCAATATTAAGCTCTCCCTGAGGTCTTCCTGTTCAGAAAGCCCTGAGGACTCCTACATACAACTCAGACTTAATGATATGGGTTAATAAAAAATAGGTGAGTATGTATTAGTATTCTGAAGGTGTTCTAAGGTTTTGTCTTGTCATTACTACGATGAAATCAATGTCCTTTCTCTGACCATCACCATATCTCTTTATTTGGCATAATTGGCAAATTTCTTAGTGTGTCATTTTCTCCTGTTAGTTCAGTGCACAAGGTAAAACATTAAGGATGCCAAACCATGGGTTTCCATTGTCCTAGTAGACGTTTTGCCTTCTAGGACCTTCCTTCCAGGTAACCCTCTGTTTAGCATATTGTACAACGCCCCAATCAATGAAATCATTTTGAGCCTAGGAGAAAATCTCCATTTATAAAGCAGTACACATAAGAAGCAGAAGATGCCCCACACTCAAATGTTCCAGGAGAACAGAGTGTAAGGGTGTCTACACAGTTGGGAAATAGGATTCTGAGGGGTGGGAAGGGATGAGTTTAGATAGCAAACTTGGAAGTAATTATAAGTTTCTGAATGCCTAACCTTACTTTCTCTGCCCCTCAGATCCAATTCCGGAAGTTGTGGAATGTTTATGATCACAAAAGAGTTTTTAATCCCAGGCCCAAACTCTAGGTGTTCCTGTTACATCTTCCCACCTGCCCCTGATATACATGGTCAGAAGAGCAAAGGGGAAGGGAGCCCCATGCTCAGGAATATAAATGGAGCTTAAAAGTAACTGCAGTCTCTGGCTTTCTATTTTGAATGTAAGATAAAAGGCAGTTTGAGTTTCTAAGAAATAAGTTTCTAGGCTCTAAGCTTCCTTCAGAACTTCTTTCCCTCCTTCTATGTTTTGAGAGCAACAGTTAGTACAGTGCTTCTGTCTCTCTTTCCCTACACACAATGCTTAAAGTAGACAATAGGTGTAAACTGCCATTAAATCAAAAAAAATGTTAAATAGCACACAGTAAGTTCTTCTCCTGAATTCCTGGACCTAACAAGTTCCCAATTCTGTAGGCAAAGTATTTATGGGTGAGTACCATCAACCTCCACTGATTGGTGAGCTTAGAACACTTTTCCCAAGGCAGGTTCTGTCCAGGTTATTAGGATGGCTGCGATCTACTGGATCAATGAACTTACATACCATGCAAGACAGAATAGTCTAAGAGATTGATATCCAAAAGAAGAAAGTGTACCAAGAAGAGAAAACTTATCATTGCTGGAAAAGTAGGAAGACTAAACTAGGAGAATGTTTCTCTGAATACAGACATGGGTATAATTATAACAAAGTTCTAAGTTGTGGCTCATCAGTAGAAACTATCAAATCAAACTTCACTAAAGCTAAAAAATAAAACATAAAATTAAAAAAAAGTATTTGGATTTCTGTACTAACATCTGTTTTAAGGGGTGTGATTGGTGTGTGTGTGTGTGTGTGTGTGTGTGTGTGTGTGTGTGTGTGTGCATGTGTGTGTGTGTGTGTGTGTGTGGTGTCTGAGATTATGTATAGGACAGCATTGATTCTTAAAAATCATCATATTGACACTATTCTTTAGGTTTCCCATTCAAGTGTGTTGGCGTTCTAGCTCTACCACTTGAAACACACAATTCTCGCTTTCTTCTGCTTAACTGTGGATAAACATGTAATGGATATGTCAACCTGGGTTGGTTTCAAACTATGATCTTCAGATCCTACTCTCTGGAGTAGGAAAGTTATAAGATTGAGCCACTATGCTCAATGTTTCCAGTAATTTACTTAAGCTTTCTGAATCTCAGCTTTTTCCTGTGTGGAAAGTGAAAAGTATTACTTTGTGGACCTTAGAATCGGTTGGGCAGTATGACGGGTGCAGGAAGTATACGTGTTTGGGATGTGTGTACAGAGCCTGACACTCTCATAAAACTACTGATATTTATATTGAAATGCATTCCAGGAATTGGAAACAAGAGGGATTTTTCTGTTCTTGTTTATCTATTTATTGGCATTGAGGGAGACAGAGATATTCAAGGGGGACAGGGAAACAAATGAAGCACTTGTACTCTATAGATATTGTGTTCACAATGAACTATACCACTGTAGACAGAGACAGGAGGGATGGGATTGCCAAACAAGAAATGAACTCATTGCCTGATTTACAATATGGTTATTCGTATATACACTACCATAACAATAACAATGTTAAAAATCCGGGTTGGTGATTCTCTCCTCCAATTTTTCCAGGTGCCGTTAAGACTCAGGCCCACCAATGGAGTTTTTGAAGGTCAATTTATATGATATAAAGCCATAATCTCTTAAGAAATGTTATAAAAAGTATTTCATTCTTAGTACCAGTTTCTCTATGAGTGGCAATTCTATATGTTGTTGGCAGAGCTAATGTTTTATTTTCTGTTTTTAGTATTTGTCAAGTGTTGAAATCCTTCTTAAAGCTTTGTTTCAGAGGTCTGCTGTATCTTGGTACCCTGCCCCTAATTAAAATGGTAATCAACTTTTGAAATTAATATACTTGAGTATGAGTTTCATTTATTTATTCAATTTGTTGGTGATGGTGATCTCTTGGCCTGGTCGCTGTCCTTCAGCTCTTCAGCTCAAGACAAATGCTCTACTACTTGAGCATTGCACCGCATCTAGCTTTTTCTGCCTAGGGGGTGCTGTGGAAACAATCTTAGGGTCTCGTGCATTCAAGACAAACTGTCTACCACTGATCCACCTTCTCAGCCCCTAGGACTGGTATTTCTGTGCATGGGTCTATCAAGCAAACATATTGAACGAATGTATTCATTTGCCACTAGACATATTCAAAATTATGAATTATCTGATATTTTAATGAATACAAGTGTTATCATTGTTACTAGGAATTGTTTGTCTCCCCATGCTATAAACATGGAGGAGATATTTTAACTAAAACTACAAAAGTAATTTTAAGATCGTGGTGCTAACAAATCTTTCCAGGTGTTATTACATTAAACAGAGAATTCAAAATGATTTTTCTTCATGAATACAGAGATCAAAGGTCTTATAATACTTATTTCAAAATGTAAATTAAAGGAAAAATCAGTCATGAGGTAAAATTTATATTGAATGTTAATTTTTGAAGAAGAAAAGAAGATCCTAGATGGCAGACTGAAGACAAAGCAATATCTGTGCTCAATAATAAATAAGAAGCTTTATTTAAAAAATTGAGCTGGAATGTGCACATCAGGCAAAGGCAAGCAGATCAGAACATACCACCAACAAAGAAACACCATAATGTATATCTCGGAAAAAGGAAACAAGTTCAGACCAGGGCTCAACATCCTTACCCTTGATTTCAATGATACACATACACCCCTCTACAGACACACACACACACACACACACACACACACACACACACACACACACACACAAGAATGTATGCATCAGCTTAGCCTACTCACTTCCATTCAACATGAATCAAAGGTCTTCCTGTAATATCTGAAACTTTAAAAATTTCAAGTCTTGTAAATAATTGATAACAGATGTATAAGCAATTATTTTCTGAATAGCACTCTACTATTGAAATGAACATCTCTGAATCTCGAAAGAATTAAACAAGAGAAAATCCGAATTTGGGACTATATTTCTACCAGCTATTCTGCAAAAGCTTAATAAGAAGTTATAAAATCCAAAATTAAATCTAAATTAATACAATTAATACTTGTGTAACTGAAGTGAAAGACATTGATCAGATACCTATGCTGCCTCCAGTTCTCAGCTGGCTGCACACTGTGGCACCTTTGATTCTGCTGGGCCAGGATCACAGTTGTCTTCCCCAGAACAGTGGTAATGCTGGGTTGGCACTGGGAGCTGTGTTGAGAGGAGGGGAGGGCAAGGGGGAAGCCGAGCTGGGGTTGGGGCTGGGGGTAGTAGGGACAGTACGGGAGGTCCTAACAGAGGCTAGTGAAGGGAGGAAGGAGGCAGTAGTAAAATGGATCAGGAAGCAGCAGACCCAAAGGTAGCTGGGTTCTGGGGAGTGTCTGTGAGGTGGGGAGTGTGTCCCCTCGAGCCTGGTGAGGAAAGGAAGGAGTCTCAAATCCCATCCAAAAAGGCAATGAGAAATGAGACAACCAGTGGATGAAGAATTTCAAGAAAAAAGGCAGGGACTTGTAGGTAAACTCTAGAGGGTGGGGAGGGCAGCAGTGCTGGGCTAGTGGTGGTCATGAGTCTCTGGATACCCTTGAAGTGAGTGAGGGCCAGCTCTGCTGTGGGCTAGGCCTCACTATCGCCTTTAAGTATGCACCAGGAATCGATGGCACTGCCTCAGCCTGCCCAACGGAGCTGGCCTGGCATGCGTGCTGCAGACCGGGCAGCTGCTGGGAGGCTATGTGGAGCAGGGCAGAGGAAGAATGGCTGCTGGTTACTGATCCACCCCCTCCCAGGCCCAGAGCACTGGGAAGGTTCTGGCTCTGGATCAGGACCAGGGACTGCCCTAAAGACAAGTGGCCACTGGGGATCTGCATGGTGGCTGCTACGTGTGGGCTGGGAAATTCCCTAGCATGGCCAAAGAGTCTCCATGGAGAGGCACATTTGTTCCTGTGCCTCTCCCATCTTATGGATTTCTGCTGTCCTCCTGCCTCATGCCATGTCCAACTATAGGAATTAACTTCTCCAGGCCTCTGAGAGGTCATCTTGGAGATGCTCACGGGCTTCCCACCTCTGGTTCACCATGCATGCACGGCTCACAGGGTGCCATCCTCCAGGCAAAGCATACCCCCATTTCAGCTTGGCCACCCCTGCTTAGGGGACCATGAACTGCATTCTTACACAGAATGCCAGGGGTACACAAGCTGTCCTGCAGTCAAAGGCATCCTTTGACATCTGTTCAGGTGTGGGGCGCCTGTGGAGCCAACCGCACATTCACATTTCATTATTTAAAAGGAAGAGGAAAACGCTTCATTGTCCCAGATACAGCTGTCCTTAGGGTTCTCTGTGTACACTAGTTTTGTGCTGAGATAGGGATCCCCAAAGACCACGAATGAGCAAATTCCCATGTGAGTACACCAGAGTGATTTATTGCAAGCTTAAGTCTAGACTCACAACTGTCACCATTGCAGCAGTTCAGAGATGAGAGCCCCAACCCTTCAGTTAACAGGGTTTTTATAGGGTATAGGGTTGAGGTAAGGGGGTTCCTAGCTTGGCAGTTACATTATTGGTTGACATTTAGTGAGTGAATATTGTAACAATCTTATTGGCTAGCATGTACAGGCTAAGCAGTAAGCAGCAAACTATGTTAACTATGCTATCTTAAGAAACATCTGTAGCTTTAGGAACCTTCCTGTCATCTGCTGAAGGCTATTGCTAGGGGAGTTATGGGCAAAATGTTATTGGGACATTTCACGGTTTTTCCAGGTAAGACTTTCGGTAAAAAGTCTTTACAATGGGTACTTTCAGTAAAGGCCTTCACAATGGATACTTTGGGTAAAGGCCTTCAAAATGGAGTCTAAGTCCAGAATGCCTGTACTTTGGCTAAAACCTCTCACTAAGTTTGTGTGTGTGTGTGTGTGTGTGTGTGTGTGTGTGTGTGTGTGTGTGTGTGTGTGTGTGTGTTTGGTGTAAGAGAGTTAGATAGAGCTAAGGTTTGGGATAAAACATTTATTCCCTTCAGCATTGAGTTTTGGTATCTAGTGGTTGTTCCCCCTTCCGAATTCTGAGTTCTAAAATTGTCTTTCTATATATTTTTATCCTTTGATCTTCTTGATATTCAAATTCCTAAGGTCTCCTTGTGAATTTCCGTATTTGCTCCATGAAGATAGTGCCACTCTTCTAACTTTTATGAAGACCTTTGCTCTATTTAAATGCAGTTTGTGCTGTTAGTGGTTTTATTTAGCCTAGACTGTTATAGCCCAGGCTGTGACTGTTAATTCTGAGATTAGTTTAGGCTAATATGAGATACTATCCTTTCAGTTTATCTAGTGAAATAAGTTCAGCATCTTTATTGTAATAATTTCCTGGCTTAAAAAACAAACAAAAAATCCAGTGGTATACATGTACAATCTGTTGTTTTTAGTTAATTGTGTGCCACTGTAATGAAAAACAAATCTTTTTACTAAAGTGAGTCTTTAGAACGGGAAAAAAATCAGATATATAGAACGTAAAAATTGATCAAATTCCAAAAGAAAAAGACAGACACTGATCAGGAATGAAGTATAAATGTAAGTGTGTAATAAATAAGAGGAAAAAAATGTAACTAGACAACATTTCAAAAAAGGGTAAAAATTAAAAATTAAAAAAGTTTTAGAAAAGAAAAAAAAATTTATAAATGGTACAAAAAAAAAAAATGTTCTTTGATTTTTTTGGGAGGGGTGGGAAAAATCCTGTTTTGCCCTTGTGTCACTAACCAGCCTCTTGTTGGACCCTCTGGTCTCCTGGTGGTGTTTTGTTTTCTGGTGGCTTGGTTGGTTTCTTAAGTCAGTTTGTTTGAACAGGCAGAAAAATAGTCTGCTTTACCCAGGATTTTGCGATCCTCCTCCCAGGTTAGTTCAATGTGAGGGAGATCTGCTGTGAGTATCACAAAAGAGGGAGATGGCTTTTTCCTCAAGTCTGGAGATGCTGTGATGAGGCTAAGTTCTGGGTAGAGTTGAAGCCTTTCAGCAAACAGTAGCTTTTCCCGGGGGCTACTTTGTAAGAAACTCACAGAACCCAGCCTGGAGCCATTCTCAGGATTTATGTTTACTGAATTTCAATTGATTGTCAGGGCTGCAAAAGGGAGGGGCAGCCTCTGGCTCTGATTACCCAGTGAGGAAAGCTACTTCTGAGGCTGACGCCTGAGCTGAGTGACTTTTCCCTGGGTGGAGCTGAGTCTGGTAGGTCTCTTTAGGTTCTTGTGACCTGCTAAATGACTCTAAATTTCTTCCAAGGCTTGAGTTGGAGCTAGCAGTTCCGCCGAGCTTTGTAGGTATCCAAGGTGGAGATCTCTGGAAATGGAGGGTGGGGGGCGGGGTAGCTTTCCCTCCTCTGCTCCCTGAGAAGGAGTGAAGACGGCAGGCTTCTACTCTCGTTGAGTCTTGGTTTGTCTCTGGTCTGTGAACTGCATGATGTCCGCTCCTTGTGGGTTCTTGCTGGTGTTGAGTTGAATCTGCTCCCCCACCATGTCTGGCTCCTTGTCCTGGACTCTCTGTTTTGCAGGTATGGTGACTGTGGCAGACACTGCTGCAGCGGTGGCTGCTGGCAACATCTCAGAGCTGTCTCCTTGCCTGGATTTTCCCTCTCTGGCTAAACTCTCTGTCCTGTGATGGCACACTTGGTGTGATTCTCTGGCTTAGGACGGTTCACTGGAACTCTAAAACTGCTTTCTATGTGAGAGCTTGTTTTGCCTCCATCTTCTCCTCTGCCATCTTCCCGGAACTCCTCTTATGTTATTCTTATAGGACTTCTTGGAGATCCATAAATAAAACTATTCAGAACAGGAAAAGATCAGGAAAGAGGTTATAAAGAATACTATTATATTGGTGTTAATGGCAAAGTGTAAAGAATATGTAACAAAACTGTTGGGAGATGTCCGGGAAGATGGCGGAGCAGAAGCTGGAATCTGAACAGGCTCTCGCATAGAAAGCAGTTTTAGAGTTCGAGTGAACAATCCTAAGCCAGAGAATCACACCAAGTGTGCCATCACAGGACAGAGAGTTAGTCAAGAGTGGGGAAGCCAAGGCAAGGAGACACATCTGATCGCTTGCCAGCAGCCACCGCGCGACGGCAGGGTCATGGCGGCGACCACCTCCGCGGTCATACCTGAGACACAGAGAGTCCGGGATGAAGGAGCCAGAAGCAGCGGACAAGCGAATTCTACTCAACACCAGCAAGAACCGACAAGGAGCGGACATGTTCATCTTGCAGTTTGCAGACCAGAGATGACCCAGGATCCAAGACTCGGCATGAGTAGAAGACCGACGTCCTCACTCCTTCTCAGGGAGCAGAGGAGGGAAGGCCACCCCTCCCCCCCCAGCACTGGTGATCTCCATCTTGGATACCGACAAAGCTCGGAGGAGCTGCTAGCTCCAGCTCAGGCCTTGGAATAAAATGAGTCATTTAGAAGGTCACGAGAACTTAACGGTGAAGTGACATCACAGACTCAGTTCCATCCAGGGAAAAGTCACCCAGCGCAGGCGCCAGCCATTGGAGTGGCTCTCCTCACTGGGTAACGAGAGCCAGAGGCTGCCCCTCTCTCTAGCAGCCTCAACAAGCAATTGAAAAACAGAAACCCTGAAAATGGCTCCAGGCTGGGCTCTGTGTGTTTTTTCACAAAATAGCCCCAGGGAAAAGCTCCTGTTTGTTGAAAGCCATCAACTCTACCCAGAACCTAGCCTCATCACTGCATCCCCCTCTTTTGTGATTCTCAAAGCAGATCACCCTCCCAGTAAACTAACCTGGGAGGGGGATCTCAAAATCTTGGGTAAAGCAGAGCATTTTTCTGCCTGTTCCAACAAACTGACTTAAGAAACCAATCAAGCCACAGGTCCTCAAGCTGACCAGAGACTCCAACAAGAGGCTGGTTACAGACAAAAAGGAGATACAGGATTCTTCCCACCCCTCCCAAAAAAAATCAAAGAACTTTTTTTTCTTCTTCTTTTCTTTTCTTTTTCTTCTTCTACTTATTTTTTTTTTTTGGTACCTTGTATATATAAAAAAATTTTGTTACTTTTCTAAAACTTTTATTAATCTTTAATTTTTGCCTCTTTTGAAAAAGTAATTGTTTTCCAGTAGTTTTTTTTCTCCTCTTATAATTTTTACTTTAGGAATACATGAATGTGCGTTTTCCTTTCTTTTCTTGTCTTCTTACTATTTCTTTCTTTCTTAATTATCTTTTTGTTTTTTGTCTAGCTCTACTGAACTTCTGACCTTTTCTTCTCCCTTTCCTATCTTTCCACCTTTTCCCCTTTTTGTTCTTCTTTATGTGACTTAACTCTTGTCCTGCACATCCTCAGATAAACCTGTACTTAACTAGTAGACCCTATCCCCCATTGTTTACACACTTAATCCACAAATTTATTACTAAATTCAAAACCTCTGAGACTTAAATTCCTTAATAGCAGTACTACCTCTTTATACCTATATAATATTTTAAGCATTTTTTTAAGTTTTTCACATCTCCTCTATGTCCTTCCACTTCTCTCAATATATTCACATTCCTCTCTACATAGATGGCCTTTTAATCTCTATAATAACATTAATTTTTACGTTTCTATTTTTTTTTTCTAGTCTCTTTTCATTCCCCTTTCCCTTTCTTCTTTTCCTCACTCTCTCTACTTGCACACTACTCAACCTATTTACTGCGTTGTGATTAGGACATAGTTAACTCTCCCTGTGCCTCCCCACACCAATCTATTCCTATTTTTTACCCACATCTTTCCTTAACCCTAATAATTTCTGGTTTTCCAAATTCTTCTCTGTGGTTCAAAGTCCATTAACATATAGTTGTTTGATGTTGAATAGATGTATCTGTTGAACTAGATTGTATCTGTAGACTATTGACTGTACAAATGCAAACTTTGGTTGATGGTTGCCTTAAGATAGTGTTCTAGCACAAAACTGGTGCTATCTTCATCTCAAATGGGCAGAGTAAGCCGGAAAAACACAAGAAAAATGGCAAACTCGGGTATCTCAATTCCCAATCTTGATAATCAGGGGTCAGAACAGATAATGAATAATCCAGAGGAGAGTTCCCAAATAGCTCTACAAACACTGCTGGCAAACATGATAAATGAGAAGTTTGACAACTTACAACAGACTCTGTATGAGCATGACAGGGAGAGAGAGGAGGCATCCCAGAAGTTTATACAGGAATATAATAAGCGTGAGGAAGCTACTCAAAAACTGATACAGGATTTGCGTGAACAACTTGAGAATACTCAAAGAGAAAGGGAGGAATGGCGTGAGCAGGCTGAGAACACTCAAAGAGAACTGCAGGAATCCCACGAACAGGAGGAAAGTGAACTGCAGGAATCCCACAAACGGGAGGAAGCTAATCAAAGAGTAATACAGGAATTGAGAGAGCAGGTAGAGAACACACAAAGATCACTAAAGGCATTCATGGAATCCATTAACAAAGAGCTGAAGGAAGTCAGGGAGACCACAAAGGGAATGTTGAATGGAACCCAACAGAAGGAATGGGAGTCCAAAGAAACCATAACCAATCAACTAAGTGATTTGAGAACAAACACTGAACACCAAATTAAGGAAGTAAAGAAATTCATACAAGACCTAAAACAGAGCTTCAACAAAGAACTTGAAGCCATCATAGCTGACCAATTAGAAGGAAAAGAGATAAAAAACAAAGTAGAGAGTCTTGACAGCAGGTTAGACCATGCAGAGCATCGAATCTCAGTGATTGAAGACAGCCTAGATATTATAGAGAAAGAACATACAACCATCCAAGACAAGCCCAAGAAATATGATAGATCTATCCAACACTTGGAAGACACCATCAGAAGGCCTAATATAAGGATAATGGGTGTAGAGTAGCACCTAGAAACAGAAGTTAATGGTCTAGGAAATTTGTTTAACAGGATTCTAGCAGAGAACTTCCCAAACATGCAAAAAGATAGGCCTATTCAGATAGAAGAAGCCTTTAGAACCCCAAATAGACCAGACCAGAATAGGACAACCCACCGTCATATTATAATCCACACAGGATCAACTCAGACCAAGGAAAAGATCCTTAAAGTTGTCAAGGAGAAAAGGTTAATCACCTATAAAGGGAAACCAATTAGAATCACCTCAGGTTTCTCAGCAGAGACAATCAAAGCAAGAAGAGCCTGGAATGATGTATGCCATGCCCTAAGAACAAACAACTATCAACCAAGAATACTGTACTCAGCTAAACTCTCTTTCAAAACTGAAGGCCAAATAAAAACCTTCCATAGCAAAGAAAAATTGAAACAATACATCTCCACCAAACCAGCCCTACAAAAGTTTCTTAAAGATGTCCTACACATAGAAAACCAATAAGACCGCAATAAAGGCCAAGAAACTGCACCCAAACTGAGAATCCAAGAACCATAGGAAGAACCCAGTTTTAGCAGCCCCCAAGAAGGTGGATAACATGGCAACAACTCCCAAATAACTCTCAGTCCTATCTCTTAACGTTAACGGACTGAACTCTCCAATTAAGTGACATAGACTGTCTAGTTGGATTAAAAAATAAGACCCTTCTATCTGCTGCCTGCAGGAGTCACATCTTGCCTGTAAAAACAAACACATTTTCAATTTTAACGGCTGGAACAAAATCTACTAAGCAAACGGCCCCCAAAAACAGGCGGGAGTTGCAATCCTAATATCAGATAAAATAGACTTCAAATGAAAATTTATGAGAAGAGATAAAGAAGGTCGCTACATGCTAATTAAAGGATCTCTCCTTCAGGAGGATATTACAATTCTACATATCTATTCACCAAACAATGGAGCACCCAAATTTATCAAAGAAACACTACTTTCCTTCAAATCCCATATAGATCCAAAGACATTAATTGTTGGGGATTTTAACACACCACTCTCCCCTCTAGATAGGTCAACTCGGCAAAAAGTCAACAGAGAAACCGCAGATCTAAACAGCTGCATAGATCAAGTAGACTTAACAGACATCTACCGAACATTTCACCCAGCATCATCAGAATACATGTTTTTCTCAGCAGCACATGGAACGTTTTCTAAAATAGAACACATTTTAGGCCACAAAGCAAACTTGTCTAAATTCAGAAACATTGAAGTTATACCTTGCATCCTCTCTGACAACAAGGGAATAAAATTAGAACTCAACACCAAAAGCCACCAAAGAAAGTCCGGTATCACATGGCAGCTGAACAACACACTGCTGAATCATGAGTGGGTCATGGAAGAGATTAGAAAGGAAATTCAAATGTTCATGCTATTCAACAAAAATGAGCACACAAATTACCAGCTCCTCTGCGACAGAGCAAAGGCAGTACTCAGAGGCAAGTTTATAGCTCTGAACTCCTAAATCAACAAATTGGAGAGATCTGAAACTAAGAATTTAATGCCACATCTAAACCTCCTTGAAAAAGAGCAGCAAGATAAACCCCAATCCAGAAGACGGAAAGAAATAATCAAAATTAAATCAGAATTAAATGAATTGGAATCCAAAAAAACTATAGAAAGAATCAACAAAACAAAGAGTTGGTTCTTCGAAAAAATTAACAAAATTGACAGCCCCTTAGCAAATCTTATCAGAAAAAGAAGAGAACACACCCAAATTAATAAACTCAGAGATGAGAATGGAAACATCACCACGGAAACAACCAAGATTCAGAAGATTATAAGGGAATACTTCTCAAAACTTTATGCTAATAAGTTTGAGAACTTGACAGAAATGGACCTCTTCCTAGCAAATATTGACAGGCCAAAACTAAACCAAGATGAGTTAACCTATCTTAACAGGCCCATATCAAGCATTGAAATAGAAACAGCAATAAGAGAACTCCCAGCTAAGAAAAGTCCAGGACCAGATGGTTTTACAGCGGAATTTTACAAGGCCTTCAAAGCAGAGTTCACACCAATTCTCCTCAAACGCTTCAATGAAAGTGAAAGAGAAAGCTCACTACCGAGCACATTCTATAAAGCCATCATAACCCTCATCCCAAAACCAGGCAAGGACTCATCAAAGAAAGAGAATTATAGACCCATTTCTTTGATGAACATTGATTGAAAACTTCTCAACAAAATTTTGGCCAATCGACATAAACAATTCATCAAAAAAATCATACACCACGATCAGACAGGATTCATTTCTGGGATGCAAACCTGGTTCCATATATGCAAATCAACTAATATTATTCATCACATCAACAGGAGCAAGGATAAGAACCACATGGTTTTCTCAATAGATGCAGAAAAAGCATTCGACAAGATCCAACATCCGTTTATGATGAAGGTTTTGGAAAAATTAGGAACCCATGGAACATTCCTCAATACCATAAAGGGTGTATATGACAAACCTACAGCCAGCATTTTACTCAATGGTGAAAAACTAAAGCCATTTCCTCTTAACTCAGGAACAATTCAAGGATGCCCACTCTCTCCACTTCTCTTCAATCTAGTATTAGAATGCCTAGCTACAGCAATAAGATAAGATGCAGACATAAAGGGGATCCAAATAGGGAAAGAAGAAATAAAACTCTCCCTCTTTGCAGATGACATGATCTTGTATTTAAAGGATCCCATAGACTCCACTCCCAAATTACTCAAGCTGATTCAAAACTTTGGCAAAGTAGCAGGTTATAAAATTAACCCCCAAAAATCAATGGCTTTTCTCTATGCCAACAATGAGAAAAGTGTGGTTGAAATTAGGAAAGCAACTCCATTTGTAATAGGCCCACAAAAAATAAAATACCTAGGAATTAACTTAACTAAAGAAGTGAAGGACCTAAGAAATGCAAATCAAAACAACATTGAGATACCACCGCACTCCAGTTAGAACGACAAAAATCAAGAACTCTAACAACATCAGATGCTGGAGAGCATGTGGACAGAAAGGAACCTTATTTCATTGTTGGTGGGAATGTAAACTTGTTCAACCACTTTGGAAAGCAGTATGGAGGTTATTCAAAAGACTTCACATAGAACTCCCCTATGACCCAGCAATCCCACTTTTGGGCATTTACCCAAATGTTTACAAACAAGACCACACTAAAGCTACCAGCACAACTATGTTTATTGCAGCATTATTTACCATAGCTAAGATATGGAAACAACCCAGATGCCCCTCAGTAGATGAATGGATCAAGAGAATGTGGTATATATACACAATGGAATTCTATGCCTCCATCAGAAAGAATGACATTTCCCCATTTGTTAGGAAATGGAAAGGCTTGGAAAAAATTATGTTAAGTGAAGTAAGCCAGGCGCAAAGAAACATAGGTCCCATGGTTTCCCTTATTTGCAATATCTCGTATATGTATGAGTCAAGCGGAAAAGTTCAGATAAAGTGATGTTAGGAAAACGAACCCTTGAATTCGTATTTTAATGTTTTTTTTTCTTTTATGCATGTGTTTCTAACGCACTTATAAGATTATTTCTTTGTGGATTTGTATGTCCCTCCCCCACAGTGTAACCCCCGCTTTCACTATATTTGATGTAAGTATAACTTGTGGAGGAGATGGTGACAAACAAGTCGTTTAAGGATTCGGGTGGACCTGTTGCAACAATGAGAAGTACAAAATGTCATGTCTAAAACGAGCTTTAGAATGTCAGTGTGGGGGGGGGAAGGGTTGGGTGGGGGGGCGGGGGGAGGCTGGGAAGGGAGGTGAAGGGTAAACAAAGGAGGAGGCTGCAATGGTTGGTAAGAAACTTATGCATTATCCTGCCCATGTAATTGTAACCCCTCTGTACAGTATGTTCTCAAATAAAATAAAATAAAATAAAATAAAATAAACTGTTGGGAGATTCGTTTGCTTTATTTGCTATTCTCTCCTGCTTCTTTGTAGATAGCTTCTCTCTATGAAGAGACAATTGGTCTGGACCTTTCTAGCCTTGTCTCAGTGACAGAAGTGATGGGATTTGGGACATGTGATCCCATTGCTGGCTTTTAGGAAGTTCACAATATAGCAATACCAATACACATAAAGCAACTTTTGTGAGTGATGTGTATTCACTTCCTCAATTGCCAAAATTAAATTCATATGTCAAAACATCAAATTACTTACATTATTATATATTCTATTCAACTGACATCACTAGCACCTCCATAAATCAAATGCAAACTAAAAGATCTACTTCAAAAACCAACATCTAAGGCAGTTTTGGAAATACTAGAAGATAGACAATAAGTCTAAAGGAGTGAGATCTTTAACACTGACAATGAGCAGTAATAGCTGAATTTTTAACCAGGCTTGAAAAGTTCAGTTGTCCACTGTCTATGTGATTAGAGTTGCAGAGTTGACCTTGGTATCAATATTGGATTTAAAATTCAAAGGCAGCTAAGGTTGCTGCAGTATTGTAGCTCGATATAGTGTGACCCTGCCTGATAATGGTAAGGCACAGAGCAGAATCTAAGTCAGTAAAATGTATAGGAAGGATTCTTCACTGATAATAATTGCAGGAGGTAATCATCACTTTTTCGTTGAAAATGTATAGCCCATCATTCTACATTAAGCTATAGCCTATTTCTGATCTGAAGAACATATAACACATCAATGTGCCACGAGTGCTGAGCAGTGTTAGTGTATATTATTCTAATATGTGAAAAAATCCTTGCAAGTATAGAATGGCCTGACACTGACACTTCATTCTGTGTTGTTGAGTTTCATGGAGAAATATTCATAATTAGGCAATTCACACTCATCTAAATCTGAATCAGGCAACTGAGATAAGGCATTAGGGTTATCAATCCAGTGACATGGTCTGTGACCTGTGAAATAAATCACATTATTTCACAATGTATATGTGTTTCTAAAAATGTATGCAATATCAATTACCATATATACAAAAGGGACAATTATCCATCTCATATTATCAGAAGAAAAGATACTCCTGAATTGTACATTCTTGCTAGAGGATCACTGGGTGACTGCTGATGTTTGGTATCTTTCCAGGTGCTCTTATACATATGTCAATGTTCTTTGAGGAAGTGTTTTCTCATGGTTTGTTTTGAGGTGTTCAGAATATCAGTACTGTCACTTACCACAACCATGGGACAGCAAAGATGATAGGATACCTGGCCAAAGAACTGAGAATTCACAGGAAGTGATAGGAAAGATGACATCAGAGGATCCAAATTCTCATTGCCAGCTTCTGGATCCCCATATCCTCCTAAACATGTTTTATATTCATTCTACTACAGTGGGGGGGGGGGGGGGGGTTAGTGGCTACAGGTATGTTGACAAACTAAGACATCAATCTAGCTTGTGGTTACAACTATTAACATGAGGTATTGTTTGGATACATGGTGATAATTGAATGCCTTTATTTTTAGGGAGCAAAGGAGTAATAGTCATTACAACCATAGCACAGACATCCATCTTGTCTCCAAAGTCTCAATCTTTTAGTGTCCAACAGCTCTAACTTAAATACTCTTGAGGTAATGACTCATATCCCTGTCTTCCCTTGACCGACCTTTCCAGAGCACAGCTCTCAGACTTTTGATTGCTGTTTGAGATGGCTTCCCAATCTATCCTTTTCCAAGCCTAACAGCTTGACTCTAGAACCCCTCACAAGTACTGTGACAGATGTATTATTTTGAAAACTATATATTTTCTAGGATAGGTTCAATTTTTAAATTTATTTCAAAAATACTATACAGAGGGGTTACACTTACATGAGTAAGGTACATTCCTTATTGAATATTGTTACCCACACCGTGTTGTTCTTCTATCCCTTCCCACCCCGTACACCTCCTCCCCACCCCAAAGTTGTAAATTTCATTTCTGATATAGTGTCTTGTGAATATCATTGTTGCAATGCGTCACTCTTTGTACTTCTTTCATCACTATATTTTTCCCTTTACTTATACAAATCAGATAAATCTATATACAAGGTGGAAGGTACCAGAATCAAGACAGAGATTGCAAGGGATAAACAATGACAAAAGACAAATCAAATAAAATACGATCTAGACACTCTACCGACATCAAGGTTGACATCTGAAAAAAAAAAACTTTTTTCTATGTCTTGGAGTTCATTTCAATTAACATTATTTTGTAAGGTCAAATGTACATAGCTCTGGAACCAGCAATCCCACTCTTGGGCATTTGTCAAAATGATCTCAAGTTAAACATACTAAATCTACAACTTTGTTTCTGGCAGCATTGTTGGAACCAATCAAGATGCCCCTCAATAGATGAATGGATCAAGACAATGTGGTATATATACACAATGGAATTTTATGCTTCTATCAGAAAGAATCACAAAGCCCCTTTCATAAGAAAATGGAAAGACTTGGAAAACAATCATATTACGTGAAGGAAGCCAGACTCAAAGAAACATAGGTTCCATGGTTTCCCTCATTTTTATTAATATATGCTTATTATAGTCCTTAACATCTTAATATTCCCTTTTATCTCTCCCTCTTCTTCTCTCATTCCATTTCTGTGTGTGTGTGTGTGTGTGTGTGTGCGCACGCGCACGCACACGCACATGCGTGCACACACACACAGTAATGAAACTTGACTCAGAGCCTCAAACTCTTGCTTGGTTTTTTCACTCATGAATGACTCAGTCTGTACTATTTGAACCAAGGTTTCACTCTGTCTTTGAATAATTGAACATAAATGTCTCATGGATTGCTACCCCAGCCATCTGTGAACCATGATCTTCCAATCTCAGGCTCGTGACTATATAGGAATAGGGATGAGGCACAAGCATCTAGCTGCCAAGTGTTTTTTATTTTGTTTTGTTTTTGTTTTTTTGTTGGTATTGTGCATCCAAAATCTGTAAGGAAAACAAATCATTTATAATCAGGACTATTCACATAAAATGTGTATTGTATAAAGATTACCTTAGTAATGTTATCCTTTTACATCCACATTATGTGATTCGATTTTTTTGAACTCTATTGTTGCAAACAGTCAAATCACGTATATATAATTTGAATCTTCTTGTCTTGGTTTTATACTTTGTTAGGTGTTTCAAAACAGAATTTATCAAGGTTTAACTCTGCACTACTGAAGCAAGACATTTATGATTATTCAATGTCTTGTAAATCATAAGTTCTTCACTTCTCGTGGCACCGTATGAGCACAGGTAGTTTTCTATAATACCTCCACGTAGTTTAGCCCTCAATGCCATGCACTCTTCTGCCAAATATGCAAGGGAATCTTTTGCAATTCTCCTTGCATTTTTACTGTTCTTCTCTCTACTCTCCATGCTAAGTCCTATGGTGATCTTGTTGATATTCTCCCCTGTTACATCTATCAATGCATCTTGGGAACTACTGGTACGCACTACTGTACTTCTGTCCATTCTCCTTGTGCTTTGTCTTGTACACTTCTCACAGCGGAGGGCCAGAGATTGGGGATATTTTCTTCACGCCTTAGATCAGACATCTATCTTTACATTCTAGCAATACATTCATTGAATTCCAATGTCCTGAAAATGATTACTGCATTTTCATGACTTTGTTATTTGGCATTAGGGAAGAACATAGGTCAGTAACTCTAACTTATGTAAAAGAAGATTGCAATCATGCCTCATTTGATGTTGTTCATTGGATAATATTTACTTCAAGGTCTGCCTACCTGCTTCCTTTTCACTGTTTATTTTTCAATGTAGCCTTTTCTTCTGGAAAGTATTTATGGCCCTAGTGAAGATCAATTCCTGCTGTAATTAGTCATTAATTTTATTCCAACATCATTTCATAGATCCTTCAGAGTTTCTTCAGTAGTGCTTCATATTCTTAGATATGTTTTAACATCGATGCATCCAATGATAAAGACACATTGCTTAAGTCACCATTTTGATGATGGAAAAGAAACCATGCTGCAACCTCACTATATGGCAATTTTCTGGTTTTAAATTCTTTTAGATTTGAATTGATACTAGAAAACGAAATTCTGCATACAGTTTTATATTTTCCTAATTATTTTTAGTACATGTTCCAATATTGTATAAAGTTAAAAACATTACTATTTACTTAGTTTTAGGATTTCTAAAATGGTCAGAGTAAAAGTTCTGTTCATTCACAATTTTAAGACAATATTGTCCATTATGACCAAGTGAGACATTTTAAACTTTTATTTGTGGTCCTTAATGTTGGTGCTGGGGAATGAATTCTAGTCCTTCATGTGTCTTAGTCTCCTGTGTGCCTCTGAGCCTGATGCGTCCTGTAGTTTTATTTTCAATCAACTAGAATAAAGAAAAATTTCACTAGGAAGGATTATTACTTGTTTACTTTCTCTAGCATCTCTTGCATACATAAAAGTAATATAAGTCTACACTGACAGAAAATGGTGTTCTTATATGGTATTTATTCGTGGTAACTGTTCATTTTTTGTAGCCTCACTCTGCACTGTCTTGCCCCTTTCCTATTCCCCCCATCCCATAAAACGTGACTGGATCCACTGGAAACCCACTTCCAGGCAGCTTCCTCCTTAAATAGCCTAATCTAAACTAACCTACCCCTGGTAGACCTGCTATAAACTTTCAAAGGCTTAACTGCAACAAGACGCTTTACTGAAACGCCTTCTCTGCTATAGTAAAATCCCTCTTCCACTCCACCCCTTCCTGGAATCCCTGTTCTGCGCCACCAGATACCAGGCCACATCTATATCTCCTTTCATGTCCCAACATACTACACCAAGAACCCGGCCTACATGGGGCTCCTCGCTCGAAGCCCCATCTCATCCACCAGATACCCTGCTCCTAACTACTCTAGTCCCTCTCAGTCCCATTGCTCCCATATTCTATTACCTCCAAGATCCTCCCTTCCCTTTCTTCCCCACCCCCAACCAGCCTTCTCCCTGGAGCTCCTCCTGATTTTATCAGAATCTCTGCCCATAACTAGCCTACTTCTAAGTGGCCTAAATTCTAAAACACAGCCCTGAACCTACCTCTTCCCACAAAGCCCATCGTGCTATATCAAAAACCCTTCACCTCCCTATAACTTCCCTTGAAGCCCCACCTTGCTTGGCCAGAAGCTTCTCACACAGCCCATCTCCTGCCTGGAGAGCCAGCCCTGTTCCTCCACAAGACTCTTCACCTCCCACATCTACCTTCTCAATGCCCTGCCTTGCTCCCCAGATAAACCCAACCCCTATTGGCTCTTCCCTAAGATCTACACGATACTCCACCTGATACCCTGCCCATAATTATCCTACACCATCGTAGCCTTTCCACTCCTTCTCAAAGCTCCTCCTTCAACTAGCCCCATGGCTCCAAGCCCTGCCCTGGTCCAGAAAAACTCCACCAGAAAACCCACACTACTCCATCTCTCAACACCCACATTGCTCCACTGGAAAACACTGCACCAGTTGCCCTCCCTCTGGAAGTCTCACCAGGCTCAACTGTAAAACACTCCCTCCATAGTCCCTTTTGAAGGTTGCTTTGCTCTACTGGAAACCCTGTCCAAAGTCCATGTCCCGACTTGCAACACTGAGATCCCCACCCAAACTTCTCTTTTCGAGTTGTGACTGGCTACACCAGAAACCCCATCCTAACTATTCTAGAGCACTGGATACTATCACTGCTCTCACAAAGCTCTGGTCCTGAAAAACTCCTACATACATTGTGACTACATCTTGCTCTGTAGGAAACTCCACCTCCACCCTAACACACTTCCCAAAGGCCTGCCATTCTCCACCAGAAACCCTGCCCCTTACTAGCCCATGTCTTCCTAGTACCACCCTGCCCTCTCAAATCTAGAACCTGAAAGGCCTCTCCCTCATAGCTGCACATTCCTGCACCAGAATCCCCACCTTCTGTCTGCCTCTTGCCTCCATTCCCTGCCCTGCCTTATGGGAAACCTCACCCTACATATCCCACAAGGGCTCACAGTGCTCTACCAGCACCGCTCCTCTAAGTAAGCTCCTCCTTTGTAGACTTGTTCTTCCTTCCAAAAGTTCTGCCCCAAACAGACTCCTCCCCAGTGAACCCGCCTTCTTCAACTGAAAACCTGTCTACCTGCCAGCCTCCATCTTAAATCTTGCCTACTCCACAAGAGACCATGTCCCTAACAAGTTTAGCCATTCCTGTCCCTTCCCTGCTGTCTCAAAGCCCTACACAGACTGGCTTTCACCCTCAAAGCCCCGCTCTGCTCTACCACAGAGGTTGGCCAATACCAACTCCTCCTTTGAACGAGACAGGACTACACCAGAAACCCCACACCATCTCATCCATGAAGGTCCCATCTAGTAACTTTTATTACAAATATGATTTTATAATGGTCATAGACTTCATACTAATCAATATGAGAAGAAAGAAGTATTGCAAAAAGGCAACAAAAATTAGATATCTATTAGATGTCTTAATCTAGTTTGGTGTTCTGTTACCAGGAAGATACACATTGGGTGAAAATGTCTGAAGGTGATTCTTCTTATTGAAAGTATTCTTTGAAGTATCAGTAAGGTTTCATGAGTGATCATTTTATTTCTAGAAAATTCATGCACATTACTCCCCATTAACTTAAAAAATATTAGCTATTTAAAATCCTCTGGTTTCGTTGAGGAAAGAGTATCAGTGTGTAAAAAGATGACTTTCAACTCATCTTTCTAATGAATAATTTTGGAGTTGCTTACCTTAATATGTACCAGAAATTCTCTACCAGAATCCACTTTGAATTTCCTCCTTCCACTAAAGTGACCTTTGGAAAAGATTGAAGTGAGATAATACAAGTAAAATGTTAGATATGAAAACGTATTTGAGATCATGACAAAATTATGATGAAGACCCCACGCAATTGCTTTTAATTTTCTAACAAAAGGAACTTAAGCCTATTTAACTGCAGACTTTCTGAAGACTAGAAGACAAGAAAATAAGAAATACCCTGTTACACCATGGTTCTGAAAACAAAACCAAAACAAAGAAAGACAACATAATGAGACAGAAGGGAATGAGGAAGTTGTACATGTGATATAGAGTTTAAAAAACACACTGAATCAGGTAAAAATAATTTTGGTCAACATATTTCGTTGTAAATATTGTTCTTTGTTAAGCTGTGATTTAATATATATAGGTCTCAGCAGGGATCTGCCCAGGTAATTGTGTAGTTAGTCAATTTCATCATTATAAGATCATAAGGATGGAAAACTCCACACACCTTAAGACACAACTGCAACATCACTAGACATACACTCTTATTGGTCCAACATTGTAAGACAGACCTGTGTTTTACCAAAGCTTTGTATGTGGTATGCTGTAGTTTATTCAGGCTAAAGAGCTGAAGTAACTCCAATTTGAGATTAATGCCACCATCTTGTGGAGGCTGCCCTCAGATTAACCCCAAGAGAGAGAGAGAAAAAACACAGGTTGCCAACAACTCTGCCTACCCTTAAGAAAGCAGAACAGTTACCCAAGTGTTCCAGGAACAGAACATACCAATAGTTCATAAAAAGGGCAGTGTACTTAGGGTGGCCTCAAACCAATCATGTAACTGCTTGTGTGGAAATTCCCTAAACTTGTTTGTTCAATACTATAAAGTTGTGCTGATTTTGTGCTCGGGTCTCTTACTGTCACAGGTTACCGGGTGCATGGAGGAACAAGCTTGAGATTGCAAATAAAGGACTCTTTTGCTGTTCGCATTGGTCGTGGTCTCTGGTGGTCTTTCGGGGTTCCCAAGTCCATGCAACATTTTTGGGGGCTCATCTGGAATCCCCCTCATGAGACCTTCCAGACGCCCCACCACAGAGTCCCAAAAAACCCATCTGTTAAGTCAAGGCATTGCTGTTCTGTATAGTTGGTTGCCTGTAGGTTCTGTATCTGTAATTCTGTTTTCCCACGGAGTCTGTATTCTGGGTGGCAAGGAGTCTTGGTGGACGCGCTATAAGACTGCCAACGGGGTCTGTGAGGAGACGTCCCCAGACCCCTCTGGTTAGATTGCTGTTTAGTACAGACATTTTTTGGGGGGAATGTTGCGTTTGTAGTCTCACACTTTCATGCAGACATTTTTTTGGGAAGTTTTCCATCTGTATTGGGAAGTTTTCTGTTTTAGGGGAAACTCTCCATCTATAGTCTGGCACTTTCTGGTTGGTAATTTACAATGCTGCAGCGTGCCTTTGTAAGTTGTGTCTTTGTGTTGAGTGTTCTGTTTGTCATTAGGTGTTTATCTTAGCCTTAGGCCTTGGCCCAGGGAGGTGTGAGTATGGGGGAGAATCTACCAGTCAGAGGGGATTTATTTCCCTTGCTACAAAATGATTGGGACTTCCCTTCCACCTTGGAAGGACCCTGGGTAAACAAATGTTGGTGAGATGTCACCCCATTCACTGAGACTTGACTGTTCTCTGTTTTATGTTTCCTGAGATAGGGAAGTTCTGGGTGAGAGTGGCAGGCTCACTCAGAACACTCTGAATACAGTTTGCTGAGTGAGAATGGCACAGAGTTCTGGTAGAGACAAAGGCAGCCTTTGATTGTTGTCTTGTCTAGTTCTGTTTTAGAATTGGTATTAGTTTTAAATGTATGTTTTTGGTTTTGCGTTTTTCTTATTTATTTGAACATCTCTGGGGAAATAAAAGTTCCAGCCTCCAGCTGGCCTGAGTCACAGAGAAGGCTATGTGGCTGGTTTTGACTTTTCAGCTAGTCCCAAAAATGTAAAGTGATTTTATCTAAAATTGATTAAAAAAATCAGGCCAGTTTAGTTTCAGGTGACCCCCGTCACCCCCAGCCTTCCTCCAACAGAAGAGATTCAAAATACCAATTGGTAAAATTCCTTGCTAAACAAGCAAGCCCTGGGAAAATGAAACTCAACAAAGTTACTTAGTTTAAAAGAAATATTGTCTTAATTTTTTGTTTGAAAACTTTCTAATGTCTACAAACAACTGATTTTTATTTTTGCATGCTTAAAGATCTGTGTGAGTGTGTTTTGTATGTGTTTGTGAACATGTTCATGATATAAATTGTCAGCATGCTATAACAATTGGGTGAGTTTAAGTTTAAAATTGAAAAGGTTATAAGGTTTGGACATTACCAAAATCTTTTGAAGAATTTACACATTGTTTTTAATGGCTTTTTAAGGATTCTTTAACTTGAAAATTAGAAAATCTGGTATTTTAGAATGCATAATCAACACTGTAATCAAGATATCTGGCTTAACAAAAAGGAGAAAATTAGAAGCCAACAGAAGACTCATTTTTAGGAGTGAAGGGTGAACAGACACAAGTACAGTTCTGCTGGACATGCATGGTGGAACAGGCCCTGGGAGGAGTCTATGCATGGCGAAAGAGGGCAAGCTGGCACCAACATAGTTCATCTAACCATAAAGAGTTGGACTGGGCGCGTGCCCATTCCACAAGAAGGGTCAAGTGGCCCATCTTTATTCTGTCCCCTTTCCCTGCAGATAGACACTGGAAACCTAATGGTAAAAATGATTGATGTGATGATCTGATTAGCATTGCTAACACTGCCCCTTGGATGTGTTAAAATTAAAATTAAGGCGGCCCTAAAAAGAGGGTTAAAAAGTTTATTTGTATAATGTGATTTGCTCTCAATGATATTCTGCCATTGGAATTTTTTTAAGGCATAAAGGTGTTTTATGTCTAGCTTCTTGGTACAGTGATGGTGATTGTAATTTTTGCATTAAGAAAAATTTGTTATTTGAGTTTAAAAGTTTGAATGTGTATCTGTTTTAAAACAAGCATCCAAGAGGAAATGAGTGACACCTAGCATCGAGAGTTCAAGGGATTTTTCATAATGCAACCAAAAACTAAAGTATAGAATATTGAAACAGAGATTAATAGGAGGCTTACAAATTAGGAATTGATTTCTGTATATAAAGTTTAAAAGTAAATTTGTTCTAAACATTTGCCTCAAAGTGCAAAAGGGAAAAATTAGGATTACCTAAATAATTGCTTAATTCCCATTTCAGTTTGCTCTCATAGGTTATTTGGTAACAGTTCCCATCAGGCCCACAAAAATGAGGGAGGATTCTTGAAAGTTTGTCACATGTAACTTTAGCACTTAATATGTTTCAGGTAAGAACATGCTTAAAAGCTACTTCTATGTTGAACACCTTGTTGCTTTTAATTTGAGTAAAGTGGCCTTTAAGAGACTCATTGATCTGCAAACCGGTTTGAAGCCAGCCCGAGTAGAAAAAGGTCCATATGAGAATGTCACCTCTACTCAGCCAGCAGAAAGCTGAAAGAGCAAGCAGTGCTGCTTTAGGATTCAAAAGTGGCAGAGTGCTAGCCTCGAGCTGTAGAGCTGAGGGACAACACTCAGGCCCTGAGTTCAAGTCCAGCAACCAACTAAGAGAAATGCCAATGAGGCATTTTTCCCAGTGTGGAGAAGACACTTCTGGGATGAAAGCAATGGAGGAGCATTCAGAGACTGTAAGCCACTGCTTGGATTGCAGAAATAATATCAGATCCTAGAGTCATTTGTGTGTGGCCCTTCAAAAATTGGTCAGAGCCAGAAGGTAATGGAAAGATAGATTGTAAGCATGCCTAATGTCTATGACTATCTACCTTGTAAGTGACAGGAACTTGTCGGTCATCTGTGATAGTAGTAAAAAGCTAAGGTTGTAGAATATGGAGGATAGTTTAGATCCCAACCCCTGTATGTGCCAAAAGCTCTAATTGGCAGTAACTTTTGAGCTGAAACCAGCTACATGAAATTCATCTGCTCAGGAAAAATGTTTGTAAACCCGAGAGTGTGTTTCTATTGGTATCTGTCTGAAGGGCTGCATAGTGAACTCTCACATTGTTAGGATTACTAGAGATCACATTCCTAAACCATCCAGAAAGATGCCTTAACAAACCAGAGTGCTAAATAAGCTCCACTCTTGTAGCCGGAACAAAAGGTCTGTGCATTTGTCAAAAGTTAAAATATTGTTCTTAATGACATTTAACCCTGGTAACCTCTTTGTAAAATGGGCTAAGGTTATAGCTTCCTGGCTAGGTACAATCAACAACCCTGAATCAGCTTAAAGAAATGACAGAAGATGAATCTTCGTCCATCTTCCCCGTTGAAGAACAAGGGACCAGAGTCACCTTTTTAAAAATGTGGTAAAATTGACAGAAGGGAAAGGCATGGGAAAAAATAGTACACACCTGAGCCCTCTATTTCTGCCTAGAAAATCCTAGATTTATTAAAAACTGTAGTTTAAACAGTTGTCATCTTGGTAAATTGTCCTGGATTATTGTCTAAACAGTCTTAAAAACTAGTGGAGTCACAGACTGCCAAGCCTATGCAATGTATCCTTAACCAGTCTGTGTATGAGTTTGCAGCCCAGCACAAGGTGTGACAGTCCCTTGCAGCCACGAAGAGACCATGCTACTGCAAGGCAAAGGTCAACAACAGCCTGGCAGTCACCTGGAGGAAATCTCATCATCACCTAGTTCATCTCCACTGTGGTAGATCTCCACTGTGGACTGAACTCCTGCCTGATTCCATCACCTGAGACTGCTTCCCGGTTGAAAGCTGCTAAAACTAAGCTCTTGTGGAACATTCTTTTGGTGATATCCAGTAACCCTCTCTAATCCCCCAGTGGATATTGGGGGCAAGGTTATCACTGTCTTGCCTTAGGCACTCCAGGGTCACAGCCTAGTTTGGCTCTCGTATGGTAATAGCCTGCTTCCTCCTATGTGTGTTTTAAAGATAAAGGAGAGATTTTTTTGATCAGTGGAAGTAGTAAGAGGAATGAGACCCAGACCTAATCTTAGCCTTAAAAATCTAGCAAGCTTTTCATCCCACTGGTGCATTGAAGCTTTCTGAGATAACTTGGAAAATGGAAAATGGAAAAATGGGCAGTTTTAAACTCTAGCCACAAAGAAGCTTATGGAATTTTAAAGAACAGAAGGGTAGTAAAGAAAGCCTTAAGAAATGAATTGGGGAAAAATTGGTATCCTCTGGATAAGAAAGGATTTAAAAAGTACTGATCGTCTTAAAATGTTTGTAAAGAAGACAAACCTCAGAAAGTTTAAGTATGTAGCAAATACTATGAGTATGTCTTAAAATTGGAGCTTAGGAGTACAGTTGGTATAAAATTATGTTAGCTGTGACATACGGAGTCAGGATTGCTGGAAGAAAATGTTAGGGCCTTTGATACGGTTAATATTGTTACTCACAAACAGACCTTTTAGACTGGTGTCCTTTGTAAAAGAGAGAATCAGCACAATCCATCTATTAGCTCTGAGACCCCAATACCAAACTGTATATAAAGAAGACTGTGCCAATTATGGGACCATGATTGGTCCCTGATGCTCTAGAAGAGGAGAGAATGAAGAGTAAATCCAATTTGGAGTAAATCCAATTTGAGATTAACGCCACCATCTTGTGCTAGGCTGTCCTCAGAGTAACCAAGAGAGAGAAAAAAAAACAAAGGTTGCCACCAACCCTGCCCACCCTTAAGAAAGCAGAACAGTTACCCAAGTGTTCCAGGAAAAGAACATACCAATAGTTCAGAAAAAAAGACATTGCAGTTAGGGTGGCCTCAAACCAATCATGTAACTGCTTGTGTGGAAATTCCCTAAACTTGTTTTTTCAATATTATAAAAGCTGTGCTGGTTTTGTGCTTGGGGTCTCTCACCCTCACCAGTTACCTAGAGCATGGAAGAACAAGCTTGAGCTTGAAAAGAAAGGACTCTTCTGCTTTTCACATTGGTTGTGGTCTCTGGTGGTCTTTCGGGGGTCCCAAGACCTTACAACAGGGCTTGATACAAAATGTCTCTGTCCAGAGAATTAAATGATGGCATTTATATCTAAAAGGATTTGGGGTCATTATTAAAATCTAACACATTCTGAGGTTTTTATTTGTACCTCTCTCCCTTTCTTTCTTCCTCCCTTTCTTTCTTCCTCCCTTTCTTTCTTTTCTTTCCCTCCTTCCTTCCTACCCTCCTTTCTTCCTTCCCTCCTTCCTCCCCTTCTCTCCTCCTCCTTCTCTACTTTCTTTTATTTCTCTTTTTTCTCTTTTTATCTTTCTTCTCTTTTCGTTCCTCTTTTAGGAAATGAGTATGAATTTAGATATTTTGTTTGCAGAACAAGTATTCTACCATTAGAACAATCCTTTTTCAATTTAGTTACTTTGCTCATAGGTTATCAATTTTGCTGAGCGCTGAACGGAGGCTAAGATCCTCACCTCTATCTGCCAAGTAGCTGGGATCACAAATGCATTCCAACATGCCAGGTTTTAGGATGATATGAAAACCTTATTACTTTTCTTGCACACTGGTTCTGAACTGTGGTACTCTCAAATTCTACCTCTTTAGATAGTAATGTGAGCTCCAATAACCTGCCCTCAGTATAGATGGTCTAAATAAATGATTGAAGGCAATTTCACTTTAATCTATTTTTTACCAGTCCAGGAGCTGTTATAATTTTATTTCTAGACAACATTTGTGTATATGTGCACATTAGCTTTAAAATATTGCTTTCCTCCCTTTTTTCCTTTTTTATTTTTCAGGGTCATGGGGCTTGAACTCCGGGCCTGGGCACTGTCTCTAAGCTGTTTAGATCAAGGCTAGCACTTTATCACTTGAGCCACAGTGCCACTTCCGGTTTTCTGGTGGTTAATTGGAGGTAAGGGCGTCACGGATTTCCTGCCAGGACTAGCTATGAACTACCATCCTCAGATCTCAGCTCCTGAGTAGCTAGGATTACAGGCATGAGCCACTGGCTCCCAGCTAAAATGTTACTTATTTCAAGTTCTGTGACTTAGTTGAGGGAGTATCATAGGTGTGTAGAAAGGTAACTTTCATGTCATCTCTCTAAATAATTTCAGAATTTTATTTTCATAATATTTATTGCAGTGATTAATAACAAAAGCTCCCAAAGTAACAGAATGATCCTTCATTTTCTCCTTTCCATAGATATTATTGGAAGAAATGAGTGAGACCTAAGTCTAAGAAAATAGGTACTTGAAATTATAAACAATTTTTTGATGACACATAAAGAGCCAGATTACACAACGTGTTTTTCATTTTCTAAAGAAAGGAATGTTATAAAAGTATATTTATTGGCTGGATTTTTCATCTGAAAAAGAAAAAAACAATATCATAAAAAAGCTGAAGGGGATCAGCAAACATGTAAGTGTGATATAGTATTGGAGACTTTAAGACATGAATTTATTCAGGTAAAATAATTATTTGGGAAAGGTATATGCTCAATAAATTTATTCATTTTAAATTTTATTTGATTTACATGCCACTTAATATATAAATACATACATGTGTATATTTAGTGTATTGTGTATTTATGTGTGTGTGTATATATATATATATATATATATATATATATATATATGTCAGCAGTATCTGTTCAGTGAACTGTATGGTTAGGTAATTTCATCATGCCAAGCTCATCAAAATGATGGACTTCCATAAACCTTAACAACCCAGCACAACACTGCACACGTAAACTTAAGCGTTCACCATTGTAAGCCAGACCTATGCTTTACCAAAGCTTTGTATATAGTATGTTATTTTCTCATTTAGCCTTGACACAAAATGTATTTGCCCCTAGAATTATATGATGGCATTATAACTACAATGATTTAGTGTAAATTTTTACATTGAACATATGCTCAGTGTGAGTTGTTCTTTCTTTCCTTTTCTTATTTTTATCTTTAGGAAGTTGATTTGAGTTTTGATGTTGTGTTTGCCAGACAGATACTCCACCACTGGAGTCCCTCCACCAATCCTTTCTTGTTTAAGTTACATTACTCATAGAGTAGCAACTTTTGCACCAAGCGTAAAAAGCAGGGATCATGATTACATTCCAATATCCCTACCTAGTAGGATGATATGGGTGATACTTTCCTTCCTAGACTGATTCAGAACTATGATCCTGTCAGATTCTACCACCTCAGTTAATAGTGTGTGCTCCAGTTCTGCCTACCTCTAGAAGATATGACAAAAATAAATGATTACAGGTAATTTGGGTTAATCATTGTCTAATATAGGTGATTTGTTATTAAAATGTAAGGTAAGTTTGTAAGTATAATCACATTAGTCAGATATTTTGCTAAGTAATTTTGTTTTACATTAAAAACACGTCTCGACCCGAATTAAGGACTTATTTTGCTGTCTGTCAACTTGTATGTCACTTGGGAAACTGCGTGTCTTCCATGTGTGATAAAGAACTTTGAATGGTCTGATGTGCTGGTTCACATTGGCTCACATCTATAATCATGGTTAGTAATCAGAAATAAATAGATCACAATTTGAACATAGCCTAACCAAAAATTTAGGAAGTCCCAATCGCAACAATCTAGTGGATCATGTTGAATCATGCCATTAATCTCAGCATGACAAGAGGATAAGTCTCTGCTCAATACCTGTGTCATGTAGGTAACTGGCTCACTTGGAAGCAGTCACCTCTCCTGACGCAGAAACTGTGCTGAGATTTAGCCAAGAGGAGGGAGGAGTCTGCCTCACCTTCCCAGGGTGGACCTGACAGAATGCAGTGAACGTGCTTGCTTTCCTCCTCCAAATGGCTTTGAGATGCCATGCTGCTGTGTTCCTTATTTGATTCCAGTGACCTGTGGAAGAAGTGTAAGGAAACATGAAATTAAATATCACAATGGCCAATTGAGCTGCTCTTCCCAGCTTCTGAGTTCAACTCACCAAGTGTTCATTATTTGAGAGTTGAGAATACTGAGGTAGGGGATAGAAATCGATAGAGAGAGGGAGAGAGAAAGAGAGAAAAGGAAGGAAGGAAGGAAGGAAGGAAGGAAGGAAGGAAGGAAGGAAGGAAGGAAGGAAGGAAGGAAGGAAGGAAGGAAGGACGAAGGAAAGAAAGAAAGAAACAAACAAACAAAAAAGAAAGCAAGAAGGAAGGAAGGAAAGAAAATGATTGAGAATGAATGGTTTGGAGTTAGGAGTCACAACGCAGAGTTACTACTTGTATTTGGTATTAGGTCTGCCCCAGCCATGCCTAACCTATGCAGACACCCTTCACTTCTTGGCTAAGTTTCCACCCTTTATATGTTACCTAGGTATCTGGCACACCTGGAGGCAGCCACCTCCCCCTCCTGCTAAGTCACAACCTGGTCAGCCTCTGGTCACACTTTCTATCTGACCATAGGAGAGTCCCAGGCCCTGAGGTCACATCCAGATCCAGTGTGGCCAGACATTTCCCCCACCTGGCCATACCTCATCCAGTCCTTGGCCTAGAAACATCCTGGCCCTAGGTTGGGTCACCCCATTTTTTTTACATGCCTTCTCACCATGTATGGCATGGGCAGCAGTTCAGTTAATAAACTACTTTACCTGACAATACCATGTGGTGTTTTCTTCTTGGCTACCCAATGAAACTTATCTAATTAATATACCTTACATTTCAGATTTTCTAGTTATGAATCCATGGATATTTTTCTGATATATGTGAGTTCAGTATCTACAAAACATATGTACTAGCTCATCATATAAAAGAATAATTCTGCCTGGAATCTTTTTTTTTTCCAATTTTTTAATTGTGAAAATAACGTACAGAGAAGTTACAATTACATGAGCAAGGTAATGAGTACATTTCTTATGAAATATTGTTGCCTCCTCCTTTATTTCCCCTTCCTATCCATTCCCATCTCCCACCTCCCCCACCAAAGTTGTAAAGTTCGTTTTTTGACATAATGTGTTGTACATCTCATGTTGCAATGGGTCCATCTGTATACCTATTTAAACAATATGTTTTTTCCCTTCCCCTCCACAAAGTATACCATCTGAATCTTTAATAGCAGCCTAATTAACCTTAAAGTCTATTGTTTTTACTTTGCGTTGTTTTGTTTTTTGCTTAATCAAAGTTTTAGTGGGACAAGCTGAAAAGATCTTTGCCTTCATATTTTCTAATCACCCTTGGCTACAACCTGTGTGTTACCAGCTCAGATGATGGGACTTTGAAATTCTGGAAAGTAGATGCACATCATAAGGCCCCATGCCTTTGGGATTTCTCAGATTCCTTTTTAAATGTAATTGTCACTAAGGTGTGTACAGTGAGGTTACCATTTCACAATTCATGTAACATACACATTTGTCTTTTAGACAATGCCATTCTTTCCTGAGCTTTCTCCCAGTTTCTCTTTTTTTGTTGTTGATTGTTTTTGTGCCTGACTTTCAGCTTGAACTCAGGATTGGGTGCTGCCCCTGAGATTTTGTAATCAAGGCTACTCTACCTCAGGAG
This sequence comes from Dipodomys spectabilis, assembly GCF_019054845.1. Classification (NCBI taxonomy): domain Eukaryota; kingdom Metazoa; phylum Chordata; class Mammalia; order Rodentia; family Heteromyidae; genus Dipodomys; species Dipodomys spectabilis. Next base: position 875,705 of record NW_024870925.1, read on the forward strand.
GCTAAACTCGCTTTAAAGCTTTTGGGTGGCAAATTGGAGAGAAGAGTATTACAGATTTTCTCACTCCAGATGGCTTTGAAATGTGATCATCAGCCTCCAGAGTAGCTAGGATTATAGGTCCGAGTCCCCATTGTCCAGCTACTAAAGTGTTGGTTTCATGCTTCCCTAGTTGTGTTACAATTTTCCTCGACTCTTGGCACTAATACTACATATTACCTGACTCAAATCTGAATTGGTGACCATAGGGACATATAAGCTAAACAATTCACTTGGAACATGGCATAAAGACAAGTAAGTTTATTGCCATTTGACTGTTAATTCTCCATGGCCTGTGAATTGATGTTAGACATGTCCAAATGGCCATTGGCAGAAATAAGGTTTCTCATCCTAAGACAAAACAAAATCAACCAAAAAATACTACGTATGAACAAGTTTACACTCCCACAAACAATGAAGTAAGGTTCCCTTCTGTCCACATCCCCCTCCAGCATCTGTTGTTGTTAGACTTCTTGATTATAGCCATTCTAACTGGGGTGAGGTGGTATCTCAATGTTGTTTTGATTTGCATTTCTTTTATGGCTAGGGAGGTTGAGCATTTCTTCATGTGTCTATTGGCCATCCTTCTTTCTTCTTCACAGAAGTTTCTCTTCAAGTCTTTAGCCCACTTATTTATTGGGCAGTTGTTTCTTTGAGGATTTGTTGTTGGGGGATTTAATATTTTTAGTTCCAAGTATATTTTAGATATGAGACCCTTGTCTGTTGTATGGCTAGTGAAGTTCTTCTCCTTATCTGTGGGCTTTCTATTGACCTTGCTAGCTATGTCCTTTGCCATGCAGAAGCTCTGCAACTTCATGCAATCCCATTTGTCCAACCTTTCTTTGATTTGTTGTGTCTCTGGGTCTCTATTAAGAAAATTTTGGCCTGAGCCAAGGAGGCCTAGGGTTTCTCCTATTCCATCCTGTAATGTTTTCAGAGTGTCTGCTTTGACTCCGAGGTCTTTGATCCATTTGGAGTTGATTCTGGTGCAGGGTGATATATAAGGATCTAGTTTTAGTTTTCTACAAGTAGTTAATCAATTTTGCCAGCACCATTTACTGAAGAGGCTGTCTTTCTTCCATTCTATTATTTGGTGGGAGTGTAAACTTGTTCAACCACTTTGGAAGCAGTGTTGAGTTATTCAATCCTTACATTATATATTATACCATTTATAACCTAATGAATATGATATGTATTTACATATAACTGATTTAACTGTGTTATTTTTCTTCCTGATTTTGTGTTTGTTCATGTATGTAAGCCTTCTTTCTATTGATGATGGCTTTTACTTTCCAGTATACATATTTCCTATATATTTTGTCAAATATTTTCAGCCCTAAGTAGATTTTTATATTATTGGAGCCAAATTTTCTTCCATATTTACCCAAAGCACAATAAATATGCATACAGATTTTGAACTGACTGTTGGAAGGGTGTCCCACATACCACTATAAGAATTGTGGCATTTGTCCCAATTGAAAGAATAGCTTTCTAGGACATCTTATCTGCTGTCCTAGACCTTTTCTAGCCACCTTATCACCCCATGCAGGCATGTCCTGGCTTCTTTTCAGTTCCCTGTACATTTAACAGTTCCCTTTATATGCAGTAGGCTCTCTAGTACAGCCCCCTCTCACTCTGTGTTTTCCAGCAACATAACACATATGCACGATGCTCCAGATTTTAGGCTTAAAAAGAAACATATTTTGGATTCATGAATCTAGAATAAATAAAATCATTGACATTTTAATAAAGTTAGAAAAATAAATAGAATGAACATTTTACAAAAATCAGAACAAAAAGAAAAATAAAGATTTTCCCAGGAAGGGTGAAACGAATCTGTAAATCTAGATTTGCCTCTAAGTTGCCTTCAGGCAGAAATTCTGCCTCAAAGGGATTGACTTCCTCATTACAGACAGGATTTTCTTCCTGAGTCCAGGGAGGAACAGATTGTAATTTCTCAACTGGAAATTAGATCTCCTACAGGAGTACAGATGGGTCTGGGTATTCTGTGAGGAAAGATTCCCTTTCCTCAACTGACTCTGGATTTTAAACCTTACTTATTGGTTTTCCTGAACATAGACTGGGGTCATTTTCCATTAGCACACATTTACCCTGCACACCAAGATGTTTTTTTGACTGGTGTGGAGCCGATCTAGGTGGATTTTGAGTATGAATGAAAGATATTCTGGATCTTCTTCCTTGGTGGTATATGGAGGTGAACCTGCATCACATGTGGGGTTCAGAACCAGTGGGTTCTCCATAGGATTCAAAAGCTGCTTGGGCCTTTCTACAAATTCAAAAAAAAAAACCCTCGATATTCACATGCTTTCTGGAGATTAGTGATGGCTTCCAATCTCTATCAATCACCATAGGTGACATGATTGATGAGTTCTTTATCTGGAGTTCTGCAGAAGCTGCTCTACTGTGAGGCAAACCTGAGCATGGAAATAGGTACAGGAGTCTTAGAACTCTAGAAGTTAAGGTGTGACTAAACTTTCTTGAGGATCTAATGGGGGAAGCTGTAGAAATTTAGTTTGGAATGAACACTGATGAGAAGGTAGGATGTTTCTAATGAGTGGCTACTTCCAAGTTCTTTCAAAAGGAGAGCAGATATTACCAAGCAAAGACTATCCATAAAGGGATATTTGCCAAGCTGGGGCATACTAAGGGATGTTGACCAATTAGGCCCATCCCTAGGGACCCAAGTTCCATCCCTACTCACCAGCTCTGAGGCATCTAAACAAGGACTTCTTCCCCATTTTCTTTGTCTCATGGGTCATGCATTCCTCCAGCTGGTACAGAAGAATATGTAAGCAGAAGAGCAAGTCTGAAGAGGGCATCTTGAGCTTGACATACTGTGTAAGTTTTTTCAGGGTGTCATAGTTTTTGTGCTCATAGAAATCATCAGGGTAGAAGTCCATCCACATAGGGAAGATGGAGCAAACCATGCTGTGGGCAGATTGGTGACAAGAAAAATGTGAGCCTGCCCTCCCTATCCTGAACCTTATACTATAGCGTTTCTCTGGCGGGACGTGCATGTTCAGAAGTGGGAAGAGACTTCTGTAAGCAGGATGCTCCTCACAACCCACTTCTAGGAATTTCTCAAATGCAATCCTCTAAAGTTCCACATGTGATAGGAGGAGAATGTTGTTTCCCCACTGGATCTGACTTGTTATACACAGCCCTCCTTGTCATCCATGAGAGTCCAAAACTACAACCACATCCACAACTGTGTAATCTGCTATCTACTAAAGTGCCAAGCCTCAACCCTGTGGTGAACATCATAACTGGTGTGCAAAGAAGGAAGTTGACTTTGATTCAGAAGCCTCCAAGATACCCAGTTGCAAGGACAGAAGTTCTCTTTTTGCCAACATCCGCTTCTTATCTTGTTCATCTTCCTCCCAGTTACTGTAGAAGGATCTGTACCAATGGGAGGAGAGAAAGAGGCTAACTATATGAATCTCCTTTCCTGAACACGACACACATGTTACTAGCTAAGTCCCACATGGTAATGTAAAAATGACAGACAAAAACTGATGATATGTCTATACAGTTTTATGGAAATTCTAGTTTGTAAAATTCTAAAGACACTTATCTTCAATTAACCAGCCAAAGGCCATACCTGGGGCTCAAATGGTAGAGTGCTCAGGCCCCAAATTCAAGTTCAACTTTCATCCTTTCTTCTGTCTATATTCTTTCAAAGCCCTCCAAATAGTGATTTCCTAGGTGAGGGTGGGCGTTGGGTGCCACTGGCTCATTCCTTTAATCCTAATTTTTCAGCAAGCAAACTGCTAAGTCTCCACTACCTTCTGAGTCAAATGAAATCTTCTGGCAGCCCAGTCCTAAGAAATTAGCCTGAGAGTACACCTCCTTGTCTCAAGCCAAACTCCTGTGATAAGACCCCAGTGAAACAGTCTGAGAGGTACCAAATATGTCAATAATCTGCCAGCTGTGTCTCATCAGCCCTGGGTTTGAAAGAGGAACACACTTTTTAAACAGAATTTCCAGCAACTTCTCCATTGTCCCCCACTCTCTATAGTGGTGGAGGAAGTTTCCAACATAAAAGAGATCAACTTTCTGGTAGGCAGGACCAGGTCCATTACCAGCATTTCCAACAATCCTGAGTCCAAGGTCCATATATTATAAGGCACATTTAGGGTTTGGGCTGACTCTTAGTCACTCTTAGATGGTAAAAAGAATGGATCTTTGAAACATGGAAATGGGAGTACACTTCAAAATTAGTAATAGAGTTGATTGAAATGAACACAGTAAATATTTTCTCAATATACACATATAAAAGCACACAAGAGAAGGTTGTACTGTGGGCTAGGATGAGATGAAATAAGTTTCCTGTCATAGTTATACCTGAACTGAGTTGCCTTGTGATTCCTTTAAAAAGGTCTGAGACATTGGATTCCTGGTTTGGCACTGATCCAATGTCTGCAGCATAGAGTGAGGCACTCACACCTCTCATGCCTGAGATCTGAGTCTCTTGAACTTAAATGTTTTTTTTTTCTTTCATGCATTTGTTTCTAACGCATTTATACAATTATTTCTTTGTTGCTTTGTATGTCCCTCCCCCACAGTATAACCCGTGCTTTCACTGTGTTTAATGTCGGTATAATTTGTGGAGGGGAAGGGGAAAAACAAGTCGTTTAAATAAGGATACAGGTGGACCCGTTGCAACAATGAGAAGTACAATTTGTCATGTCGAAAACGAACTTCACAACTTTGTTGGGGGGAGGAGGATAGGGGGGCAGGGGGAGGCAGGGGAGGGATGTGAAGTGTAAACAAAGGAGGAGGCTATAATGCTTGATAAGAAATGTACTCACTATCTTCCCCATGTAATGTTAACCCCTCTGTACAGTATGTTCACAATAAAAAAATAAAATAATAAAATAATACAGGAACATCTTTCTTGTTCCTGAACCACAGGCCACGTGATCTGGATTGATTTGACTTTCGGTTATAGTTGCCTGGCTCTCAGAGTTCCATATTCTATTTTATTTTGAGGGAAGTAGTGTCATCTCTCAGATCTCAATGATCTAAACTGATTGCTCACATACGACCATCCGAAAGACAAACTGGAGGCTGAAATATCCCCTCCCACATCACTCTAAACACATGTGGACATTGTCAAATCCCAACAACCTCATCTAGATCTAGGAAACAGCATGGTCTCAGTCTCAAGGAACACTTCCTAGGTCAGATCCATGTCTTATTTGTCACTATTCCTCTCATCCTGCCCAAATCATTTTGCTCTCAGGGCCCTCTCAGCCTGCCATTTGCTTCTTGCATCCATTTTTGACATCTACTTCCTAGGACATTGTTAGGTTTTTGTTTCTTAATCTTCTGTTTGCTCTTAAAGCCCCTGTGTGCAGTCATGTGGTAAAAAAGCAAGTACTTGTACATCTCATTGTGGCAATGGGTCCACCTATATCCCTAGTTAAATTATTTTTTTACCTTTCCCTCCACAAATTATACCCACATCAAATACAGTGAAAACAGGGTTAAACAGTGCGGGAGGGACATACAAAGCAACATAGAAATTATCATATAAATATGTTAGAAACAATTGCATGAAAGAAAAAAAAACATCAACTTATCTGGCCTTTTCTGCTTGACTCAGACATATACTATTTATTGCAAATAAGGGAAACCATGGGACTTAAGTTTCTTTTGGCCTGGCTTCCTTTACTTAATATATTTTTTTCCAAGTCTTTCCATTTCCTAACAAATGGGGAAATGTCATTCTTTCTGATGGAGGCATAGAATTCATAGTGTATATATACCGAACTTTACAACTTTGTTGTGTGTGTGGGGAGAGGATCGAGTGGGGAGAGGTGGGGGGAGTATGGGTACAGATGGGAAGGGGAAACAAAAAGGAGGCAACAATGCTTGATAAGAACTGTACTCGTTATCTTGCCTATGTAATTGTAATTCCTCTGAATGGTATTCTCACAATAAAAAGAAGAAAGAAAGAAAGAAGAAAGAAAGAAAAGAAAGAAAGAAAGAAAGAAAGAAAGAAAGAAAGAAAGAAAGAAAGAAAGAAAGAAAGAAAGAAAGAAAGAAAGAAAGAAAGGAAGAAAGAAGAAGGAAGAAAGAAAGAAAGAAAGAAAGAAAGAAAGAAAGAAAGAAAGAAAGAAAGAAAGAAAGAAAGAAAGAAAGAAAGAAAGAAAGGAAGAAAGAAAGAAAGAAAAAAGAAAGGAAGGAAGGAAGAAAGAAAGAAAGAAAGAAAGGAAGAAAGAAAGAAAGAAAGAAAGAAAGGAAGAAAGAAAGAAAGGAAGAAAGAAAGGAAGAAAGAAAGGAAGGAAGGAAGGAAGGAAGGAAGAAAGGAAGGAAGGAAGGAAGGAAGGAAGAAAGAAAGAAAGAAAGAAAGAAAGAAAGAAAGAAAGAAAGAAAGAAAGAAAGAAAGAAAGAAAGAAAGAAAGAAAGAAAGAAAGAAAAAACAAACAGCTCACTTTCTACCTACCTAAAAAAAAAAAACGCAAGTACTTAGAGGTGGGAAAATCATACAAGTATTGAAAAACTAACCTTACACATATAGTCAGACATTTTTACAGGTGTACATTCTTGTAAAAGACTATTTTTGATACGTTTGTCACATTTTATGACAGAGGGGAAGTGGAGAAGCGAAAAGGTGCTGCATTGTCTTCTCATAATTCAATGATTATTATTTAAAAATACTATAGTTGAAGGAATGTAAGATTTAAAGATAAAAACTGTACTCCTGTTCTTTTTATAAGCTAGTCGTTTATAAAGTTTTCCTCACTAAAGTCTTGTCATCTGTGTCCCATAAACTATCCTCCTCCTTCAAAATAATCAAGAAAAACTTTCACAAATAAGTGGGCTGCTGTATGCTCATATGTGGGGAGTGTATGTGTATGTGTGTGAATGTGTGTCTGTGCATATGTGTGTTTTAGGACTTGAACTCAAGGGCTCTATGACAATCCTGAGGTATCTTTCCCTTGACTGTAATGCTCTACCAATTGTACCACAGTTCCCCTTCAAGTTTTTTTGTAGTGAACTGGAGAGCCTCATAAAATTTCCTGGTCAGGCTATCTGAACTGAACCTCAGGTCTCAACCTCCTGATTAGCTAGACTTATAATTATGAGCCTCCAGAACCTGATGATAAAGCATTGTTACTGGAGGCTGTGGGGTTGCAAGTTTCATTCCAGCTTCACAACACTCTATATCATAAAACAACAACAGCAAAGTCCTATATCAAAATACAATAATTAGATATAATTAGAATACAATTTAGTGATATAGTCTGCTAGAATAATTTTCAGGAAACCTTGGTGTTAATGATTTGGAATCACAAAATCAAACCAAAAGATAATTTTAGTGGACTCTACAAATTTTTTAATTCCATCTTATAATAATTTCAAAACATTGTAAGACACAGGAAAAATATTTATACTTATAAGGAGAATGTAAAAAAAGATAAAAGATGGCAGATTATGAAATGGAAAATTCTACACTGCAGGAAAATTATTGCCATGGTGAATATATGGTGGTATTGTTATGGTGAATATATGATAATGTTCTTCAGAGCAGAAATAGATGAATACATATTTAGTACACATAGTCTAACTTGTCTCTATCTCTATCAACTTCCAATCTTCTAGTGCATATTATCAATGTATTCAGGTTTATGGTATGCTCCAAAATAACTAGCAGTGTCAGGAGGTTACCAAAATACATTAGTTTAAATCTTTTAGGAGATAAACGTGCTAATTATATTGACTATTCTATATATTAGACATGTAGTGTGTTCTCACTGTACTCTGTAAGTATGTACATACAATACTTCAAAGTGAAATGGAATACAACAAGATTCTGCCTGCAAAGCTAGATATTTGGGACATCAGTTCCAGACCAGTGTAGTTTGACCTGCAATGCTCCCCAACCCTAGCTATGCATGATGGAATACGTATATCATCCCAGGTCCATGGGGAGCTGAGAGCAGGAGGATTTCAATTCCATGCCATTCAAGGCAAGAACGTCCACATGGCTCCATCTCAACACTGGCTAGCACCTATCACCCCTACCTAGGTTAAAATAAAAATAACAGCATTTTAGTATAACAAACAATATTAAAACATGCCAATACAAACCATCATGAACAACACACACAACACACTCGTGTTTGTTACTCATACCTGTAATCTTAACTGTTTCTATGATTATATATGTGAGCCAGAGGCACCAAGCTGTTCATTATTTAAAAAATGACTATTTGATGCCAGGTGCCAGGGTCTGATGCCTGTAATCCCACCTACTTATAAGGTTGAGGTCTGAGGATCACAGTTCAAATTCAACCCAGGAAGAACAGTCCCCATAAGACTCTTATCTACAATTAACAACTCAAAAGAACAGAACTGGTTCTGTGGCTCAATTGGTAGAGTGTTATCTAACTTGATCACAAGTCTCAGGGATAGAGCTCAGGCCCTGAGTTCAAGCCCCAAAACTGACAAAAAATAAACATTTTAATGTCTGAATTTCTTGTGAATTAAAATGACAGCTGTGGTATGCAATTCTACAGACTACTACAGATTTAATTATATTTGTAGTCAGCAAAAGTAGCAGCACCTGAATAAAGGACTTTTTTCATAAACTGGGGCAGACTGGTCTCTAATTAGAGGAAATTGTTGGACTCATACATAGTATTTTTTATGTAGTGAAGTATATTATTTATTTATTTAGTTATTTTATTTTTTAATTTTAATTTTTATTTTTTGTGAACATACTGTACACAGGGGTTAAATTACATGGGCAAGATAAAGAGTACATTTCTTATCAAGCACTGCAGCCTCCTCCTTTGTTTACCCTTCACATCCTTTCCCAGCCTCCCCCACCCACCCAGTCCCCCCCCCCAGCACCAAAGTTGTAAAGTTCGTTTTTGTCATGACGACTTGTACTTCTCATAGTTGCATCGGGTCCACCTGTATCCTTAAACGACATGTTTTCCCCCATCTCCTCCACAAAATATACCGACATCAAATATAGTGAAAGCAGGAGTTATATTGTGGGGGAGGAACATACAAAACCTACAAAGAAATAATCTTATAAATGACTTAGAAACAAATGCATGAAAGAAAAAAAAACATTTAAATACATATCAGAGGGTTCATTTTCCTAACATCATATTATCTGACCTTTCCTGCTTGACTCATACATATACTAGATATTGCAAATAAGGGAAACCATGGGACCTATGTTTCTTTGGGCTTGGCTTACATCACTTAATATAATTTTTTCCAATCCTTTCCATTTCCTAACAAATGGGGAAATGTCATTCTTTCTGATTGAGGCATAGAATTCCATTGTGTATATATACCACATTTTCTTGATCCATTCATATACTGAGGGGCATCTGGGTTGGTTCCATATCTTAGCTATGCTAAATAATGCTGCAATAAACATAGTTGTGATGGTAGCTTTAGTGTGGTCTTGTTTGTAAATATTTGGGTAAATGCCCAAAAGTGGGATTGCTGGATCAAAGGGGAGCTCTATGTGAAGTCTTTGGAAGAAACTCCATACTGCTTTCCAAAGTGGTTGAACAAGTTTACACTCCCACCAAATAATAGAATGGAAGAAAGACAGCCTCTTCAGTAAATGGTGCTGACAAAATTGATTAACTACCTGTAGAAAACTAAAACTAGATCCTTATATATCACCCTGCACCAGAATCAACTCCAAATGGATCAAAGACCTCGGAGTCAAAGCAGACACTCTGAAAACATTACAGGATGGAATAGGAGAAACCCTAGGCCTCCTTGGCTCAGGCCAAAATTTTCTTAATAGAGACCCAGAGACACAACAAATCAAAGAAAGGTTGGACAAATGGGATTGCATGAAGTTGCAGAGCTTCTGCATGGCAAAGGACATAGCTAGCAAGGTCAATAGAAAGCCCACAGATAAGGAGAAGAACTTCACTAGCCATACAACAGACAAGGGTCTCATATCTAAAATATACTTGGAACTAAAAATATTAAATCCCCCAACAACAAATCCTCAAAGAAACAACTGCCCAATAAATAAGTGGGCTAAAGACTTGAAGAGAAACTTCTGTGAAGAAGAAAGAAGGATGGCCAATAGACACATGAAGAAATGCTCAACCTCCCTAGCCATAAAAGAAATGCAAATCAAAACAACATTGAGATACCACCTCACCCCAGTTAGAATGGCTATAATCAAGAAGTCTAACAACAACAGATGCTGGAGGGGATGTGGACAGAAGGGAACCTTACTTCATTGTTTGTGGGAGTGTAAACTTGTTCATACGTAGTATTTTTTGGTTGATTTTGTTTTGTCTTAGGATGAGAAACCTTATTTCTGCCAATGGCCATTTGGACATGTCTAACATCATTCACAGGCCATGGAGAATTAACAGTCAAATGGCAATAAACTTACTTGTCTTTATGCCATGTTCCAAGTGAATTGTTTAGCTTATATGTCCCTATGGTCTATAGTTTCCTATCCCTACCTTCCTGAAAATACAAGCATATTCCACCAATTCAGATTTGAGTCAGGTAATATGTAGTATTAGTGCCAAGAGTCGAGGAAAATTGTAACACAACTAGGGAAGCATGAAACCAACACTTTAGTAGCTGGACAATGGGGACTCGGACCTATAATCCTAGCTACTCTGGAGGCTGATGATCACATTTCAAAGCCATCTGGAGTGAGAAAATCTGTAATACTCTTCTCTCCAATTTGCCACCCAAAAGCTTTAAAGCGAGTTTAGCCTCCTGAGGTAGAGTAGCCTTGATTACAAAATCTCAGGGGCAGCACCCAATCCTGAGTTCAAGCTGAAAGTCAGGCACAAAAACAATCAACAACAAAAAAAGAGAAACTGGGAGAAAGCTCAGGAAAGAATGGCATTGTCTAAAAGACAAATGTGTATGTTACATGAATTGTGAAATGGTAACCTCACTGTACACACCTTAGTGACAATTACATTTAAAAAGGAATCTGAGAAATCCCAAAGGCATGGGGCCTTATGATGTGCATCTACTTTCCAGAATTTCAAAGTCCCATCATCTGAGCTGGTAACACACAGGTTGTAGCCAAGGGTGATTAGAAAATATGAAGGCAAAGATCTTTTCAGCTTGTCCCACTAAAACTTTGATTAAGCAAAAAACAAAACAACGCAAAGTAAAAACAATAGACTTTAAGGTTAATTAGGCTGCTATTAAAGATTCAGATGGTATACTTTGTGGAGGGGAAGGGAAAAAACATATTGTTTAAATAGGTATACAGATGGACCCATTGCAACATGAGATGTACAACACATTATGTCAAAAAACGAACTTTACAACTTTGGTGGGGGAGGTGGGAGATGGGAATGGATAGGAAGGGGAAATAAAGGAGGAGGCAACAATATTTCATAAGAAATGTACTCATTACCTTGCTCATGTAATTGTAACTTCTCTGTACGTTATTTTCACAATTAAAAAATTGGAAAAAAAAAAGATTCCAGGCAGAATTATTCTTTTATATGATGAGCTAGTACATATGTTTTGTAGATACTGAACTCACATATATCAGAAAAATATCCATGGATTCATAACTAGAAAATCTGAAATGTAAGGTATATTAATTAGATAAGTTTCATTGGGTAGCCAAGAAGAAAACACCACATGGTATTGTCAGGTAAAGTAGTTTATTAACTGAACTGCTGCCCATGCCATACATGGTGAGAAGGCATGTAAAAAAAATGGGGTGACCCAACCTAGGGCCAGGATGTTTCTAGGCCAAGGACTGGATGAGGTATGGCCAGGTGGGGGAAATGTCTGGCCACACTGGATCTGGATGTGACCTCAGGGCCTGGGACTCTCCTATGGTCAGATAGAAAGTGTGACCAGAGGCTGACCAGGTTGTGACTTAGCAGGAGGGGGAGGTGGCTGCCTCCAGGTGTGCCAGATACCTAGGTAACATATAAAGGGTGGAAACTTAGCCAAGAAGTGAAGGGTGTCTGCATAGGTTAGGCATGGCTGGGGCAGACCTAATACCAAATACAAGTAGTAACTCTGCGTTGTGACTCCTAACTCCAAACCATTCATTCTCAATCATTTTCTTTCCTTCCTTCCTTCTTGCTTTCTTTTTTGTTTGTTTGTTTCTTTCTTTCTTTCCTTCGTCCTTCCTTCCTTCCTTCCTTCCTTCCTTCCTTCCTTCCTTCCTTCCTTCCTTCCTTCCTTCCTTCCTTCCTTCCTTCCTTCCTTTTCTCTCTTTCTCTCTCCCTCTCTCTATCGATTTCTATCCCCTACCTCAGTATTCTCAACTCTCAAATAATGAACACTTGGTGAGTTGAACTCAGAAGCTGGGAAGAGCAGCTCAATTGGCCATTGTGATATTTAATTTCATGTTTCCTTACACTTCTTCCACAGGTCACTGGAATCAAATAAGGAACACAGCAGCATGGCATCTCAAAGCCATTTGGAGGAGGAAAGCAAGCACGTTCACTGCATTCTGTCAGGTCCACCCTGGGAAGGTGAGGCAGACTCCTCCCTCCTCTTGGCTAAATCTCAGCACAGTTTCTGCGTCAGGAGAGGTGACTGCTTCCAAGTGAGCCAGTTACCTACATGACACAGGTATTGAGCAGAGACTTATCCTCTTGTCATGCTGAGATTAATGGCATGATTCAACATGATCCACTAGATTGTTGCGATTGGGACTTCCTAAATTTTTGGTTAGGCTATGTTCAAATTGTGATCTATTTATTTCTGATTACTAACCATGATTATAGATGTGAGCCAATGTGAACCAGCACATCAGACCATTCAAAGTTCTTTATCACACATGGAAGACACGCAGTTTCCCAAGTGACATACAAGTTGACAGACAGCAAAATAAGTCCTTAATTCGGGTCGAGACGTGTTTTTAATGTAAAACAAAATTACTTAGCAAAATATCTGACTAATGTGATTATACTTACAAACTTACCTTACATTTTAATAACAAATCACCTATATTAGACAATGATTAACCCAAATTACCTGTAATCATTTATTTTTGTCATATCTTCTAGAGGTAGGCAGAACTGGAGCACACACTATTAACTGAGGTGGTAGAATCTGACAGGATCATAGTTCTGAATCAGTCTAGGAAGGAAAGTATCACCCATATCATCCTACTAGGTAGGGATATTGGAATGTAATCATGATCCCTGCTTTTTACGCTTGGTGCAAAAGTTGCTACTCTATGAGTAATGTAACTTAAACAAGAAAGGATTGGTGGAGGGACTCCAGTGGTGGAGTATCTGTCTGGCAAACACAACATCAAAACTCAAATCAACTTCCTAAAGATAAAAATAAGAAAAGGAAAGAAAGAACAACTCACACTGAGCATATGTTCAATGTAAAAATTTACACTAAATCATTGTAGTTATAATGCCATCATATAATTCTAGGGGCAAATACATTTTGTGTCAAGGCTAAATGAGAAAATAACATACTATATACAAAGCTTTGGTAAAGCATAGGTCTGGCTTACAATGGTGAACGCTTAAGTTTACGTGTGCAGTGTTGTGCTGGGTTGTTAAGGTTTATGGAAGTCCATCATTTTGATGAGCTTGGCATGATGAAATTACCTAACCATACAGTTCACTGAACAGATACTGCTGACATATATATATATATATATATATATATATATATACACACACACATAAATACACAATACACTAAATATACACATGTATGTATTTATATATTAAGTGGCATGTAAATCAAATAAAATTTAAAATGAATAAATTTATTGAGCATATACCTTTCCCAAATAATTATTTTACCTGAATAAATTCATGTCTTAAAGTCTCCAATACTATATCACACTTACATGTTTGCTGATCCCCTTCAGCTTTTTTATGATATTGTTTTTTTCTTTTTCAGATGAAAAATCCAGCCAATAAATATACTTTTATAACATTCCTTTCTTTAGAAAATGAAAAACACGTTGTGTAATCTGGCTCTTTATGTGTCATCAAAAAATTGTTTATAATTTCAAGTACCTATTTTCTTAGACTTAGGTCTCACTCATTTCTTCCAATAATATCTATGGAAAGGAGAAAATGAAGGATCATTCTGTTACTTTGGGAGCTTTTGTTATTAATCACTGCAATAAATATTATGAAAATAAAATTCTGAAATTATTTAGAGAGATGACATGAAAGTTACCTTTCTACACACCTATGATACTCCCTCAACTAAGTCACAGAACTTGAAATAAGTAACATTTTAGCTGGGAGCCAGTGGCTCATGCCTGTAATCCTAGCTACTCAGGAGCTGAGATCTGAGGATGGTAGTTCATAGCTAGTCCTGGCAGGAAATCCGTGACGCCCTTACCTCCAATTAACCACCAGAAAACCGGAAGTGGCACTGTGGCTCAAGTGATAAAGTGCTAGCCTTGATCTAAACAGCTTAGAGACAGTGCCCAGGCCCGGAGTTCAAGCCCCATGACCCTGAAAAATAAAAAAGGAAAAAAGGGAGGAAAGCAATATTTTAAAGCTAATGTGCACATATACACAAATGTTGTCTAGAAATAAAATTATAACAGCTCCTGGACTGGTAAAAAATAGATTAAAGTGAAATTGCCTTCAATCATTTATTTAGACCATCTATACTGAGGGCAGGTTATTGGAGCTCACATTACTATCTAAAGAGGTAGAATTTGAGAGTACCACAGTTCAGAACCAGTGTGCAAGAAAAGTAATAAGGTTTTCATATCATCCTAAAACCTGGCATGTTGGAATGCATTTGTGATCCCAGCTACTTGGCAGATAGAGGTGAGGATCTTAGCCTCCGTTCAGCGCTCAGCAAAATTGATAACCTATGAGCAAAGTAACTAAATTGAAAAAGGATTGTTCTAATGGTAGAATACTTGTTCTGCAAACAAAATATCTAAATTCATACTCATTTCCTAAAAGAGGAACGAAAAGAGAAGAAAGATAAAAAGAGAAAAAAGAGAAATAAAAGAAAGTAGAGAAGGAGGAGGAGAGAAGGGGAGGAAGGAGGGAAGGAAGAAAGGAGGGTAGGAAGGAAGGAGGGAAAGAAAAGAAAGAAAGGGAGGAAGAAAGAAAGGGAGGAAGAAAGAAAGGGAGAGAGGTACAAATAAAAACCTCAGAATGTGTTAGATTTTAATAATGACCCCAAATCCTTTTAGATATAAATGCCATCATTTAATTCTCTGGACAGAGACATTTTGTATCAAGCCCTGTTGTAAGGTCTTGGGACCCCCGAAAGACCACCAGAGACCACAACCAATGTGAAAAGCAGAAGAGTCCTTTCTTTTCAAGCTCAAGCTTGTTCTTCCATGCTCTAGGTAACTGGTGAGGGTGAGAGACCCCAAGCACAAAACCAGCACAGCTTTTATAATATTGAAAAAACAAGTTTAGGGAATTTCCACACAAGCAGTTACATGATTGGTTTGAGGCCACCCTAACTGCAATGTCTTTTTTTCTGAACTATTGGTATGTTCTTTTCCTGGAACACTTGGGTAACTGTTCTGCTTTCTTAAGGGTGGGCAGGGTTGGTGGCAACCTTTGTTTTTTTTTCTCTCTCTTGGTTACTCTGAGGACAGCCTAGCACAAGATGGTGGCGTTAATCTCAAATTGGATTTACTCCAAATTGGATTTACTCTTCATTCTCTCCTCTTCTAGAGCATCAGGGACCAATCATGGTCCCATAATTGGCACAGTCTTCTTTATATACAGTTTGGTATTGGGGTCTCAGAGCTAATAGATGGATTGTGCTGATTCTCTCTTTTACAAAGGACACCAGTCTAAAAGGTCTGTTTGTGAGTAACAATATTAACCGTATCAAAGGCCCTAACATTTTCTTCCAGCAATCCTGACTCCGTATGTCACAGCTAACATAATTTTATACCAACTGTACTCCTAAGCTCCAATTTTAAGACATACTCATAGTATTTGCTACATACTTAAACTTTCTGAGGTTTGTCTTCTTTACAAACATTTTAAGACGATCAGTACTTTTTAAATCCTTTCTTATCCAGAGGATACCAATTTTTCCCCAATTCATTTCTTAAGGCTTTCTTTACTACCCTTCTGTTCTTTAAAATTCCATAAGCTTCTTTGTGGCTAGAGTTTAAAACTGCCCATTTTTCCATTTTCCATTTTCCAAGTTATCTCAGAAAGCTTCAATGCACCAGTGGGATGAAAAGCTTGCTAGATTTTTAAGGCTAAGATTAGGTCTGGGTCTCATTCCTCTTACTACTTCCACTGATCAAAAAAATCTCTCCTTTATCTTTAAAACACACATAGGAGGAAGCAGGCTATTACCATACGAGAGCCAAACTAGGCTGTGACCCTGGAGTGCCTAAGGCAAGACAGTGATAACCTTGCCCCCAATATCCACTGGGGGATTAGAGAGGGTTACTGGATATCACCAAAAGAATGTTCCACAAGAGCTTAGTTTTAGCAGCTTTCAACCGGGAAGCAGTCTCAGGTGATGGAATCAGGCAGGAGTTCAGTCCACAGTGGAGATCTACCACAGTGGAGATGAACTAGGTGATGATGAGATTTCCTCCAGGTGACTGCCAGGCTGTTGTTGACCTTTGCCTTGCAGTAGCATGGTCTCTTCGTGGCTGCAAGGGACTGTCACACCTTGTGCTGGGCTGCAAACTCATACACAGACTGGTTAAGGATACATTGCATAGGCTTGGCAGTCTGTGACTCCACTAGTTTTTAAGACTGTTTAGACAATAATCCAGGACAATTTACCAAGATGACAACTGTTTAAACTACAGTTTTTAATAAATCTAGGATTTTCTAGGCAGAAATAGAGGGCTCAGGTGTGTACTATTTTTTCCCATGCCTTTCCCTTCTGTCAATTTTACCACATTTTTAAAAAGGTGACTCTGGTCCCTTGTTCTTCAACGGGGAAGATGGACGAAGATTCATCTTCTGTCATTTCTTTAAGCTGATTCAGGGTTGTTGATTGTACCTAGCCAGGAAGCTATAACCTTAGCCCATTTTACAAAGAGGTTACCAGGGTTAAATATCATTAAGAACAATATTTTAACTTTTGACAAATGCACAGACCTTTTGTTCCGGCTACAAGAGTGGAGCTTATTTAGCACTCTGGTTTGTTAAGGCATCTTTCTGGATGGTTTAGGAATGTGATCTCTAGTAATCCTAACAATGTGAGAGTTCACTATGCAGCCCTTCAGACAGATACCAATAGAAACACACTCTCGGGTTTACAAACATTTTTCCTGAGCAGATGAATTTCATGTAGCTGGTTTCAGCTCAAAAGTTACTGCCAATTAGAGCTTTTGGCACATACAGGGGTTGGGATCTAAACTATCCTCCATATTCTACAACCTTAGCTTTTTACTACTATCACAGATGACCGACAAGTTCCTGTCACTTACAAGGTAGATAGTCATAGACATTAGGCATGCTTACAATCTATCTTTCCATTACCTTCTGGCTCTGACCAATTTTTGAAGGGCCACACACAAATGACTCTAGGATCTGATATTATTTCTGCAATCCAAGCAGTGGCTTACAGTCTCTGAATGCTCCTCCATTGCTTTCATCCCAGAAGTGTCTTCTCCACACTGGGAAAAATGCCTCATTGGCATTTCTCTTAGTTGGTTGCTGGACTTGAACTCAGGGCCTGAGTGTTGTCCCTCAGCTCTACAGCTCGAGGCTAGCACTCTGCCACTTTTGAATCCTAAAGCAGCACTGCTTGCTCTTTCAGCTTTCTGCTGGCTGAGTAGAGGTGACATTCTCATATGGACCTTTTTCTACTCGGGCTGGCTTCAAACCGGTTTGCAGATCAATGAGTCTCTTAAAGGCCACTTTACTCAAATTAAAAGCAACAAGGTGTTCAACATAGAAGTAGCTTTTAAGCATGTTCTTACCTGAAACATATTAAGTGCTAAAGTTACATGTGACAAACTTTCAAGAATCCTCCCTCATTTTTGTGGGCCTGATGGGAACTGTTACCAAATAACCTATGAGAGCAAACTGAAATGGGAATTAAGCAATTATTTAGGTAATCCTAATTTTTCCCTTTTGCACTTTGAGGCAAATGTTTAGAACAAATTTACTTTTAAACTTTATATACAGAAATCAATTCCTAATTTGTAAGCCTCCTATTAATCTCTGTTTCAATATTCTATACTTTAGTTTTTGGTTGCATTATGAAAAATCCCTTGAACTCTCGATGCTAGGTGTCACTCATTTCCTCTTGGATGCTTGTTTTAAAACAGATACACATTCAAACTTTTAAACTCAAATAACAAATTTTTCTTAATGCAAAAATTACAATCACCATCACTGTACCAAGAAGCTAGACATAAAACACCTTTATGCCTTAAAAAAATTCCAATGGCAGAATATCATTGAGAGCAAATCACATTATACAAATAAACTTTTTAACCCTCTTTTTAGGGCCGCCTTAATTTTAATTTTAACACATCCAAGGGGCAGTGTTAGCAATGCTAATCAGATCATCACATCAATCATTTTTACCATTAGGTTTCCAGTGTCTATCTGCAGGGAAAGGGGACAGAATAAAGATGGGCCACTTGACCCTTCTTGTGGAATGGGCACGCGCCCAGTCCAACTCTTTATGGTTAGATGAACTATGTTGGTGCCAGCTTGCCCTCTTTCGCCATGCATAGACTCCTCCCAGGGCCTGTTCCACCATGCATGTCCAGCAGAACTGTACTTGTGTCTGTTCACCCTTCACTCCTAAAAATGAGTCTTCTGTTGGCTTCTAATTTTCTCCTTTTTGTTAAGCCAGATATCTTGATTACAGTGTTGATTATGCATTCTAAAATACCAGATTTTCTAATTTTCAAGTTAAAGAATCCTTAAAAAGCCATTAAAAACAATGTGTAAATTCTTCAAAAGATTTTGGTAATGTCCAAACCTTATAACCTTTTCAATTTTAAACTTAAACTCACCCAATTGTTATAGCATGCTGACAATTTATATCATGAACATGTTCACAAACACATACAAAACACACTCACACAGATCTTTAAGCATGCAAAAATAAAAATCAGTTGTTTGTAGACATTAGAAAGTTTTCAAACAAAAAATTAAGACAATATTTCTTTTAAACTAAGTAACTTTGTTGAGTTTCATTTTCCCAGGGCTTGCT
The DNA here is from genome assembly GCF_019054845.1 of Dipodomys spectabilis. Classification (NCBI taxonomy): domain Eukaryota; kingdom Metazoa; phylum Chordata; class Mammalia; order Rodentia; family Heteromyidae; genus Dipodomys; species Dipodomys spectabilis. Next base: position 894,887 of record NW_024870925.1, read on the forward strand.
TGTTTAGCAAGGAATTTTACCAATTGGTATTTTGAATCTCTTCTGTTGGAGGAAGGCTGGGGGTGACGGGGGTCACCTGAAACTAAACTGGCCTGATTTTTTTAATCAATTTTAGATAAAATCACTTTACATTTTTGGGACTAGCTGAAAAGTCAAAACCAGCCACATAGCCTTCTCTGTGACTCAGGCCAGCTGGAGGCTGGAACTTTTATTTCCCCAGAGATGTTCAAATAAATAAGAAAAACGCAAAACCAAAAACATACATTTAAAACTAATACCAATTCTAAAACAGAACTAGACAAGACAACAATCAAAGGCTGCCTTTGTCTCTACCAGAACTCTGTGCCATTCTCACTCAGCAAACTGTATTCAGAGTGTTCTGAGTGAGCCTGCCACTCTCACCCAGAACTTCCCTATCTCAGGAAACATAAAACAGAGAACAGTCAAGTCTCAGTGAATGGGGTGACATCTCACCAACATTTGTTTACCCAGGGTCCTTCCAAGGTGGAAGGGAAGTCCCAATCATTTTGTAGCAAGGGAAATAAATCCCCTCTGACTGGTAGATTCTCCCCCATACTCACACCTCCCTGGGCCAAGGCCTAAGGCTAAGATAAACACCTAATGACAAACAGAACACTCAACACAAAGACACAACTTACAAAGGCACGCTGCAGCATTGTAAATTACCAACCAGAAAGTGCCAGACTATAGATGGAGAGTTTCCCCTAAAACAGAAAACTTCCCAATACAGATGGAAAACTTCCCAAAAAAATGTCTGCATGAAAGTGTGAGACTACAAACGCAACATTCCCCCCAAAAAATGTCTGTACTAAACAGCAATCTAACCAGAGGGGTCTGGGGACGTCTCCTCACAGACCCCGTTGGCAGTCTTATAGCGCGTCCACCAAGACTCCTTGCCACCCAGAATACAGACTCCGTGGGAAAACAGAATTACAGATACAGAACCTACAGGCAACCAACTATACAGAACAGCAATGCCTTGACTTAACAGATGGGTTTTTTGGGACTCTGTGGTGGGGCGTCTGGAAGGTCTCATGAGGGGGATTCCAGATGAGCCCCCAAAAATGTTGCATGGACTTGGGAACCCCGAAAGACCACCAGAGACCACGACCAATGCGAACAGCAAAAGAGTCCTTTATTTGCAATCTCAAGCTTGTTCCTCCATGCACCCGGTAACCTGTGACAGTAAGAGACCCGAGCACAAAATCAGCACAACTTTATAGTATTGAACAAACAAGTTTAGGGAATTTCCACACAAGCAGTTACATGATTGGTTTGAGGCCACCCTAAGTACACTGCCCTTTTTATGAACTATTGGTATGTTCTGTTCCTGGAACACTTGGGTAACTGTTCTGCTTTCTTAAGGGTAGGCAGAGTTGTTGGCAACCTGTGTTTTTTCTCTCTCTCTCTTGGGGTTAATCTGAGGGCAGCCTCCACAAGATGGTGGCATTAATCTCAAATTGGAGTTACTTCAGCTCTTTAGCCTGAATAAACTACAGCATACCACATACAAAGCTTTGGTAAAACACAGGTCTGTCTTACAATGTTGGACCAATAAGAGTGTATGTCTAGTGATGTTGCAGTTGTGTCTTAAGGTGTGTGGAGTTTTCCATCCTTATGATCTTATAATGATGAAATTGACTAACTACACAATTACCTGGGCAGATCCCTGCTGAGACCTATATATATTAAATCACAGCTTAACAAAGAACAATATTTACAACGAAATATGTTGACCAAAATTATTTTTACCTGATTCAGTGTGTTTTTTAAACTCTATATCACATGTACAACTTCCTCATTCCCTTCTGTCTCATTATGTTGTCTTTCTTTGTTTTGGTTTTGTTTTCAGAACCATGGTGTAACAGGGTATTTCTTATTTTCTTGTCTTCTAGTCTTCAGAAAGTCTGCAGTTAAATAGGCTTAAGTTCCTTTTGTTAGAAAATTAAAAGCAATTGCGTGGGGTCTTCATCATAATTTTGTCATGATCTCAAATACGTTTTCATATCTAACATTTTACTTGTATTATCTCACTTCAATCTTTTCCAAAGGTCACTTTAGTGGAAGGAGGAAATTCAAAGTGGATTCTGGTAGAGAATTTCTGGTACATATTAAGGTAAGCAACTCCAAAATTATTCATTAGAAAGATGAGTTGAAAGTCATCTTTTTACACACTGATACTCTTTCCTCAACGAAACCAGAGGATTTTAAATAGCTAATATTTTTTAAGTTAATGGGGAGTAATGTGCATGAATTTTCTAGAAATAAAATGATCACTCATGAAACCTTACTGATACTTCAAAGAATACTTTCAATAAGAAGAATCACCTTCAGACATTTTCACCCAATGTGTATCTTCCTGGTAACAGAACACCAAACTAGATTAAGACATCTAATAGATATCTAATTTTTGTTGCCTTTTTGCAATACTTCTTTCTTCTCATATTGATTAGTATGAAGTCTATGACCATTATAAAATCATATTTGTAATAAAAGTTACTAGATGGGACCTTCATGGATGAGATGGTGTGGGGTTTCTGGTGTAGTCCTGTCTCGTTCAAAGGAGGAGTTGGTATTGGCCAACCTCTGTGGTAGAGCAGAGCGGGGCTTTGAGGGTGAAAGCCAGTCTGTGTAGGGCTTTGAGACAGCAGGGAAGGGACAGGAATGGCTAAACTTGTTAGGGACATGGTCTCTTGTGGAGTAGGCAAGATTTAAGATGGAGGCTGGCAGGTAGACAGGTTTTCAGTTGAAGAAGGCGGGTTCACTGGGGAGGAGTCTGTTTGGGGCAGAACTTTTGGAAGGAAGAACAAGTCTACAAAGGAGGAGCTTACTTAGAGGAGCGGTGCTGGTAGAGCACTGTGAGCCCTTGTGGGATATGTAGGGTGAGGTTTCCCATAAGGCAGGGCAGGGAATGGAGGCAAGAGGCAGACAGAAGGTGGGGATTCTGGTGCAGGAATGTGCAGCTATGAGGGAGAGGCCTTTCAGGTTCTAGATTTGAGAGGGCAGGGTGGTACTAGGAAGACATGGGCTAGTAAGGGGCAGGGTTTCTGGTGGAGAATGGCAGGCCTTTGGGAAGTGTGTTAGGGTGGAGGTGGAGTTTCCTACAGAGCAAGATGTAGTCACAATGTATGTAGGAGTTTTTCAGGACCAGAGCTTTGTGAGAGCAGTGATAGTATCCAGTGCTCTAGAATAGTTAGGATGGGGTTTCTGGTGTAGCCAGTCACAACTCGAAAAGAGAAGTTTGGGTGGGGATCTCAGTGTTGCAAGTCGGGACATGGACTTTGGACAGGGTTTCCAGTAGAGCAAAGCAACCTTCAAAAGGGACTATGGAGGGAGTGTTTTACAGTTGAGCCTGGTGAGACTTCCAGAGGGAGGGCAACTGGTGCAGTGTTTTCCAGTGGAGCAATGTGGGTGTTGAGAGATGGAGTAGTGTGGGTTTTCTGGTGGAGTTTTTCTGGACCAGGGCAGGGCTTGGAGCCATGGGGCTAGTTGAAGGAGGAGCTTTGAGAAGGAGTGGAAAGGCTACGATGGTGTAGGATAATTATGGGCAGGGTATCAGGTGGAGTATCGTGTAGATCTTAGGGAAGAGCCAATAGGGGTTGGGTTTATCTGGGGAGCAAGGCAGGGCATTGAGAAGGTAGATGTGGGAGGTGAAGAGTCTTGTGGAGGAACAGGGCTGGCTCTCCAGGCAGGAGATGGGCTGTGTGAGAAGCTTCTGGCCAAGCAAGGTGGGGCTTCAAGGGAAGTTATAGGGAGGTGAAGGGTTTTTGATATAGCACGATGGGCTTTGTGGGAAGAGGTAGGTTCAGGGCTGTGTTTTAGAATTTAGGCCACTTAGAAGTAGGCTAGTTATGGGCAGAGATTCTGATAAAATCAGGAGGAGCTCCAGGGAGAAGGCTGGTTGGGGGTGGGGAAGAAAGGGAAGGGAGGATCTTGGAGGTAATAGAATATGGGAGCAATGGGACTGAGAGGGACTAGAGTAGTTAGGAGCAGGGTATCTGGTGGATGAGATGGGGCTTCGAGCGAGGAGCCCCATGTAGGCCGGGTTCTTGGTGTAGTATGTTGGGACATGAAAGGAGATATAGATGTGGCCTGGTATCTGGTGGCGCAGAACAGGGATTCCAGGAAGGGGTGGAGTGGAAGAGGGATTTTACTATAGCAGAGAAGGCGTTTCAGTAAAGCGTCTTGTTGCAGTTAAGCCTTTGAAAGTTTATAGCAGGTCTACCAGGGGTAGGTTAGTTTAGATTAGGCTATTTAAGGAGGAAGCTGCCTGGAAGTGGGTTTCCAGTGGATCCAGTCACGTTTTATGGGATGGGGGGAATAGGAAAGGGGCAAGACAGTGCAGAGTGAGGCTACAAAAAATGAACAGTTACCATGAATAAATACCATATAAGAACACCATTTTCTGTCAGTGTAGACTTATATTACTTTTATGTATGCAAGAGATGCTGGAGAAAGTAAACAAGTAATAATCCTTCCTAGTGAAATTTTTCTTTATTCTAGTTGATTGAAAATAAAACTACAGGACGCATCAGGCTCAGAGGCACACAGGAGACTAAGACACATGAAGGACTAGAATTCATTCCCCAGCACCAACATTAAGGACCACAAATAAAAGTTTAAAATGTCTCACTTGGTCATAATGGACAATATTGTCTTAAAATTGTGAATGAACAGAACTTTTACTCTGACCATTTTAGAAATCCTAAAACTAAGTAAATAGTAATGTTTTTAACTTTATACAATATTGGAACATGTACTAAAAATAATTAGGAAAATATAAAACTGTATGCAGAATTTCGTTTTCTAGTATCAATTCAAATCTAAAAGAATTTAAAACCAGAAAATTGCCATATAGTGAGGTTGCAGCATGGTTTCTTTTCCATCATCAAAATGGTGACTTAAGCAATGTGTCTTTATCATTGGATGCATCGATGTTAAAACATATCTAAGAATATGAAGCACTACTGAAGAAACTCTGAAGGATCTATGAAATGATGTTGGAATAAAATTAATGACTAATTACAGCAGGAATTGATCTTCACTAGGGCCATAAATACTTTCCAGAAGAAAAGGCTACATTGAAAAATAAACAGTGAAAAGGAAGCAGGTAGGCAGACCTTGAAGTAAATATTATCCAATGAACAACATCAAATGAGGCATGATTGCAATCTTCTTTTACATAAGTTAGAGTTACTGACCTATGTTCTTCCCTAATGCCAAATAACAAAGTCATGAAAATGCAGTAATCATTTTCAGGACATTGGAATTCAATGAATGTATTGCTAGAATGTAAAGATAGATGTCTGATCTAAGGCGTGAAGAAAATATCCCCAATCTCTGGCCCTCCGCTGTGAGAAGTGTACAAGACAAAGCACAAGGAGAATGGACAGAAGTACAGTAGTGCGTACCAGTAGTTCCCAAGATGCATTGATAGATGTAACAGGGGAGAATATCAACAAGATCACCATAGGACTTAGCATGGAGAGTAGAGAGAAGAACAGTGAAAATGCAAGGAGAATTGCAAAAGATTCCCTTGCATATTTGGCAGAAGAGTGCATGGCATTGAGGGCTAAACTACGTGGAGGTATTATAGAAAACTACCTGTGCTCATACGGTGCCATGAGAAGTGAAGAACTTATGATTTACAAGACATTGAATAATCATAAATGTCTTGCTTCAGTAGTGCAGAGTTAAACCTTGATAAATTCTGTTTTGAAACACCTAACAAAGTATAAAACCAAGACAAGAAGATTCAAATTATATATACGTGATTTGACTGTTTGCAACAATAGAGTTCAAAAAAATCGAATCACATAATGTGGATGTAAAAGGATAACATTACTAAGGTAATCTTTATACAATACACATTTTATGTGAATAGTCCTGATTATAAATGATTTGTTTTCCTTACAGATTTTGGATGCACAATACCAACAAAAAAACAAAAACAAAACAAAATAAAAAACACTTGGCAGCTAGATGCTTGTGCCTCATCCCTATTCCTATATAGTCACGAGCCTGAGATTGGAAGATCATGGTTCACAGATGGCTGGGGTAGCAATCCATGAGACATTTATGTTCAATTATTCAAAGACAGAGTGAAACCTTGGTTCAAATAGTACAGACTGAGTCATTCATGAGTGAAAAAACCAAGCAAGAGTTTGAGGCTCTGAGTCAAGTTTCATTACTGTGTGTGTGTGCACGCATGTGCGTGTGCGTGCGCGTGCGCACACACACACACACACACACACACACAGAAATGGAATGAGAGAAGAAGAGGGAGAGATAAAAGGGAATATTAAGACGTTAAGGACTATAATAAGCATATATTAATAAAAATGAGGGAAACCATGGAACCTATGTTTCTTTGAGTCTGGCTTCCTTCACGTAATATGATTGTTTTCCAAGTCTTTCCATTTTCTTATGAAAGGGGCTTTGTGATTCTTTCTGATAGAAGCATAAAATTCCATTGTGTATATATACCACATTGTCTTGATCCATTCATCTATTGAGGGGCATCTTGATTGGTTCCAACAATGCTGCCAGAAACAAAGTTGTAGATTTAGTATGTTTAACTTGAGATCATTTTGACAAATGCCCAAGAGTGGGATTGCTGGTTCCAGAGCTATGTACATTTGACCTTACAAAATAATGTTAATTGAAATGAACTCCAAGACATAGAAAAAAGTTTTTTTTTTCAGATGTCAACCTTAATGTCGGTAGAGTGTCTAGATCGTATTTTATTTGATTTGTCTTTTGTCATTGTTTATCCCTTGCAATCTCTGTCTTGATTCTGGTACCTTCCACCTTGTATATAGATTTATCTGATTTGTATAAGTAAAGGGAAAAATATAGTGATGAAAGAAGTACAAAGAGTGACGCATTGCAACAATGATATTCACAAGACACTATATCAGAAATGAAATTTACAACTTTGGGGTGGGGAGGAGGTGTACGGGGTGGGAAGGGATAGAAGAACAACACGGTGTGGGTAACAATATTCAATAAGGAATGTACCTTACTCATGTAAGTGTAACCCCTCTGTATAGTATTTTTGAAATAAATTTAAAAATTGAACCTATCCTAGAAAATATATAGTTTTCAAAATAATACATCTGTCACAGTACTTGTGAGGGGTTCTAGAGTCAAGCTGTTAGACTTGGAAAAGGATAGATTGGGAAGCCATCTCAAACAGCAATCAAAAGTCTGAGAGCTGTGCTCTGGAAAGGTCGGTCAAGGGAAGACAGGGGTATGAGTCATTACCTCAAGAGTATTTAAGTTAGAGCTGTTGGACACTAAAAGATTGAGACTTTGGAGACAAGATGGATGTCTGTGCTATGGTTGTAATGACTATTGCTTCTTTGCTCCCTAAAAATAAAGGCATTCAATTATCACCATGTATCCAAACAATACCTCATGTTAATAGTTGTAACCACAAGCTAGATTGATGTCTTAGTTTGTCAACATACCTGTAGCCACAACCCCCCCCCCCCCACTGTAGTAGAATGAATATAAAACATGTTTAGGAGGATATGGGGATCCAGAAGCTGGCAATGAGAATTTGGATCCTCTGATGTCATCTTTCCTATCACTTCCTGTGAATTCTTAGTTCTTTGGCCAGGTATCCTATCATCTTTGCTGTCTCATGGTTGTGGTAAGTGACAGTACTGATATTCTGAACACCTCAAAACAAACCATGAGAAAACACTTCCTCAAAGAACATTGACATATGTATAAGAGCACCTGGAAAGATACCAAACATCAGCAGTCACCCAGTGATCCTCTAGCAAGAATGTACAATTCAGGAGTATCTTTTCTTCTGATAATATGAGATGGATAATTGTCCCTTTTGTATATATGGTAATTGATATTGCATACATTTTTAGAAACACATATACATTGTGAAATAATGTGATTTATTTCACAGGTCACAGACCATGTCACTGGATTGATAACCCTAATGCCTTATCTCAATTGCCTGATTCAGATTTAGATGAGTGTGAATTGCCTAATTATGAATATTTCTCCATGAAACTCAACAACACAGAATGAAGTGTCAGTGTCAGGCCATTCTATACTTGCAAGGATCTTTTCACATATTAAAATAATATACACTAACACTGCTCAGCACTCGTGGCACATTGATGTGTTATATGTTCTTCAGATCAGAAATAGGCTATAGCTTAATGTAGAATGATGGGCTATACATTTTCAACGAAAAAGTGATGATTACCTCCTGCAATTATTATCAGTGAAGAATCCTTCCTATACATTTTACTGACTTAGATTCTGCTCTGTGCCTTACCATTATCAGGCAGGGTCACACTATATCGAGCTACAATACTGCAGCAACCTTAGCTGCCTTTGAATTTTAAATCCAATATTGATACCAAGGTCAACTCTGCAACTCTAATCACATAGACAGTGGACAACTGAACTTTTCAAGCCTGGTTAAAAATTCAGCTATTACTGCTCATTGTCAGTGTTAAAGATCTCACTCCTTTAGACTTATTGTCTATCTTCTAGTATTTCCAAAACTGCCTTAGATGTTGGTTTTTGAAGTAGATCTTTTAGTTTGCATTTGATTTATGGAGGTGCTAGTGATGTCAGTTGAATAGAATATATAATAATGTAAGTAATTTGATGTTTTGACATATGAATTTAATTTTGGCAATTGAGGAAGTGAATACACATCACTCACAAAAGTTGCTTTATGTGTATTGGTATTGCTATATTGTGAACTTCCTAAAAGCCAGCAATGGGATCACATGTCCCAAATCCCATCACTTCTGTCACTGAGACAAGGCTAGAAAGGTCCAGACCAATTGTCTCTTCATAGAGAGAAGCTATCTACAAAGAAGCAGGAGAGAATAGCAAATAAAGCAAACGAATCTCCCAACAGTTTATTTTATTTTATTTTATTTGAGAACATACTGTACAGAGGGGTTACAATTACATGGGCAGGATAATGCATAAGTTTCTTACCAACCATTGCAGCCTCCTCCTTTGTTTACCCTTCACCTCCCTTCCCAGCCTCCCCCCGCCTCCCCACCCAACCCTTCCCCCCCCCACACCGACATTCTAAAGCTCGTTTTAGACATGACATTTTGTACTTCTCATTGTTGCAACAGGTCCACCCGAATCCTTAAACGACTTGTTTGTCACCATCTCCTCCACAAGTTATACTTACATCAAATATAGTGAAAGCGGGGGTTACACTGTGGGGGAGGGACATACAAATCTACAAAGAAATAATCTTATAAATGCGTTAGAAACACATGCATAAAAGAAAAAAAAAACATTAAAATACGAATTCAAGGGTTCGTTTTCCTAACATCACTTTATCTGAACTTTTCCGCTTGACTCATACATATACGAGATATTGCAAATAAGGGAAACCATGGGACCTATGTTTCTTTGCGCCTGGCTTACTTCACTTAACATAATTTTTTCCAAGCCTTTCCATTTCCTAACAAATGGGGAAATGTCATTCTTTCTGATGGAGGCATAGAATTCCATTGTGTATATATACCACATTCTCTTGATCCATTCATCTACTGAGGGGCATCTGGGTTGGTTCCATATCTTAGCTATGGTAAATAATGCTGCAATAAACATAGTTGTGCTGGTAGCTTTAGTGTGGTCTTGTTTGTAAACATTTGGGTAAATGCCCAAAAGTGGGATTGCTGGGTCATAGGGGAGTTCTATGTGAAGTCTTTTGAGGAACCTCCATACTGCTTTCCAAAGTGGTTGAACAAGTTTACATTCCCACCAACAATGAAATAAGGTTCCTTTCTGTCCACATGCTCTCCAGCATCTGATGTTGTTAGAGTTCTTGATTTTTGTCGTTCTAACTGGAGTGAGGTGGTATCTCAATGTTGTTTTGATTTGCATTTCTTAGGTCCTTCACTTCTTTAGTTAAGTTAATTCCTAGGTATTTTATTTTTTGTGGGCCTATTACAAATGGAGTTGCTTTCCTAATTTCAACCACACTTTTCTCATTGTTGGCATAGAGAAAAGCCATTGATTTTTGGGGGTTAATTTTATAACCTGCTACTTTGCCAAAGTTTTGAATCAGCTTGAGTAATTTGGGAGTGGAGTCTATGAGATTCTTTAAATACAAGATCATGTCATCTGCAAAGAGGGAGAGTTTTATTTCTTCTTTCCCTATTTGGATCCCCTTTATGTCTGCATCTTATCTTATTGCTGTAGCTAGGCATTCTAATACTAGATTGAAGAGAAGTGGAGAGAGTGGGCATCCTTGAATTGTTCCTGAGTTAAGAGGAAATGGCTTTAGTTTTTCACCATTGAGTAAAATGCTGGCTGTAGGTTTGTCATATACACCCTTTATGGTATTGAGGAATGTTCCATGGGTTCCTAATTTTTCCAAAACCTTCATCATAAACGCATGTTGGATCTTGTCGAATGCTTTTTCTGCATCTATTGAGAAAACCATGTGGTTCTTATCCTTGCTCCTGTTGATGTGATGAATAATATTAATTGATTTGCGTATATGGAACCAGGTTTGCATCCCAGAAATGAATCCTGTCTGATCGTGGTGTATGATTTTTTTGATGAATTGTTTATGTCGATTGGCCAAAATTTTGTTGAGAAGTTTTCAATCAATGTTCATCAAAGAAATGGGTCTATAATTCTCTTTCTTTGATGAGTCCCTGCCTGGTTTTGGGATGAGGGTTATGATGGCTTTATAGAATGTGCTCGGTAGTGAGCTTTCTCTTTCACTTTCATTGAAGCGTTGGAGGAGAATTGGTGTGAACTCTGCTTTGAAGGCCTTGTAAAATTCCGCTGTAAAACCATCTGGTCCTGGACTTTTCTTAGCTGGGAGTTCTCTTATTGCTGTTTCTATTTCAATGCTTGATATGGGCCTGTTAAGATAGGTTAACTCATCTTGGTTTAGTTTTGGCCTGTCAATATTTGCTAGGAAGAGGTCCATTTCTGTCAAGTTCTCAAACTTATTAGCATAAAGTTTTGAGAAGTATTCCCTTATAATCTTCTGAATCTTGGTTGTTTCCGTGGTGATGTTTCCATTCTCATCTCTGAGTTTATTAATTTGGGTGTGTTCTCTTCTTTTTCTGATAAGATTTGCTAAGGGGCTGTCAATTTTGTTAATTTTTTCGAAGAACCAACTCTTTGTTTTGTTGATTCTTTCTATAGTTTTTTTGGATTACAATTCATTTAATTCTGATTTAATTTTGATTATTTCTTTCCGTATACTGGATTGGGGTTTATCTTGCTGCTCTTTTTCAAAGAGGTTTAGATGTGGCATTAAATTCTTAGTTTCAGATCTCTCCAATTTGTTGATTTAGGAGTTCAGAGCTATAAACTTGCCTCTGAGTACTGCCTTTGCTCTGTCGCAGAGGAGCTGGTAATTTGTGTGCTCATTTTTGTTGAATAGCATGAACATTTGAATTTCCTTTCTAATCTCTTCCATGACCCACTCATGATTCAGCAGTGTGTTGTTCAGCTGCCATGTGATACCGGACTTTCTTTGGTGGCTTTTGGTGTTGAGTTCTAATTTTATTCCCTTGTGGTCAGAGAGGATGCAAGGTATAACTTCAATGTTTCTGAATTTAGACAAGTTTGCTTTGTGGCCTAAAATGTGTTCTATTTTAGAAAACGTTCCATGTGCTGCTGAGAAAAACATGTATTCTGATGATGCTGGGTGAAATGTTCGGTAGATGTCTGTTAAGTCTACTTGATCTATGCAGCTGTTTAGATCTGCGGTTTCTCTGTTGACTTTTTGCCGAGTTGACCTATCTAGAGGGGAGAGTGGTGTGTTAAAATCCCCAACAATTAATGTCTTTGGATCTATATGGGATTTGAAGGAAAGTAGTGTTTCTTTGATAAATTTGGGTGCTCCATTGTTTGGCGAATAGATATTTAGAATTGTAATATCCTACTGAAGGAGAGATCCTTTAATTAGCATGTAGCGACCTTCTTTATCTCTTCTCACAAATTTTCATTTGAAGTCTATTTTATCTGATAGTAGGATTGCAACTCCCGCCTGTTTATGGGGGCCGTTTGCTTGGTAGATTTTGTTCCAGCCGTTAAAATTGAAAATGTGTTTGTTTTTACAGGCAAGATGTGACTCCTGCAGGCAGCAGATAGAAGGGTCTTATTTTTTAATCCAACTAGACAGTCTATGTCGCTTAATTGGAGAGTTCAGTCCGTTAACGTTAAGAGATAGGACTGAGAGGTATTTGGGAGTTGTTGCCATGTTATCCACCTTCTTGGGGGCTGCTAAACCTGGGTCCTTCTATGGATCTTGGATTCTCAGTTTGGGTGCAGTTTCTTGGCCTTTATTGCGGTCTTATTGGTTTTCTATGTGTAGGACATCTTTAAGAAACTTTTGTAGGGCTGGTTTGGTGGAGATGTATTGTTTCAATTTTTCTTTGCTATGGAAGGTTTTTATTTGGCCTTCAGTTATGAAGGAGAGTTTAGCTGGGTACAGTATTCTTGGTTGATAGTTGTTTGTTTTTAGGGCATGGCATACATCATTCCAGGCTCTTCTTGCTTTGATTGTCTCTGCTGAGAAACTTGAGGTGATTCTAATTAGTTTCCCTTTATAGGTGATTAACCTTTCCTCCTTGACAGCTTTAAGGATCTTTTCCTTGGTCTGAGTTGATCCTGTGTGGATTATAATGTGACGGTGGGATGTCCTATTCTGGTCTGGTCTATTTGGGGTTTTAAAGGCTTCTTGTATCTGAATAGGCCTATCTTTTTGCATGTTTGGGAAGATCTCTGCTAGGATCCTGTTAAACAAATTTCCTAGACCATTAACTTCTGTTTCTAGGTGCTCCTCTACACCCATTATCCTTGGATTAGGCCTTCTGATGGTGTCTTCCAAGTGTTGGATAGATTTATCGTATTTCTTGGACTTGTCTTGGATGGTTGTATGTTCTTTATAATATCTAGGCTGTCTTCAATCCCTGAGATTCGATGTTCTGCATGGTCTAACCTGCTGTCCAGACTCTCTACTTTGTTTTTTATCTCTTTTCCTTCTAATTGGTCAGCTTTGATGGTTTCAAGTTCTTTGTTGAAGATCTGTTTTAGGTCTTGTATGAATTTCTTTACTTCCTTAATTTGGTGTTCAGTGTTTGTTCTCAAATCACTTAGTTGATTGGTTATGGTTTCTTTGGACTCCCATTCCTTCTGTTGGGTTCCATTCAGCATTCCCTTTTGGTCTCCCTGACTTCCTTCAGCTCTTTGTTAATGGATTCCATGAATGCCTTTACTGATCTTTGTGTGTTCTCTACCTGCTCTCTCAATTCCTGTATTACTCTTTGATTAGCTTCCTCCGGTTTGTGGGATTCCTGCAGTTCTCTTTCCTCCCGTTTGTGGGATTCCTGCAGTTCTCTTTGAGTGTTCTCAGCCTGCTCACGCCATTTCTCCCTTTCTCTTTGATTATTCTCAAGTTGTTCACGCAAATACTGTATCAGTTTTTGAGTAGCTTCCTCACGATTATGATAGTCCTGTATAAACTTCTGGGATGCCTCCTCTCTCTCCCTATCATCAACCAAAGTTTGCATTTGTACAGTCCATAGTCTACAGATACAATCTAGTTCAACAGATACATCTATTCAACATCAAACAACTATATGTTAATGGACTTCGAACCACAGAGAAGAATTGGGAAAACCAGAAATATTAGGGTTAGGGAAAGATGTGAGTAAAAAATAGGAATAGATTGGTGTGGGGAGGCACAGGGAGAGTTAACTATGTCCTAATCACAATGCAGGAAATAGGTTAGGTAGGATGCAAGTAGAGAGAGAGAGGAAAAGAAGAAAGGGAAAGGGGAATGAAAAGAGACCAGAAAAAAAATAGAAACGTAAATATTAATGTTATTATAGAGATTAAAAGGCCATCTATGTAGAGAGGAATGTGAATATATTGAGAGAAGGGGAGGGACATAGAGGAGATCTGAAAAACTTAAAAAAATGCTTAAAATATTATATAGGTATAAAGAGGTAGTACTGCTATTAAGGAATTTAAGTCTCAGAGGTTTTGAATTCAGTAATAAATTTGTGGATTAAGTGTGTAAACAAAGGGGGATAGGGTCTACTAGTTAAGTATGGGTTTATCTGAGGAAGTGCAGGACAAGAGTTAAGTCACATAAAGAAGAACAAAAAGAGGAAAAGGTGGAAAGGTTAGGAAAGGGAGAAGAAAAGGTCAGAAGTTCAGTAGAGCTAGACAAAAAACAAAAAGATAATGAAGAAAGAAAGAAATAGTAAGAAGTTAAGAAAAGAAAGGAAAACGCACATTCACGTATTCCTAAAGTAAAAATTATAAGAGGAGAAAAAAAAAAACTACTGGAAACAATTAATTTTTCAAAAGAGGCAAAAATTAAAGATTAATAAAAGTTTTAGAAAAGCAACAAAATTTTTTTATATATACAAGGTACCAAAAAAAAAAAAAAGAAGAAGAAGAAGAAGAAAAAGAAAAGAAGAAGAAGAAGAAAAAAAAGTTCTTCGATTTTTTTGGGAGGGGTGGGAAGAATCCTGTATCTCCCTTTTGTCTGTAACCAGCCTCTTGTTGGAGTCTCTGGTCAGCTTGAGGACCTGTGGCTTGATTGGTTTCTCAAGTCAGTTTGTACGAACAGGCAGAAAAATGCTCTGCTTTACCCAAGATTTTGAGTTCCCCTCCCAGGTTAGTTTTCTGGGAGGGTGATCTGCTTTGAGAATCACAAAAGAGGGGGATGCAGTGATGAGGCTAGGTTCTGGGTAGAGTTGAGGGCTTTCAACAAACAGTAGCTTTTCCCTGGGGCTATTTTGTGAAAAAACTCACAGAGCCCACCCTGGAGCCATTCTCAGGGTTTCTGTTTTTCATTTGATTGTGGAGGGTGCTAGAGGGATGGGCAGCCTCTGGCTCTGGTTACCCAGTGAGGAGAACCACTCCAATGGCTGGCGCCTGCGCTGGGTGACTTTTCCCTGGATGGAACTGAGTCTGTGAGGTCACTTCGCCGTTAAGTTCTTGTGACCAGCTAAATGACTCGTTTTATTCCAAGGACTGAGCTGGAGCTAACAGCTCCTCCGAGCTTTGTCGGTATCCAAGATGGAGATCACCGGTGCTGGGGGGAGGGGGTGGCCTTCCCTCCTCTGCTCCCTGAGGAGTGAGGACGTCGGGCTTCTACTCATGCCGAGTCTTGGATCCTGGGTCGTCTCTGGTCTGCAAACTGCAGGATGAAGATATCTGCTCCTTGTCGGTTCTTGCTGGTGTTGAGTAGAATTCGCTCGTCCAATGCTTCTGGCTCCTTCATCCCGGGCTCTCTGTGTCTCAAGTATGACCGCGGCGGTGGTCGCCGCCACGACCCTGCCGCTGCTGGGGTGGCTGCTGGCAAGCGCTCAGATGTGTCTCCTTGCCTTGGCTTCCCCACTCTTGACTAACTCTCTGTCCTGTGATGGCACACTTGGTGTGATTCTTTGGCTTAGGACTGTTCACTGGAACTCTAAAACTGCTTTCTATGCGAGAGCTTGTTCAGATTCCAGCTTCTGCTCCGCCATCTTCCCGGACGTCTCCCAACAGTTTTGTTACATATTCTTTACACTTTGCCATTAAGACCAATATAATAGCATTCTTTATAACCTCTTTCCTAATCTTTTCCTGTTCTGAAAAGTTTTATTTATGGATCTCCAAGAAGTCCTATAAGAATAACATAAGAGGAGTTCCGGGAAGATGGCAGAGGAGAAGATGGAGGCTAAACAAGCTCTCGCATAGAAAGCAGTTTTAGAGTTCCAGTGAACCGTCCTAAGCCAGAGAATCACACCAAGTGTGCCATCACAGGACAGAGAGTTTAGCCAGAGAGGGAAAATCCAGGCAAGGAGACAGCTCTGAGATGTTGCCAGCAGCCACTGCTGCAGCAGCGTCAGCC
This sequence comes from Dipodomys spectabilis, assembly GCF_019054845.1. Lineage (NCBI taxonomy): Eukaryota > Metazoa > Chordata > Mammalia > Rodentia > Heteromyidae > Dipodomys > Dipodomys spectabilis. The sequence continues at coordinate 910,800 of NW_024870925.1, forward strand.
ACAGTCACCATACCTGCAAAACAGAGAGTCCAGGACGAAGGAGCCAGACACGGTGGGGGAGCAGATTCAACTCAACTCCAGCAAGAACCCACAAGGAGAGGACTTCTTCATCATGCATTTCACAGACCAGAGACAAACCAGGAACCAAGACTCAACGAGAGTAGAAGCCTGCCGTCTTCACTCCTTCTCAGGGTTCAGAGGAGGGAAAGCCCCCCCAACCCCCACCGCCGAGTTCCAGAGATCTCCACCTTGGATACCTGCAAAGCTTGGCGGAACTGCTAGCTCCAACTCAAGCCTTGGAAGAAATTTAGAGTCATTTAGCAGGTCACAAGAACCTAAAGAGACTACCAGACTCAGATCCACCCAGGGAAAAGTCACCCAGCTCAGGCATCAGCCTCAGGAGTAGCTTTCTTCACTGGGTAATCAGAGCCAGAGGCTGCCCCTCCGTTTTGTAGCCCTGACAATCAATTGAAATTTAGTAAACATAAACCCTGAGAATGGCTCCAGGCTGGGTTCTGTGAGTTTCTTACAAAGTAGCCCCCTGGAAAAGCTACTGTTTGCTGAAAGGCTTCAACTCTACCCAGAACCTAGCCTCATCACAGCATCTCCAGACATGAGAACAAAGCCATCTCCCTCTTTTGTGATACTCACAGCAGATCTCCCTCACATTGAACTAACCTGGGAGGAGGATCGCAAACTCCTGGGTAAAGCAGACCATTTTTCTGCCTGTTCAAACTGACAAGAAACCAACCAAGCCACCGGAGAACCAAACACCACCAGGAGACCAGAGGGTCCAACAAGAGGCTGGTTAGTGACACAAGGGCCAAACAGGATTTTTCCCACCCCTCCCAAAAAAATCAAAGAAAATTTTTATTTTTTTTGTACTATTTATAAAAAAATTTTTTTTCTTTTCTAAAAATTTTTTTAATTTTTAATTTTTACATTTTTTGAAATGTCTACTTTCATTTTTTTCCTCTTATAATTTGTATTTTATGGGTATTTGTGTGTGTGCGTTTTTCTTTTTTTCTTTCTTTTTAAAAAATTATTTGTTTTTTGTTTAGCTCCACTGAACTTCTGATCTTTTTTCTTTCTTATCCTTTTCACCTTTTCTTCTCTTTCATTCTTCTTTATGCGACTTAATTGTTGTTCTACACATCCTTAGATAAACTTGTAGTTGAGTATAAGACCATATCCCCCATTGTGTATACACAATCCAGAAATATATTACTAAATTCAAAACCTCTGAGACTTAAATTCCTTAATAGCAATACTACCTCTTTATACCTGTATAATATTTTAAGTATTTTTATTTCTAAGATTTTCACATCTCATTTATATCCCTCCCCTTTTCTCATGATATTCACGTTCTTTTCTGAATAGTTTGTTTTTGTTTCTGCATAATATTTTTAATTTTAACTTTTCTATTTTTCATGGTCTCTTTTTTTCCCTTTCTCGTTCTTCTTTTTTTCTCTGTCTCTATGTTCATCATATCCAACCTATTTCCTGCTTTGAGATTAGGACTTAGTTAACTCTCCCTGTCCCTTCCCACATCACTCTATTCCTATTTTTTACCCACATCTCTCCCTAACCCTAATAATTTCTGGTTTTCCAAATTATTCTTTGCGGTTCGTAGCCCATCAATATATAGTTGTTTGATGTTGAATAGATGTATCTGTTGAAATAGATTGTATCTGCAGACTATGGTCTGTGCAAATACAGACTTTGGTTGATGTTTGCCTTAAATTAGTGCTCTAGCACAAAACTCTTGTTATTTACATCACAAATGGGCAGAGTAAGCCAGAAAACACAAGAAAAATGGCAAGTCCGGGCAGCTCAACTCCCACTCATGATAATCAAGGGAGAGAACAGATAATGGATAACCCAGAGGAGAATTCTCAAATGCTCTACAAACACTGCTGGCAAACAAGATAAATGAAAAGATTGAAAACCTACAAAGGACTCTGTATGAGCGTGAGAGGGAGAGAGAGGAGGCAATCCAAAGGTTTATACAGGAAAAGACTGAAACCGTACAAAGGACTCTGTATGAGCGTGATAGGGAGAGAAAGGAGGCAATCCATAGGTTTATACAGGAAAATCATGAGTGTGGAGGAAGCTACTCAAAAATTGATACAGGATTTGCGTGAGTAACTTGAGAATACTCAAAGCAAGAAGAGCCTGGAAAGATGGATGCCATGCACTAAAAACAAACAAATATCAACAAAGAATACTGTACCCAGCTAAACTCTCCTTCATAATTGAAGGCCAAATAAAAAGCTTCCATAGCAAAGAAAAATTGAAACAATATATCTGCACCAAACCAGCCCTACAAAGATTCTTAAAGATGTCCTACACATAGAAAACCAAAAAGACCACAATAGAGGTCAAGAAACTGCACCCAAACTGAGAATCCAAGAACCATAGGAAGAACCCAGTTGCCGCAGCCCCCAAGAAAGTGGACAAAATGGCAGGAACTCCCAAATAGATTGTCTAGCTGAATTAAAAACACGATACTTCTTTATGCTGCTTTCAGGAATTTTGCCCCTTAAAACAAAAACATTTTCTTTTTTCTTTTTTTTTGTGAACATACTGTACAGAGTGGTTACAATTACATGGGCAGGATAATGCGTACATTTCTTATCAAGCATTGCAGCCTCCTCCTTTGTTCAACCTTCACATCCCTTCCCAGCCTCCCCCCGCACCCAATCCTCCCCCACCCCACCCCCCGCACCAAAGATGTAAAGCTCGTTTTTGACATGACAAATTGTACTTCTCATTGTTGCAACAGGTCCACCTGTATCCTTAAAGTACTTCTTTTCCCCATCTCCTCCAAAAGTTATACTGACATCAAATATAGTGAAAGCAGGTGTTATACTGTGGGGGAGGGACATACAAAGCAACAAAGAGATAATCTTATAAATACGTTAGAAACGAATGCATGAAAGAAAAAAAACATTAAAATACGTATCTAAGTGTTCATTTTCCTAACATCACATTATATGACCTTTTCTGATTGACTCATACATATACTAGATATTGCAATTAAGGGAAACCATGGGACCTATCTTTCTTGGGGCCTGGCTTACTTCACTTAATATAATTTTTTTCCTCTTTTTTCCATTTCCTAACAAATGGGGCAATGTCATTCTTTCTGATAGAGGCATAGCATTCCATTCTGTATATATACCACATTTTCTTGATCCATTCATCTACTGAGGGGCATTGGGGTTGGTTCCATATCTTAGCTATGGTAAATAATGCTGTAATAAACATAGTTGTGCTGGCAGCTTTAGTGTGGTCTCGTTTGTAAACATTTGGGTAAATGCCGAAAAGTGGGAATGCTGGCTCATAGGGGAAGTCTTTTGCGGAACCTCCATTCTGATTTTGAAAGTGTTTGAACAATTTTACATACCCACCAACAATGACGTAAGCTTCCCTTCTGTCCACACTCCCTCCAGCATCTGTTGTTGTTAGGGTTCTTGATTGTTGCCATTCTAACTGGGGTGAGGTAGTATCTCAATGTTGTTTTGATTTGCATTTCTTTTATGGCTAGGGATGTTGAAAATTTCTTCATGTGTCTAAAGGCCATCCTTCTTTCTTCTTCAGAGAAGTTTCTCTTTAAGTCTTTAGCCCACTTATTTATTGGGCAGTTGTTTCTTTGAGGATTTGTTGTTGGGGAATTTAATTTTTTGAGTTCCCAGTATGGTTTATATATGAGACACTTGTTCATTGTATGGCTAGTGAAGATCTTCCAGATCCGATTGATCTTGCTACCTATGTGCTTTGCCATGCAGAAAGCTCTGCAACTTATGCAATCCCATTTGCCCAACCTTTCTTTGATTTGTTGTGTTTCCGGGTCTCTATTAAGAAAATTTCGGCCTGCTCCAAGGAGGCCTAGGGTTTCTAATATTCCATCCTGTAATGTTTTCAGAGTGTCTGCTTTGACTTCGAAATCTTTGATCCATTTGGAGTTGCTTCTGGTGCAGGGTGATATATAAGGATCTAGCTTTAGTTTTCTACAAGTAGTTAAACAATTTTGCCAGCACCATTTACTGAAATGGCTGTCTTTCTTCCATTCTATTGTTTTAGCTCCCTTATCGAAGATTAGATGGCTATAGGTCTATAGGTTCATTTCTGGGTTTTCAATTCTATTCCATTGGTCCTGAGGTCTGTTCTTATGCCAATACCAAGCTGTTTTGATTACTATGGTTTTATAGTAGAGTTTGAATTTTGGCATTGAAATTCCTCCAACAGTATTCTTTCGGTTGAGGAGCGCAAAAACATTTTCAATGTGACACGTTAAAACAAAATCTCCCAACAAATGGCCTCCATACACATGCTGGAGTTGCAGTCCTAATATCAGATAAAATAGACTTCACATTAAAATTAGTTAGAAGAGATAAAGAAGGTTGCTACATACTTATTAATGGATCTCTCCTTCAGGAGGATATTACAATTCTAAATATCTATTTGCCTAGCAATGGAGCACCCAAATTTCTCCAAGAAACACTACTTTCCCTCAAATCCCACATAGATCCAAAGACATTAATTGTAGGAGATTTTAACACACCACTCTCCCCAATAAATAGATCAATTCGGCAAAAACTCAACAGAGAAACTGCAGATCTAAACAGCTGCAAAGATCAACTAGATTTAACAGACATCTATAAAATATTTCACCCAGCAACATCAGAATACACGTTTTTCTCAACACCACATGGAACATTTTCTAAAATAGACCACATTGTAGGCCACAAAGCAAACTTGTCCAAATTCAGAATCATTCAAATTAAACCTTGCATTCTCTCTGACCACAAGGGAGTAAAATTGGAGCTCAACACCAAAAGCCACCAAAGAAAGTATGGTAACACATGGAGTTTGAACAACACTCTGCTGAATCACAAGTGGGTCATGGAAGAGATTAGAAAGGAAATTCAAATATTCATGCTATTCAACAAAAATGAGCACACAAATTACCAGCTTTTGTGGGACAGAGCAAAGGCAGTACTCAGAGGCAAGTTTATAGCTCTGAGTTCCTACATCAACATACTGGAGAGATCTGAAACCAACAATTTAATGAGACATCTGAACCTCCTTGAAAGAGAGCAGAAAGATAAACCTCAATCCAGTAGACCAAAAGAAACAATTAACATTAAATCAGATTTAAATGAATTAGAATCCAAAAAAAACCTATAGAAAGAATCAACAAAAGAAAGTGTTGGTTCTTCGAAAAAATTAACAAAATTGAGAGACCCTTAGCAAATCTTATCAGAAAAAAAAGAGAGCACACACAAATAAATAAACCAAGAGATGAGAATGAAAACATCACCACCGAAAAAACAAAGATTCGGAACATTATAAGGGCATACTTCTCAAAACTTTATGCTAATAAGTTTGAGAACTTGGCAGAAATGGACCTTGTCCTAGCAAATATTGACATGTCAAAACTAAACCAAGATGAGTTAAACCATCTTAACAGACCCATATCAAGCATTGAAATGGAAACAGCAAAAAGAGAACTCTCAGCTAAGAAAAGTACAGGACCAGATGGTTTTACAGAGGAATTCTATACAACCTTAAAGCAGAGCTCACACCAATACTCGTCCAAATCTTCAATGTAATTGAAAGAGAAAGTTCACTACCAAACACATTCTATGAATCCATCATAACCCTCATTCCCAAACCAGGCAGGGACTCATCAAAGAAAGAGAACTATAGACCCATTTTTTGATGAACATTGATGCAAAACTTCTCAACAAAAGTTTGGCCAATCAACTTCAACAATTCATCCAAAAAATCATACACCACGATCAAACAGGATTCAATATACACTGGTTCAATATACGCAAATCAATTAATATTATTCATCACATCAACAGGAGCAAGGATAAGAACCACATGGTTATCTCAATAGATGCAGAAAAAGCATTTGACAAGTTCTAACACCACTTTATTATGAAAGATTTTGAAAAATTAGGAATCCATGGGACATTCCTCAATACAATAAAGGCTGTATATGACAAACCTACAGCCAGCATTTTAATTAATGGTGAAAAACTAAAGCCATTCCTTCTTAACTCAGGAGGAAGACAAGGATGTCCACTCTCTCCACTTCTCTTCAATCTAGTATTAGAAGGCCTAGCTACAGCAATAAGAGAAGATGCAAACATAAAGGGGGTTCAAATAGGGAAAGAAGTAATGAAACTCTCACTCTCTGCAGATAACATGATCTTGTATTTAAAGAATCCCATAGACTCTACTCCCAAATTACTCAAGCTGATTCAAAACTTTGGCAAAGTAGCAGGGTATAAAATTAACCCTCCAAAATCAATGGCTTTTCTGTATGCCAACAATGAGAAAAGTGTGGCTGAAATTAGGAAAGCAACTCCATTTGTAATAGCCCCACAAAAATTAAAATACCTAGGAATTAACTTAACCAAGGAAGTGAAGGATCTCTATGATGAAAACTTTAAAAACTTGAAAAAGGAAATCAAAACAGAACTCAGAAAATGGCAAAAACTCCTATGCTCCTTGATTGGAAAGATTAACATCGTGAAAATGGCAATACTTCCCAAGGCTATCTACAAATTTAATGCGATACCTATCAAAATTCCAACCTCATTCTTCAAGGAAATAGAAGAGGCAATCCAAAAATTCATATTGGAACAATAAAAGACCCCAAATAGCAAAAACGCTCCTCAACGGAAAGAACACTGCTGGAGGAATATCAATACCAAATTTCAAACTCTACTATAAAGCCATAGTAATCAAAACACCTTGGCACTGGCACAAGAACAGACCTCAGGGCCAATGGAATAGAATTGAAAACCCAGAAGTGAACCTCCAGACTTATAGCCATCTAATCTTCGAAAAAGGGAGCTGAAACAATAGAATGGAAGAAAGACAGCCTCTTCAGTAAATGGTGCAGGCAAAATTTGTTAACTACTTGGAGAAAACTAAAGCTAGATACTTATCTATCACCTTGCACCAGAATCAACTCCAAATGTATCAAAGACCTCGGAGTCAAAGCAGACACTCTGAAAACATTACAGGATGGAATAGAAGAAACCCTAGGTCTCCTTGGTGTAGGCCGAAATTTTCTTAATAGAGACCCGGAAATACAACAAATCAAAGAAAGGTTGGACAAATGGGATTGCATGAAGTTGCAGAGCTTTCTGCATGGCAACGGACATAGCCAGCTAGATCAATAGAAAGCCCACGGATCTGGAAGATCTTCACTAGCCATACAATGGACAAGTGTCTCATATATAAACCATACTTGGAACTCAAAAAATTAAATCCCCCAACAACAAATCCTCAAAGAAACAACTGCCCAATAAATAAGTGGGCTAAAGACTTAAAGAGAAACTTCTCTGAAGAAGAAAGAAGGATGACCAATACACCCATGAAGAAATGCTCAACCTCCCTTGCCATAAAAAAAATGCAAATCAAAACAACATTGAGATACTACCTCACCCCAGTTAGAATGGCAAAAATCAAGAACCCTAACAACAACAGATGCTAGAAGGAATGTGGACAGAAGGGAAGCTTACGTCATTGTTGGTGGGAGTGTAAACTTGTTTAACCACTTTGGAAAGTAGTATGGAGGTTCCTCAAAAGACTCCACATAGAGCTCCCCTATGACCCAGCAATCCCAATTTCGGGCATTTACCTAAAGATTTACCAACAAGACCACACTAAAGCTACCAGCACAACTATGTTTATTACAGCATTATTTACCATAGCTAAGATATGGAACCAACCCAGATGCCCCTCAGTACATGAATGGATCAAGAAAATGTGGTATATATACACAATGGAATTCTATGCCTCCATCAGAAAGAAGGACATTTCCCCATTTGTTAGTAAATGGAAAGACTTGGAAAAAATTATATTCAGTGAAGTAAGCCAAGCCCAAAGAAACATAGGTCCCATGGTTTCCCTTATTTGCAATATCTAGTGCATGTATGAGTCAAGCAGAAAAGGTCAGATAAGGTGAAGTGAGGAAAATGAACCCTAAGATATATATTTAAATGTTTTTTTCTTTCATGCATTTGTTTGTAACGTATTTATAATATTATTTCTTTGTTGCTTTGTATGTCCCTCCCCTACAGTATAACCCTTGCTTTCACTGTTTTTGATGTCAGTATAATTTGTGGAGGGGCAGGGGAAAAATAAGTCGTTTAATTAAGGAAACTGGTGGACCCATTGCAGCAATGAGAAGTACAAGCTGTCATATCGAAAACGAACTTTACAACTTTGTTGCAGGGGATGTGGGGTGAGAAGGATTGGGTGGGTGGGCAGTGGGAGGCTGGGAAGGGATGTGAAGGGTAAACAAAGAGTAGGCTACAATGCTTGATAGGAATTATACTCATTATCTTGCCCATGTAATTGTAACCCCTCTGTACAGTATGTTCACAATAAAAAAAAAGAAAAAAGAACAAAATAAAATAATTAAAAAAAGAAAACAATACACACACATATAACCCCAAAATAAGAATTATAAGAGGAAGAAAAAAAAAGTTAATCGAAAACAAAAATTTTTAAAGTTAAAAATTTTTAAAAAAGGTTTAGAAAATTTTTTTATGAAAACTACAAAAAAAGAGAATTTGATTTTTTGCGGGGATGGGGTGATCCTGTATCTCCCTTGTGTTCATCACCAGTCTCTTGTTCGATTATCTGGTCTGCTTGTGGTGTTTGATTTTCCTGTGGTTTGGATTGTTTCATTAGTCAATTTGTTTGAGCATGCAGAAAAAATGCTCTGCTTTACCAAGGATTTTGTGATCCTCCTCCCAGGCTAATTCAATGGGACAGAGATCTTTGAGTTTCACAAAAGGGGGACATGGTTGTTTCCTCTAATTTGGAGATGCTGTGATGAGGCTAGGTTCTGGGTAAATTTGAGGCCTTTTAGCAAACAGCAGCTTTTCCCTGAGGAGTTAGCTTCTGAGAAACTCACAGAGCCCAGCCTGGAGCCATTCTCAGGGTTTATGTTTACTGAATTTCAATTGATTGTCAAGGCTGCTGTAGGGAGGGGCTGCCTCTGGCTCTGTTTACCCAATGAAGAAAGCCACTCCTGGGGCTGGCAGCTCAAGCTGGTTGATTTTTCCCAGGGAGGAGCTGAGCCTAGCAGGTCAGCTTAGGTTCCTGTGACCTACTAAATGACTCTTGTTTTCTTCCAAGGCTTGAGTTGGAGCTAGCTACACAGCCAAGCTTTGTCAGTGTCCAAGATGGAGATCTCCAGTAATGTGGGGGAGAGGGTTGGCCTTCCTTCCTCTGCTCCCTGAGAAGGAGTGAGGATGTCAGGGTTCTACTCACGTCAGAGTCTTGGTTCCTGGCTCATCTCTGCTCTGTGAACTTCAGGATGAAGATGTGTGTTCCTTGTCAGTTCTTGCTGGTGTTGAGTAGAAACTGCTCACTTGCCGCGTCTGGCGCTTAAGTCCCAGACTCTCTGTGTTGCAGGTATGGCGGCTATGGCTGCCGCTGCTGCCGCCACATCTGTGGCCACTGGAAAGTGCTCATATCTGTCTCCTTGCCTGGATTTTCCTTCTCTGGTCTAACTCTCTGTCCTTTGATGGCACACTTGGTGTGATTCTCTGGCTTAGGGCTGTTTGTTGCAACACTAAAATTGCTTTCTATGTGAGAGCTTGTTTAGTCTCCAGCTTCTCCTCAGCCATCTTCCCAGAACTCATCAGAAAATAACATTTAAAATCAAGTCCATGCAGGAAAGTACAGGGGACATTTTTTCTGTGTGTGCCAGTCATGGGGGTTGAATTTGTTCTACTTTATTCAAGGCTGATGTTCTATTATTCTCAGCTAATCGGTGGGATAACTACCAGCTAATTGGAGGTAAAGAGTCTCATGGAATTCTCTGTGCAGGCTGACTTCAAACTGATAATCAGATTTCAGCTTCCTGAGACATTCTGTGCTTTGCATGAGACACTTCTCTCCAATGAACCACCAAAAAGAAGAAAAAAAAAAAAACACCTGGGGTTAAGATGTGGCTCCAACGGCAGAAATGAGACAATGATTTCTGGGACAGCACCCACACCTTGAGATCAAGCTCCAGGACCAGCACACACAAAAATAAAATAAATAAATGAAAAGAAAGGTGGAAGAAGAAAAGGGAGAGCCGATTTCAGAGGTTAAAATGAGCAACATTAAGTTAGCTTACACTTGTTACTGTATTTACTCAAGGGTCTCACATCTGAGGATCAGTACTCAAGGCAAGTCATGGCAGGGGAGTCCATGAACTCTAATTAGCCAACTACAGTTTTTTTTTAAAAGCTCCGAATTGTGCTGTGGCTCACATATTAGAGGACTAGTATTAAAAAAGTACTGGGAGGGGGCTGGGAAGGTGACTCAGTGGGAGATTGCTTGCCTTGAATGCATGAGGCCCTAGGCTCAATTCCTCACCAACACATCAGCAAGAAAAGCCAGAAGTGGCGCAGTAGCACAAGTGGTATGGCTCTAGCCTCAAGCAGAAGAGCTGAGGAACAGCACCCAGGCCCAGAGTTCAGGCTCCATGACAGACAAAAAAAAAAGGAACTGGGACAATACCTAGGGTCTGATTTATAGCTCCAAGCCCAGCATACATATGGAAATAAAAAGTAGAAATTTAAAAATGTATAAGAAAATCCAATTAAATTTTCAAAATGAGTCATGAGTTTTTGGTTTTTGTGTGTAATCCTCTTTTTTGGTCGGTTGTAAGGCTTGAACTCTGGGCCTGAGCGCTGTCCCTCAGCTCTTCAGTTCAAAGCTAGTGCTCTACCACTTGAGCTACAGTGCCACTTCCTTTTGTGTGTAATCCTAAATACTAAGATAGATTAAATCTGAGGGCTATGGTCTCTCATCTTCAAATCACCAGCAAAACAAATAAACAAGAAAACAGTAATAAATCTGTGATGGAATTGTAAAGCACCAGGCTTGAGTGAGAAAGCTATGAAACAGTGTCCTTGCTCAGAGATCCAGCCTCAGGATCACATAAATGTAAATAAGAAGAGAACCTGGGGCTGGTGACTCATGACTGTAATTCTCCAGGAGGCAGAAATATGGGTATCCAGTGTAAAGGCCAATTCTAGCAGGAAAGTCCAAAAGACAGTTGCTTGTGGGCCATCCTGGGGCTAGAACTGTAGTACTCCCAGATTTTTGGCAGTTAATTGGAGGTAAAGATCTGAGACTTTCCTGCTCAGCCTGGCTTTGAACCATGATGGTCAGATTTCAGCCTCCTGAAACAGGCCAGGCCTTGCATGAGTTCTGGCTCCAGTACTAGCACACTCACAAAAAATGAATACATGCAAAGAAGACTAGAAGAGAAAGAAAAACCAATAACTGAGGCTGCAATGAGCCAATCAGCCCATCACTGGTGGTTCATAACTGTAATTCTGTTTACTCAAGAGGCTAAAATGTGTTGATAATATTTAAAGGCCAGACCGAGTAGGAAAGTCCATAAGACTTGTGTGTGTGTATGTCTATGTGTGAGTCCTGTGCTTTAGTTTGTACTGTTTTGCTCAAAGCTCTACTAATCTCAGCTTTTTAGTGGTTATAATTGGAGATATCATGTACTTTCCTGCCCAGGCTGGCACCAACATTGATTCTCAGATTTCAGCCTCATAAATCCATTATATTCATTTCTAATTAAACACCAAAACAGAAAGAAAATCCTGGAGGTTAGCTGTGGTTCAACTGTCAGAACTGGGAAAATTTCTGGGACAGCACCCAGACCCTGAGTTCAAGCTGGAGGACAAACACAGAAGAAATAAAAAGAGGATAGAAGTACAAAAGGAAGAGTCAGTGACAGAGGTTGAAATGAATAAAACATTGGTTTCTCACACATGTTGTACAAGGTCCTCAGGAGAATTAAATCTAAGGCTCACTGTTCATGGTCAGCTCAGGCAGGAGAGTCCATGAGACACATATATCTAATTTGCCACCAAAAATAAGCTGCAATTTGTACTTTGGCTCATTCGGTTGAGCGCTAGTCTCAAATAGAAACTTTGGGACAAAACCTAGGCCCTGTGTTGAAGTCCTAGACATACATTTCAAAACAAACAAACAAAAAAATACCCACACTATTTAAAAAATGATGGGAAAAAGAAAACCAAGGTTTAAGTTTGTTCATGTGTGTATTCCTATACATTCTAGGTTCAAAGCTAGACTGGGCAGGAAAATACATGAAACTACCCCAACTACGCAGCCAAAAGCTGGAAGTGCAGATATGACTGTATATGTAAAGCACTGTATTTGGTGCAAAAGCTAATTAAAAAAAGTGCCGACCCAGAGTTCAATTCTTAGTGCTAAAAAATTGTAGGAGAAGTGAAGAAAGGCCAATTGTAAATTTAAATATAAGCCTGGTGTTTGTTGATCATGGCTGTAGTTGATCCCTGGCTACAAAATTCTTGGGATCAAGTTTCAAGGCCTACCCTAAAAGCAAAGTCCAGGAGACTGTGTGTGTGTGTGTGTGTGTGTGTGTGTGTGTGTGTGTGTGTGTGTGTGTGTGTGTGTATGTGTGTGTGTATGTGTGAATGTTTGTGTGTGTGTGTGTTTCTTTGTGTGATGTGTGTGTTTCTGTAATATCAGCTTCTGGGTGGTGAATTGGATGGCTTTGAAACATGGTCCTCAGATTTCAGCTACCTTATTTAGCTGGAAGTTGAGCTGTGGCTTAAGTGGCAAACTGGGCACATATTTTCTGTAACTGCACTCAGACTCTGAGTTCAAGCCCCAGGACATGCACAGAAGAAAGAAAGAAGAGTAGAAGTAACCAAGGAAGAGCGAGTGACAAAGGCTTAAATCAATCAAGCATCAATGGCTCATACATGTTTTACTACCTATTCAAGAGCCTGAAATCTGAGGATGATGGTTCATGGCCAGCCTAGGCAGGAGAGTTCATGATTCTCGTCTTTAATTAATCAACCCCCCAAAAAAGTGCCAAAAAGTTATGATGTTTCTCATGTAATAGAGGATATCCTTGAATAAAAACTTTTAGGACAGAATATGAGCCCCAATTTGTAGACCCAGGAACAGCACACACATGCAAAAAATAAAAAGTAAACAAAAGAAGGAAGTGGCAAGCACATATTAAAGTTTTATAATGACACAAGGGTTGTTGGTCCTGTGGATAATCCTAACTACACAAGAGACTGACATCTGAGGATTGTAGTATCAAGTCAGCTTGGGTAGGAACGTGCTTGAGATGCTTATCCCAGCTACTTAACACAAAGCCCTGAGCTGGAGCTGAGGTGGTAAAGCAACATCCTTCAGTTACAAAGCTAAGAAACAGTCCCCAGAGCCAGAGGTCAAGGTGCAGGGCCACTAAAAATTACAAATAACAAACAATCAACACAAAGGAGAGCGGAAGAAGAGAGACTGAAATCTGAGGATCCACAATTCAAAGTTAATGCATGCAAGAAAATCCATGAGACATTCTGGTATGTGTGCATTGGGTGCCATCTTGCAGCTTGTGTGTGCCTCCTTGAACTTGTGCTGGTTTGTTCAAGGACAGAGCTCTACCACTCCAAGATTTTCAGTGGTTAATTAGAGGTCATGGTCTCATGGATTTTCCTTCTCAGCCTGGCTTGATTCATGGTAGGCTTTCCTCAGACTCTTCCAATTAATTGTCAAAAAGAAAAAAAAAACAAACCTGGGAACTGAGTTATGGCTCAAGTGGCAGAATTGGGCAATCAGTTTCTGGGAAAGCAACCAGGCCCTGAGTTCAAGCCCCAGGACAATCACAGAAGGATTAAAGAAAGAGAGACTAGAAGTGCAGAAGGAAGATCCAATGAGAGATGTTTAAATAAATCAAGCATTGGTAGCTCACCGATGTTCTATCAGCTACTCAGGAGGATGAAATCTGAGGATCACCATTGAAGGCCAGCCCAGGTAGGAGAATCCATGATACCCTTATGTTTCATTTGTTACCAAAAATATGACACTAGCTGTGCTCTGGTTCATGTGGTATACAAAAATAAAGAAAAAAGAGTACAAGTTATGAAAGATGAGAGAAAGAGAAAATTATCATTTCAAAATGAGCCATGGGTTGTTAGTTTATTTGTGTATTCCTAGCTACTGAGGAAGTTGAAATATGAGGATCACAACTCAAAGCCAGCCTGGGTAGGAAAGTTATTGAAATTCTTATCTTCAACTACCCAGCAAAAGCTGGAAATGAAGGTGTAATAGTAGATGTAAAGTACTGAAATATGGCGAAAATCTGGGAAATGGATCCCTGGTCCATAATTCAGCCCAAAGTCGACCAAAAACAAAACTGAAAGAAGAGAAGAAATGACCATTTGAGATTTAAAAATAAGCCTGGCGCTAGTGGTTCATGCTTATAATTTTAGCTTTCAGGAGGCTGAATTTGAAGACAGTATTTAAAGGCCAGTCCAAACAGGAAAAGCCATGGGGCTTTTTTTCTTTGTGCCAACCTAGGGCTTGAATTTGTGTAGGAGCTCTACCACTTCCAGCATCTTGGTAGTTGTTGAAAAGAATCTTATGAACTTTCCTGTTAGGCTGGCTTCAAACTGTGATACTCAGATTTCAGCCTCCTGAGTCTTGCTGGGCTTTACATGAGACTCATCTCCAAAAGGAAGAAAAATAAAACCTGGCGATTGAGCTGTGGCTCCAATGGCAGAAATGAGAAAATAATTTCTGAAACAGCACCCAGACCTTGATATTAACTTCAGGGCCAACACACATACAGAGAATAAAATAAATGTGGAGGAGGGTGGGAGAAGAAAGAGCCAATTTCAGAGTTTAAAATGAGCCAAGCATAGGTGGCAAACACCTGAGATGGTAGCTACTCAGGAGGCTCAAATCTGAGGCTCACAGTTGAAAGCCAGCCCAGATAGGAGAATTCATATACTCAACTCTATGTAGCTACTTAAAACCAAACCACATTATCTGACCTTTTCCGCTTGACTCATACATATACTAGATATTACAAATAAGGGAAACCATGGGACCTACGTTTCTTTGGGCCTGGCTTAATGTGATGTCACGAAAATGAACCCTTAGATGTGTATTTTAATGTTTTTTTCTTTCCTGCATTTGTTTCTAACACATTTATAAGATTATCTCTTTGTTGCTTTGTATGTCCCTCCTCCACAGTATAACCCCTGCTTTCACTATATTTGATGTCAATATAACTTGTGGAGGAGATTGGGAAAAACCAGTTGTTTAAGGATACAGGTGGACCTGTTGCAACAATGAGAAGTACAAGTTGTCATGTCCAAAACGAGCTTTACAACGTTGGTGCGGGGGGGAGGGGGGGAGAAGGATTGGGATTAGGGGGGGAGGGGGGAGGCTGGGAAGGGATGTGAAGGGTAAACAAAGGAGGAGGCTGCAATGCTTGGTAAGAAATGTACGAATTATCCTGCCCATGTAACTGTAACTCCTCTGTACAGTATGTTCACAAATAAAATTAAATTAAATTAAAAAAAAAAAAAAACCAAACCACATCAAAAAATAGCCACAAGTTGTGTGGTGGCTCATGTCTTAATTTGCTAGTCTTGAGTAAACCCTTCGGGGATAGCACCTGGGCTGATTTGTAGACCCAGGACCAGCATACACAAGGAAATAAAAATACAAATAAAAAGGTGTAAGAATGGCAGGAAATATGGTTTAGGGATAGAGTGCTTGTGTAGCATGTTTGAATTCCTGGGTCTGTTTCCTCAGTGCCTGAAAGGCTGGAAGTGGCACTGTGGCTCAAGTAATAGAGTCCTCACCTTCAGTAAAAGTAGCTCAGGAACAGTGCCCAAGCGCTGATTTCAAGTCTCAAGGCTAGGCGAAAAAGTTGTGAGAAAATCCAATTAAAGTTTCAAAATTATCCATGAATTTTTGGTTGGTGTGTTTAATCCTAGTGATTCAGAAGGCTGAAATCTAAAGGTGGTTGTTCATAGCCAACCTGGGCAGGGATGTGCCTAAGTCTCCAACTAATCAGCAAAAAAAGCCAGAAATGAGGATGTGCTTGTAGTTGGAAAGCACCAGCCCTGAGGAAAAACCTATGAAACACTGCCCTGGTTCAGAGATCCAGCTTCAGGATCACAATAAGAGAATTAAATGATTGAAGTAAAGAACCTTGGACTCTTGGCTCATGTCTGTAATTCTAGAAAAGCAGGAGGCTGAAATATAAGATCCAGTGTAAAGGCAAACCCAGTCAAGAAATTCCAGGAAACCATGGGACCCATGTTCCTGAGGGCATGGCTTACTAACTGAATATAATTTTTCCAAGTCTTTCCATTTCCTAACAAATGGGGCAATGTCATTCTTTCTGATGGAAGCATAGAATTCCATTGTGTACTGAGTCAAGCAGAAAAGGTCAGATAAGGTGATGTTAGGGAAATGAACCCTAAGATATGTATTCAAATGATTTTTTTCATGCAATTGTTTCTAACACATTTATAAGATTATTTCTTGTTGCGTTATATGTCCCTCCCCCACAGTATAACCCCTGCTTTCACTGTATTTGATGTTGGTATAATTTTTGGAGGGGAAGGGGAAAAACAAATTGTTCAAACAAGGATACACGTGGTCCCATTGCAACCATGAGATGTACAAGTCGTTATGTCGAAAACGACCTTTACAACTTTGGTGCGGGGGGGGGGGGGTGGGGGAGGGAGAGTGGGGACGATTGGGTGGGGGGCAGGGAGAGGATGGGAAGGGATGGGAAGAGGAAACAAAGGAGGAGGCTACAATTCTTGATAAGAAATACACTCATTATCTTGCCCATGTAATTGTAACCCCTCTGTACAGTATTTTCACAATAAAAAAAAGGAAAAAAATAAAAAGAAATTCCAGGAGACTGTTTTGTGTGTGGTAGCCACACTGGAGATAGGATTTTTTTGATTGAAGGGAAATAAGAGTTTCATGGACTTTCTTGCTCAGGCTGCTTTCAAACTATGATGGGCAGATTTCAGCCTAATGTATCAGGCCAGGCCTTGCATGAGTTCAAGCTCCAGGACCAACAAACACAAAAATAATGAAATAAATGAAAAGAAGAGTAAAAGAAGAGAAGAAAGAGGCAATACCAGAGGTTTCAATGAACCAATCATTGGTGGCTCATATCTGTGATTCTAGCTACTCAGGCTGAAATTTGAGGGTGCTCTTTAAAGCTCAGCTCAGTTATATGAGTTCATAAGATCTCTCTCTCTCTGTATCTCTTTCTTTGTCTCTCTCTCTCTCTCTCTCTGTCTCTGTCTCTCTCTCTCTCTGTCTCTCTGTCTCTCTCTCTCTCTCTCTGTGACAATCCTTGTGTTTGAACTTGCACTGTTTTCTTCAATGACCTACTTACTTTCAGATTTTTAGTGGTTAATTGGAGAAAAGACTGTTAAGGACTTTCCTCAATGTTCAGCTTCCTGAATCTGGCCTACCTCTACATGAGTCTCTTGTCTCCATTAACTTCCCTCCAAAAGCCAAATGTTATGGTTAGTCCCATATATGCACTGAGACAGCATCTGAGCTCCCATTTCTACTCCCAGGACAAGCAAAAATGAAGAAAATAAGAAAAGAAGGTGGAAGCAAGCATATATTAAAGTTTTAAAATGACCCAAATGTTTCTGGTTATGTGTGTAATCCTTACTATACAAGAGGCTGACTTCTGAGGATTGCAATGTCAAATCAGCCTGGGCAGGAATGTGCTTGAGACTCATCTTCATCTACACAGCACAAAACCTTGAGCTGTGGCTGAGGTTGTGAAAGCATCAGCCTTGAGTGTAAAAGGTAAGATATAGGCCCCAGAATTAGAGGCCAAGCCACAGGACCAATAAAATTTTCAAAGAAGAGGAGATGAAGAGAGGTTGAAATCTGAGGATCATGGTTCAAAGCTAGCCCATGCAAGAAAGTCCATGAGGCTTTCTCTGTGTGTGCATCAGTGTGCTGTCCTATGGTTTGAACTTGTGCTGTTTTGTTCAAAGGTAGAGATCCACCACTTCCAGCTTTTCATTGATTAATGGGAGCTAAGATTCTCATGGACTTTCCTGCCTTGGTTGGTTTTGAACTATGATCCTCAGATTTCAGAAAACTGATCCATGCTGGGCTTTGCATAAGACTCTTATCTCCCATTAGCTACCAAGAATTAAAAAAAAAACTGGAGTTGAGCTGTGACTCAAGTGGTAAACTGGGCAATCACTTTCTAGGACAGCACTCAGGGCCTTATTTCAAGCACCAAGACAAAACAAGTATAGCCACAAGTTATATTTTGGCTCACGTGGTAAGCCACTAGTCTTGAAGAAAAAGCTCTGGTATTGTATCCAGGCCCTGATTTGTAGCCCCAAGACTAGCACATAAACAAAAATAACAAACAAGGAAATTTTTAAAAACAAAAATTGGAAAAAATAACATATTAACGTTTTTAAACGTTTGTGGTTCATGTGTACAATCAGAGCACTTCAGGAAGCTGAAATCAGAGGATCATGGTTTGAAGCCAGACTATCCAGAAAAGTACATTAAAATCGTATGTGCAATAAGCCAGCAAAAAGCTAGGAGTGGAGCTATGGTTGAGTTTTAAAACATAATCCTTGAGTCAAAAAACTAATAAACATAAGGGCGCTGAGACTCTAGCCTGTAATCCTAGATATTCAGGGGTTTGAGATATGAAAATCATGGTTCAAAACCAACCTGCGAAGGAAAGTTAATGAGAACATATCTCCAATTAACCACCAGAAAACCTGAAGTGGCTCTGTGGCTGAAATGGTACAGCATTCACCTTAAGCTGAAGATCTCAAAGACAGCACTCAGGCCGAGGGTTCAACTCCACCCTCCTTAAAAATAGATAAGAAACAGCAATGAGGCCCAAAGATCAGTCTACTGACAGCAATTAAAAGGCATTGAGGTTGAAGTCAAGAAAGAGCTGAGTAAAAATATTTAAGTGTCAGAAGCTGGTTGCTCATGCCTGTAGATTCTAGCTACCCTGGGCACAGTTCAAAGCCAGCACTAGCAAGAAAGTCCATGAGATTTGTGTATGTAATTACCAGTACTAGTGGTTGAACTTGCTCTGTTTTACTCAAGTCTAGAGTACTACAACCCCCAGCTTTTTGGTGATTAATTGGAGATAAGAATCTCAGACTTCATCTGGGAAGTTGGCTCAGTGGTAGGGTGCTAGCCTTGCATGTATGAGGACCTGGGTTTGATTCCTCATAACCACATAAGCAAGAAAAGCCAAAAATGTTGCTGCAACTCAGTTGATAGAGCACTAACCTTAAGCTGGAATGCTGATGGACAGCGCCAAAGCCTAGTTTTCAGGCCCATAACCAATGGCAAAATAATAATAATTTAAAAAAGCCCTCAGACTTTGCTGCTCAGACTGGCTTCAAACCAAGATCCTCAGATTTCAGCCTCCTTAGTAGTGCTGGGGTTCTCATGAGACTCTTCAAAAAGAAAGAACCTGGAAGTTGAGCTGTGGTTCAATTGGCAGAACTGAACAAAATCTCTGAGACAGTGGTCAGTCCCTAGATGGAGAAAAAAACATAAAAATTTCAAAAATAAATAATAAATTGTAATACAGAAAAAATCATGTTTAATATGATACAAAGGAAAACTTTTTTTAAGTGCAGCAAACAAAAACATACTACGAAGTTTCAAAATGACATACTGAGAGTAAGGGGAAAAGGAAAAATTTTAATATTTATGTAAATATTAAATCCAAACTGACATGACCAAAACATAATATGATCAGAACCTTATCTCTCACTTGTAATTGCTTACAAACAATTGTCCCTCCAGTTTCAGCAGTAGCATGGGGATTTAGGAAGGACCTCTCTATGCAGCCTTGACTGAATAGGAATCTTCCTGCTTTAGCCTCTTGAGTTAGAAATACAGGCTTTGCCCTTATTTTAATACACAAATTACACTTTAAAACTCAGCATCAATATTCAAATAATGGATTATGTGTAAAAGCATGAATAAATATCCACCAGAGAAGCTCTGAGCAATATAATCATAACAGTAGAAGTGCACCTACCACTTAAGGTAGGTAACAGAAGGAAGATTTAGCATTTTTTTGGAAGTTCAGGGGTTTGAACACAGGGCCTCATGCTTGCTAGGTATAAAATTCAGTGACATTAATTATATCCACACTACTTTTTTACCATTACCTCTGCTTGTGAACTTTCTTTTCAATACTGATGGAATCCACACAATGACCTGCAACAAAGGCTTTTTTGTTTTGTTTTGGTCGGTCATGGGGCTTGACCTCTGGGTTGGGCACTGTCTCTGTGCTCTTCAGCTCAAGCCGAGTCCTCTACCGCTTGAACTACAGCGCCATTTCTGGTTTTCTAGTGTTTTATTGGAGATAGTAGTCTCACATACTTTCCTGCCCGGGCTGACTTTCAACTGTGATCCTCAGATCTCAGCCTCCTGAGTAGTTAGGATTACAGGGGTGAGCCACCGTCCCCCAGCCCCAGAAATTTTAATCTTTCCTTTTTCCCTTATGAAATTGTTTAGTCAATATATTTCACATAAATAGATTATTTTGTGTCCATCCATGACAGACATATATTAATTGCAGCCTTTTTTGGATGAGTCATAATTTATGCACACCTCACATTTTATAAACCTATTCATCTGGGCCCATATTTAGCAGCTTGTTCTGAGAAGAATGGTAGCTATTTTGCTAGCCACCTCTATCCTCTGCAGTTTCCTATTCAAATTAGTCTTTGGTATCAGTATGAGTCTGCTCAGAGGGTAGAGCCATACAGGCTGGCTTTGAACCATGATCCTCAGATCTCAGTCTCCTGAATAGCTAGGATTATAGGTGTGAGACACCTGCACCAGGCCATCATTTCTTCCAAGAACATTTCAGGGGAATGGAATAGCACTGTACCACATACATTCATTAGCAACTGCCCCAGGGTGAGCCAGATGCTCAGACCAAATCCACTGACTTGATACTGTCTTTGGTGTCCAAAAGGATATTGTTGGACCTAAGGTCTTCGTGTATGATTTTGTTTGGTGTAAGTAGTGAACAGCACTTACAACATGTGTGACAAGCCTCCTGGCTTCATCCTCATATAGGCGGCAGAATTTTCAGATCCACCCCAAGAGGTATCCCCTAGTGGCCAGTTCCATGATGAGATACACAGACTCTTCATTTTCTATTACCTGGTACAACCTGATGATGTGTTTGTGCCATACCTTCTTAAAAATGTCCACCTCATTCTTTATCCAATGATGAGGACTCTCACTTACAGAGTATTTTAAATGCCACGTCCTTGTCTGTGAGGAGGGAATGGGCCAGCTTCACTTTTCCATAGGTACCTGTGTCGAAGAGCTCTTTCTTCTGGTATTGTTTGATGATCTCCTCCTTCAAGGAGCTTGAGATTGATTCTTTCTGTACTTCCATCCTTGTGCTACAATGGGAGGTAGCAAGTCTACCTAAATAAATTAAATTAAATAAAAGAAAACCCAGAAAGAGTAAAAAGAAATACCAAAATGCAAATAACAGCCCGTCCCCACTACCAAAAAAATCATTTAACTTTGATTCAGTCCAGGGGGTCATCAAACAAGAGCTCCAAGCTCTGTTAACTGACATAGGTTGGAGCACAGTGGTTTCCTATATATCCTTCATGACCTCACACAGTGGAGCAATCACAACCAGGCATAGTGATGTCATAGAAGAAATGGACCAATCAGAGTCTGGGCCAGTGAGGTCAGAGAAATAGGGGAATAGGGGACCAATCACAGCCTGCCAGCATTGACACTCTAGCTCTTAGACCTCAAATACTTGCTAAGGAATCCATGTGGCTTGAGGTTGCTCTGGTCATTCTCGTGGCATTTCTGAAACCACTAGGACAGTGGTCAAGATCCTCTGATTTTCTAGAGGACTACTGAATCTTATAAATTGCTTCTCTGGAGAAACTAGCTAATAACCTCAATTCTTGATGTCCACCTTATCCAATGTCTTTTTTCAGCAATAGCACTGCGCAAAGGCGTCCGTCCTTCTCAAGGACAGCTGTGTACTACAACTTCCTCCTGAGGGGACAAGTTCCAGGGTGGCTTTGAGCCACCATCCTCACAATTCACCTTCCTGAGTAGTTAGGATTATAGGACTGAGCCATCGGTAGGTTCTTAGCTCATCTCTACATTTGGAGGAAGTATATTTGTTAGAAAGGCGGGTTTTAGATATATCCTTTTACCACTTTAAATTTGTTGCCTTTGCTGTCTGATAGTGAATCTAGTTTCTGATGAGAAATTTGTCTTAATATCATTGAAGATTACTTGTGTGTGATGGGTTGTGTCTTTGTGCTTTGGATGGTTTTCTGTTTTTGTTTAATTAGAATGTGTCTTAATGTGGACCTGTGTAATTAAGTTAATTGACTTTTTTGAGCTGATAGATTCCTGCATGGAAGGGTTCATGCTTTCAATCACAATTGGGAAGGTATTGGTTTTTATTCCTTCAAATATTATGTATTTCTATTTTTCCCTCTGTAGACATATATAAATTATACATTATATATTCACATTGTATATGTGAATATACATATATATGCCTACATATTTATATTATATATACATTTATATACATATATAGTTTCACATAGCTTCCACTTTTGTGATTGTTTATGGTAGGAAGTTTAGATTGGTCCTAGCTACTCCATCAGAGTTAGAGTTTGAAGTTTTCCTCTTTATTTCTTGATAAAAATATGCATTACTCGCCAAGGATATTGAAATAGATATTAAGGACAGATAGCCTCTCTCTCTCTCTCTCTCTCTCTCTCTCTCTCTCTCTCTCTCTCTCTCTCATTTCCTACCTTGGTTAGTTCTCTGAGCACAGGGCCATTGCTTGTCGGGTTCTTCTAGTGTGCTGTGAAATTTTGCAGTGTCATATTCTGCTTCAACGGCCACCAGGAAGGCCTGCACTTGGAAGAGGAGCTTCTCAAAGGCAGCCTGCATGGGTGCACCTGCCTGCCTCTGTCTTGATGTCATAGCTCCACAGCTACTTGGGGTGGCCTTAGCAGATGCCCCTTTGCCTGGACTGCTGACAGGTGACTGTGCCAGCACAAGCACAGCCCCTTTTTTATTACACATCAGAGGTCTGCGGTGGAACCTGGAGGTGTTCCCTTGTTGGTGGCTATGCATGGAGCAAGGGTGGGGGCTGCAGAAGCCTCACTGTGGCCTGACTTCTGGGGCACAACAAATGTCAAGGGTTTCTCTGGGCTCTTTACAGAATACATGGGCAGGTTCAGGAGCAGAAGCTGAGCTCAGGGGGCCCCTAAATACAGGGTGGGCTTTAGAGCTGGACATCACAGATTGATTTTTTTGAAGGGCTGCCGACACCATCTGGAAGCTGTTAGGAGGTCTGAGTACATCATGAGATTAGGTGGTGTGGGCCTCTGAGCTTCATCCATTGTTTGCAATATGGCTGAGCCCTCCCTCCCGAATTATCCTGGTGCCCTCTGAGTGTGTGCTGGTTTCTGGCAGTGAGAAAAGTTTAATGTGTCTCTTATTCCCTGAGCCTCACTAGGAAGTTCTATTGTTGGCAGGGATGATTCTGTCATTGGGAGGTCTGTGTGCTCTCTGAGGAAGGGAATCGACAGACCTTAGAGCACATCTTGGCTTTCTTTGTGAAAGGCCTGTTTAAAGCTTCAGATGCTTTAAAGGTTTCTAGACAGATCCATGGATTGTTCTTTTTTATCTTTCAATGACAGCTCTAATTTCCTCCCTTAGTCATGGTCTATTGACCCCTTTGATTCTGGCATAAATGAGGGAACACAGGCAGGGCTGTTGTGTTGCTAAGGAAAGCAGACAAGGCTGCCTTGTTGCTGAGAAAAAGCAGGCAGGCCTGTCTTGTTACATAGTTTCATTTTATTCCCCGATGTTGGTAAATAAAACCTCCAGGTTGGACTTCAGGAGCTGCCCATGATCATTGTTCCATTCCTTTTCCCTGCTCTTACCATACTGCCTTTCTATTTAAATTTATTTTTACTTTTAATTTTTGTCAGAAAGAAAGAGGCAATTAAAAATCTATATGTAATGTTAATTTTTATTCTTGAATTACTAACATACATGAAAAACATGTCAATTAAAGAAGCATAAAATGGCAGATGGCGTGAGCTTGATCACGGTCCCTCTACTCTGTCTCTCTTGCTCTACCCTGGGGTGACCACTGCAACTAATTAGTTATGTATCCCTGCATCTAAACCAAATGTGCACAAAGAACAGCCTATTAAAAAGAGAATTGCCCACAGCTATCCAAGTCCCTCAAACTGCTATCTTAGTAGGAGGCCAAATTTCCATTCACACTATGGAGATTCAAACGTCTACACTCAGGTTCACAGACCTGAGCCAAGTCTGTGCTGGAACCAGGACTGAAGGTGGTAACATTGTTCACTAAGGGAGAAGTCTGCAATAGCTAGAAATCAGCCCTTTGCCTTTCCCACTAAGTCACAGTATCAGGTATGAGGATCAAGGAGTTACACAGGCCTTTTAGAGGTTACTAGACTTTGGGTTTTAACTTTTGTAATTCCAAGTTTCTCTTCAGATCAAATATTGGGCCTGCACAACAGCAGCCCATGAGGAAGTGATGTCCAGAACTTGTGTAAGTGTCTCAGAGTCTTTGAATTGGTTTTTACTGAATTGTCTTTTTTTCTACAATCCACACCAATGGCCAAATAGGTGTAGAAAAACAAGGCCACTTCCACCAAACCAGATTGTTGGTGTTCAATACCTAACTTGAGTCTACTCCATTTGATGCAATACTGTTCAAAAGAACATTCATTCAGTGAGGAGTAAAACATTGTACATCTGATAGAGATAGATGTTAACAGATATCCTTGACTTTTAACCTTATAGGTGGTATTTGAGGCAGATGCAGGTGGCATAAACCTGTAATCCTGGATACTCAGCATTCTAGTTTTAAGGCACCCAGGTCCAGAATGCTGTGAGACTTTTATCTCCAATTATCCACCAATAAGCCCGAAGTAGAGTTGTGGTTCAAGTGGTAGAGCAATAGTCTTTGTCACAAAAGCTCAGGAACAGCACCCAGTCCTTCAGTTCAAGTGCCAGAGCTAGCAAACACATACCAAAAATGTGGTATTTGTAAACAATGAATAAATTTTAATTTGATCTCTTTTTAGCCAATTTAATGTCCGAGCTCTTGATCTGCAAGCCTCTTAGCCACTCTACTCCTGGAGAATAACAATTATTCAAGTGGAAAAGGATCTACAATGATTCTCCATTAGAGATGCTGATGTTTGAAAGACTATGCGAAAAAAATACTTCAGTCTCTAAAAGAATATAGCACTCACAGTGGAACCTCTGAATTTGTTAATTGATGGTCAGTATCTAGGCTTGAACTCAGAACCTGGCTTTGTCCCTCAAGGCTAGCACTCTACCACTTGAGACACATCTCCACCTCTAGTCTTTTTGGCAGTCAATTGGAGTAAGAGTCCCGTGGATTTTCCTATCTGAGCTGGCTTTTAATAACGATCCTCAGATCTCAGCCTCCTGGGGAGCTTGGATTACAGGCTTGAGCCTGTGATGGCTAATTGAAATTTAATGGTACCAACTACCAGAGATGGTAGTTAAGACATTTACATCAACCACAAAAGTCCAAGTTAATTTCAGCTTTGGTTTCTCCAACAAACTTAAGAGAAAGATCAGTAAAGATCTATCATTAAACCTTAATAGTAGAATTCAAATATTCTTGGCTTTATTTTTAATTGTGAGAATACCACACAAAGGAGTTACAACTACATGGGCAAGATCTTGGTTTATTTTGAGTCCTGCTAAATCCTAGATTTCCAGGGACAAATCCCAAAATACAAGTGTTAGGAGGTCAGAGACAGGAGAGTTCCCTGAAATTGCATTAAAATTAATATTAACAATAATATCATTTGTTTAACTACCAATCTAACAAGTACACTTAATATAATTTTTTCAAGCCTTTTCATTTCTTAACAAATGGAGCAATGTCATTATTTTTGATAGAGGCATAGAATTCCATTGTGTATATATGCTACATTTTCTTGATCCATTCATCTACTGAGAGGTATCAGTGTTGGTTCCATATCTTACTATGGTAAATAATGCTGCAATAATAAACATAGTCGTGCTGGCAGCTTTAGTGTGGTCTTGTTTGTGATCATTTGGATAAATGCCCAAAAGTGGGATTGCTGGGAAATAGGAGAGCTCTATGTGGTGTATTTTGAAGAACCTCCATATTGCTTTCCAAAGTGGTTGAACAAGTTTACACTCCCACCAACAATGTAGTAATATTCACTTCTCTCTGCATCCCCTCAAGCATCTGTTGTTATTAGAGTTCTTGATTATTGCCATTCTAACTGGGGTGAGGTTGTATCTCTATGGTTTGGTTTGCATTTCTTTTATGGCTAGAGAGGTTGAGCATTTCTTCATGTGTCTATAGGCAATCCTTCTTTCCTCTTCAGAGAAGTTTCTCTGTAAGTCTTTAGCCCACTTATTTATTGGGCAGTTGTTTCTTTGGAAATTTGTTATTGGGGGATTTAATTTTTTGAGTTCCAGGTATATTTTAGATATGAGACCCTTGTCGGTTGTATGGCTAGTGAAGAACATCTCCCAAGCTGTGGGCTTTCAATTGATCTTGCTAGCTATGTGCTTGGCCATGCAGAAGCTCTGCAATTTTGTGCAATCCCATTTGTTCAACCTTTCTTTGATTTGTTGTGTTTCTAGGTCTCTATTAAGAAAATTTCGCCCAGTGCCAAGGAGACTTAGGGTTTCTCCTATTCCATCCTGTAATGTTTTCAGATTGTCTCCTTTGACTCTGAGGTCTTTGATCCATTTGGAGTTGATTCTGGTGTAGCATGATATATAAGAATCTAGCTTTCATTATCTACAAGTAGTTAACCAATTTTGCCAGCACCATTTACTGAAGAGGCTGTCTTTCTTCCATTCTTTTTTGAGCTCCATTATCGAAAATTATTTGGCCTGTGTGTTCATTTCTGGGTTTTGAATTCTGTTCCATTGGTCCTGAGGTCTGTTCTTATGCAGGTACAATGCCGTTTTGATTACTATGGCTTTGTAGTAGAGTTTGAAATTTGGTATTGATATTCCTCCAGCCCGATTCTTTCTGTTGAGGATGGTTTTTGCTATTCGGGGTCTTTTTACTGTATCATATGTATTTTTGGATTGCCTCTTCTAATTCCTTGAAGAATGAGGTTGGAATATTGATAGGTATTGCATTGAATTTGGATATAGCCTTCAGAAGTATGGCCATTTTCCCGATCTTGATCTTTCAAATCCAGGAGCATGCGAGTTTTTGCCACTTTCTAAGTTCTGTTTTGATTTCCTTTTTCATGTTTTCAAAGTTTTCTTCATAGATGTCCTTCACTCCTTCCGTTAAGTTAATTCCTAGGTATTTTATTTTTGTGGGACTATTACAAATGGAGTTACTTTCCTAATTTCAGCCTCACTTTTTTCATTGTTGGCATACAGAAAAGGCACTGATTTTAGAAGGTTAATTTTATACCCTGCTACTTTTCCAAAGTTTTGAATCAGCTTGAGTAATTTGGGAGTGGGGTCTGTGGGATTCTTTAAACACAAGATCATGTCATCTGCAAAAAGGGAGAGTTTTACTTCTTTCCCTATTTGGATCCCCTTTACGTTTGCATCAAGTCTTATTTGTAACTAGGCATTCTAATACCAGATTGAAGCGAAGTGGAGAGAGTGTACGTCCTTGTCTCATTCCTGAGTTAAGAGGAAATAGCTTTAGTTTTTCACCATTAACTGTAATGCTGTCTGTAGGTTTGTCATATACAGCCTTTATTGTATTGAGGAATGCTCCATGGATTCCTAATTTTTCCAGAACCTTCATCATAAAGGGGTGTTGGATCTTTTCAAACGCTTTTTCTGCAACTATTGATATAACCATGTGGTTCTTATCTCTGCTCCTGTTGATGTGATGAATTATACTAATTGATTTGCGTATACTGAACCAGCTTTGCATCCCTGAAATGATTTCTTTTTGATCTTGGTGTATGATTTTTTGGATGAATTGTTGAAGTCGATTGGCCAAAATTTTGTTGAGAAGTTTTTCATGAATGTTCATCCAAGAAATGGGTTTATGGTTCTCTTTCTTTGATAACACCCTGCCTGTTTTTGTGATGAGGGTTATGATGGCTTCATAGAATGAGTTCCGTAGTGAACTTTTTCTTTCAATTTCATTGAAGTGTTGGAGGGGTATTAATGCGAGCTCTGCTTTGAAGACCTTGTAGAATTCCGCTGTGAATCCATCTGGACCTGGGCTTTTCTTAGATGAGAGACCTCTTATTGCTGTTTATATTTCAGTGCTTGATATGGGCCTGTTAAGTTGATTTAACTCATCTTGGTTTAGATTTGGCATGTCAGTATTTTCTAGGAAAAGGTCCATTTCTGCCAAGTTCTCAATCTTATTAGCAAAAAGTTTTGAGAAGTATTTCCTTATAATGTGCTGAATGTTGGTTGTTTCTCTGGTGATGTTTCTATTCTCATATCTGAGTTCATTTATTTGGGTACGTTATTTTCTTTTTCTCATAAGTTTTGCTAAGGGTCTGTCAATTTTGTTAATTTTTTCGAAGAACCAACTCTTTGTTTTGTTGATTCTTTATATGGCTTTTTTGAATTCTAATTCATTTAATTCTGATTTAATTTTAATTATTTCTTTCTGTCTATTGGGTTGGGGTTTATCCTGCTGCTCTTTTTCAAGGAGGCTCATTAAATTGTTGGTTTCAGATCTCTCCAATATGTTGATGTAGGAACTCAGAACTATAAACTTGCCTCTGAGTACTACCTTTGCTGTTTCCCATAGGAGTTGGTAATTTGTGTGCTCATTTTTGTTGAATATCAAGAATATTTGAATTTCATTTCTAATATCTTCCATGGTGCACTCGTGATTCAGCAGTGTGTTGTTCAGCCTCCATATGTTACAGGACTTTCTTTAGTGGCTTTTGGTGTGGAGTCCTACTTTTAATCCCTTGTGGTCTGAGAGAATGCAAGGTATAACTTCAATGTTTCTGAATTTAGACAAGTTTGCTTTGTGGACTAAAATGTGGTCTATTTTAGAAAACGTTCCATGTGCTGCTGAGAAAAACGTGTATTCTGATGTTGCTGGGTGAAATGTTCAGTAGATGTCTGTTAAGTCTAGTTGATCTATGCAGTTGTTTAGATATTCAGGTTCTTTGTTGACTTTTTGCCAAGTTTATCTATCTGATGGGGATAGTGGTGTGTTAAAGTCCCAAACAATCAATGTCTTTGGATCTATGTGGGATTTGAGGGAAAGTTGGGTTTCTTGGATAAATTTGGGTGCTCCGTTTGGTGAATAGATATTTAGAATTGTAATATCCTCCTGAAGGAGAGATACATTAATTAGTATGTAGCAACCTTCTTTAACTCTTCTCATTTATTTTAAATTGAATTCTATTTTATCTGATATTAGGATTGCAACTCGTGCCTGTTTATGGGGGCCGTTTGCTTGGTAGATTTTTTTCCAGCCTTTAACATTGAAAATGTGTTTGTTTTTATGGGTAAAATGTGTCTCCTGAAGGCAGCAGATAGAAGGTTCTTGCTTTTTAATCCAACTAGACAGTCAATGTCTCTTAATTAGAGAGTTAAGTCCATTAATGTTGAGAGATAGAACTGAGAAGTATTTGGGAGTTTCTGCCATTTATCAACCTTCTTGGGGGCTGTGGCAACTGGGTTCTTTCTATGGTTCTTGGATTCTCAGTTTGGCTGCAGTTTCTTGGCCTTTTTGTGGTCTTGTTAGTTTTTTATGTGTAGGACATCTTTAAGAATCTTTTGTAGGGCTGGTTTGGTAGATATGTATTGTTTCATTTTTTCTTTGTTATGGAAGATTTTTATTTGACCTTCGTTTATGAAGGAGAGTTTAGCTGAGTACAGTTTTCTTGGTTGATTGTTGTTTGTCTTCATGGCATGGCATACATCATTCCAGGCTCTTCTTGCTTTGGTTGTCACTGCTGAGAAATCTGAGGTCATTCTAACTGGTTTCCCTTTATAGGTGATTGATCATTTTTCCTTGACAGCTTTATGGTTCTTTTCCTTGGTCTGAATTGATCCTGTGAAGATTATAATGTGATGTTGGGTTGTCCTGCTCTGGTCAGGTCTATTTGGAGTTCTAAAAGCTTCTTGTATCTGAATAGGCCTATCTGATTGCATGTTCTCTGCTAGGATTCTGTTAAACAAATTTCCTAGACCATTAACTTCTGTTTCTAGGTGCTCCTCTACACCCATTTTCCTCAGATTCGGCCTTCTGATGGTGTCTTCCAAATGTTGAATAGATCTATCATATTTCTTGGACTTTTCTTGGATGGTTGTATGTTCTTTCTCCATAATATGTAGGCTGTCTAAATGCCTAAGACTTCGTAAGAACATAGTAGATATCATTGAATACTAGATACACGGCTCTGGCACTCTACTAATACGCATTTATTGGCATACTACCACCTGCCTATCCATGTATGACTATTTTGGCCACCTCTAGGGCTTGATCTCAGTGCCTGCCAAGAATTTCATCCTCGAGTAAGAAGCCAAGTGTGACACCTGTTTTCCTTTTCTGGGAGAGTGCTGGGTGTCAGGCATGATGGAGAGCAAGTCTACAAATCTAGATGTAATTTGATAGTATGTAAACAATATCATATATGTTTAGGTGTCCTCACAGTCGGTAAAATAAATGAATAAACCAACAAATACAATGAATAACCACACCAAACATGATATAGACTGAACATGTATATGGAAGTTCAATCCTATCTTTAAAATATATATAAGGAGTATGACTGGGGCATGAATTCAGGCCTATGGAAAAGTCCTGAATTTCTGGTCTTCAAGCATAGTGAGCTTCCCCTTCCTCCACAGTGGAACATAGTTACCCAGTCCCTAAGTTCAAATCCCCGGCCTTGCAGATAAAAAATCACACATTCCAAGCCAAGGAGTTTCATTAGCATTTTTAATATTTTTTTTAAAGTTCACTTTGACTTTATTTGAAACATTTTGATTTTATAACATGAGAGTTTTTCAAAAAAAGGAGTTTAAACTTTTATATTTCAGCATAGCACATTGGTGTTTTTGACTATCTGCCATCAAGAGTGAGAATGAAAATGAGGATATCATTTCTCCCTAGAAGTTTGGGATAGTTGATGTTATTTCTTATTTTTTCTATTTTTTTTTAATTTGTCGGTTGTGAGGCTTGAACACTAGGCTTGAGTGCTATCCCTGTGCTCAAGGCAAACGCTCAAGCACTTGAGCCACAGTACCACTTACAGTTTTCTAGAGGTTTATTGGAGATAAGGGTCTCACAGACTTTCCTCCCTGGCTGGCCTTGAGTCGCCTTCCTCAAATCTCAGCCTCATGAGTAGCTAGGATTATAGGCATAAGCCACCCGTGCCCGGGAGTTGATGCCATTTCTATTTAGAGTTATTTTTATAATTATAAAATGTCTGCAATTGTGTCCTGTGAGTTTTCCTCAGTGCCTACCATGAAATAGACTAGGGGAGTATTCATACCACCAAAGGTTGAGTTTCTGAATAAACACTAACTTCTGTGAGGACATTAGGTACTTGTAAGCATTTTGGTAATAAACTGGATTCTAAAATGAAAAACAAAAATGTTAGTACTAAGATGTAGCTCAGTAGTGGAATAGTTGCCTAAAGAGCATAAGACCCTGGAAGAAAAGTTTCCTAAGGCTCATAATGTTAGAATATTGTATGAACAAACTTCTTTCCTTTTTTTTGTCGGTGGTGGGGCTTGAAC